>NW_020799112.1:12544868-12717095 GCF_003259725.1 Athene cunicularia
CCCCCCCAACAATTACAGCATTATTTTATGTGAAATATGTTCTGTAACAATGAGAGAAAATTAATGTGTGTTCTATTCAAAAGATACTGCAGGATGGATTAACATTTATGATCCAGAGTTCAGTGACTTGGATGTTTTCATTTTCTTTTTTTTAATATTAATTGGATTTTCCAGTATACACTGAAGTGGTAAAATGCATTTAATCAATATGCTTTGGGACAAAATTAGCAAAGTACTAATTTTGTTTTGCAAGGTTATATTATGTATTGTACATTTTTAATCACAGTATTCTCAGTTTATTTCTCATTTGCGAAACTTATGATCCCATTGTGTATAACGCAAAGAGAATAGGGAGTCAGAGTAAGCCTCGTGAGTTCAAATATATAGAGGAGGAGTGCTTTCAAAGGGGTGTGTTTATTATCTTCTCATCCTAACCTGAACAGTACGACATGAAATTGTTATGCAGCCACATTGCCTGACAGTTAGCAAGACCTGCAGTAGCTCATCCAGAATTGTGTCTTAAATTTTAATAAATATTTTTAAAAGAGACGTGCCTGCTGAAGAGCTGTGGAAGACAGTAGTTTTATGGAAGCTGACCCTAAATGCTTCACCAATCCCAGGTGTAGCCCACATCCTTCAAGGGTCATGTGGCAGAGGAGCAGAGGACTAGAAAGCAGCCCTGATGGGCATTACAGGATTGTCTGGTGCTCATTCAGCTGAGAGAGGAGGAGGACAAAGAATCCGTATGCACTGCTCCACAAAGAGAGAAAACTTCCATTAAATAACAGAACTGTGAGAAAAGGGACGAAGAAGCTGCCTAAATGAGATACCAGATCTTCTTCTCCCTGAGAAGAGTAAGAGTGGAGTATGGCGCAGTGCAGACTGTGTGCTCATGGCCTTGTGGCTGGGGACGGGGAGTAGTCCTCACTCACCTGCCCTCTTCCACCTGCCGCCCCACGGAGGAGTGCAGGACAGGGTCCTGGGAGGGCGGAGAAGGAGGAAGAATACTATCGCCACAGATGGGGTTCCCAAATATTCGCATCAGATTTGCATACTACCAGACTGGGACAAATTTCTTCCAAGTCAGGTGTGGCCAAAAGATCGCGTTTCTGATGAACTAGTCAGAGCATATAGTACAGTTTATTCTGACTCAGTGTTTTTATGCTATAACAGAAAGTCCGCCAGTGCAAAGTTACCACGTAAAACAACTTTTAACCAGTTTAGGAAATACATACCAGAGCAGTGTTTTGTGTTGCAAGGCTACAGCCTTTCTGACCCAATGCCAGGAGCTCAAAACCCAGCTTAACTATATGATTGGATTCATTCTGTGGGCTGAGAAGCACGGCCATGGGTTATACACACACAAGGCAGAAAAGGTAGACCTCTCCCACTTAGCTGGGGGTTTTATGTTGGGTTAAGCCCGTAAAATCACTACGTGCTCCTGAACATGATTCTGCATCTGGCAGGGGAAACCGAGGCAACTGCTGCGGTTTCAAACTGTGTCTATATCAATGGGACAAATTTAGTATCAAAGTAGCATCTTACCTTCCTCTAGAACATATCTCATCTCCTCCTCCCTTCTCCCTCTGGAGCATGACATTTGTTCCTTTACACCACACTTTGCTGTCACCTTCGCTCAAAATAAAGGAAGTGACATTTACGGTGCAACACCACTAAAAGAAAGGCTATTCTCAAGATTCATTTTTAATCTGAGTCTTTTCAAAGGGAAGCACAGGTAAAAAAAATAAAAAAAATTAGGTTGCTTTGGCAACTGCCTGGGGCTGGCACTGCAGTCCTGTTCCCATGCACGCTTGGAGGCACCGAGGTACAGTGCCTGCAGCACTTCTCAGGGGGTGGCTCTCCTCAGCATCACCCTCGAACCACAGGCTGTACCTGAAAGGCACATGGAGGTCTTAACTTTAATGGGTCAGGATGGAAAGTAATGATTTGCTCAGTAGTGGAGAACCAGTGTTAACTGTCTAAAATGGTGTGAATGGCTCAGATGTTCAAGGGCAGTCTATCAGGCACCAGACAGTATTATCAGGATCACCTGTCTGTCAGCTGCATTACCTGGTTTCCCCCGATTCATTTGTTTTAAAGGAGTCATTGGGTTTACTTCAAACAAACCCAGCAACCGAACAAAGCAAAACCAGCTCCTTGCTAAGACCCTAAGAGGAAAGGGGAAGAGTAACATATTTAAACATAAAGTTGAACGGAAAGGTTTAAAATTTGCAACTGATGCTGTGCAGCAAGGAGATAAGAGCCTTCCAGACAAGTTAAAATGCATAGATATGCCAATCAACTCCAGATAGATTCAAGGGGTGGTGAACACAGATTACTCACATTACACCAAGGCTATCTCAAGTTACTCAAATGACATAAAGGGATACAATAATCACACACTTGTCTCATTGTGTCAACTTTTTAACAGGGGAAAAGCCATTGTCCACTTCAAGAGGAAACAGCAAAGCAAACCAGATCAGATTATTCTCAAGTGAATTGTCAGGTTGAGGGGGTTTTCTACTTATCTGATACTAGCACAGACACTGATAGCAAACAGCTCACCTGACTGCACACAAGGACCCATTCTCAAAGGCAAAAAGCAATCTGTCTCAATTATTAAAAAACAAATTAGACAATCAAGCTGGAAATTTGCCTTCTTTCTTATGAGAGCTGCCATATAGGGGGGTTGATGTCATGTAGCTAGAGCGTCTTTGCTGGGGTTCAGCTGACCAGCGCAAATAGACAGTGCAAAAATATCAGACCGGTGTTGCCTGGGATACAACCCTGGTGCCCTCAGGCAGACAAAATAACGACTTCGAATGGGGTGAACATTGGGAAAAACTATTATGGGACACCTGGGAAAAGAATTTTTTTTTTCTTGCTTACAGGCTTTTGCATTTATTCCTCATCACATTCACGGCATGGACACTGAAACTGGCTTCTGAGTAGTATAAAACTATTTGAGGTGATGAAAACAGAGAGTCAAAGTCACTACTAAAACTGAAAAACTATTAGCTGTAAGTGGGCGAGGACTCTGTTCTTTCTGAGCCGTCTAAGTTACCAAACACAAAGCCTGCTCAGTTGGCCTTTGCATTTAAGGGGATTGCACTCTAAGACAACTAAAACATTTTTTCCATGTGGATTTTAGCACAACACATATGCACAGCTTCAGCACAGGAATGGTGTGACGCAGTGTCAGCTCATATCAATTGGAAACTGAATTACCTTCAGAGGGCACTGGATCTGCTCTTTTCTGTCTGTAAAAGGCACATGATACTATTTCTTTAACCAGCTCTCCAAGGGTGCTGACACAGTCTAGAGAAGAGCTGACCTTCTAAGCTAGTAAGAGGGCCACTGATGAACTAACCTTTCTTTTTAAAGGTCTCTCCTGGCTTTGTTACAGTCCATGCTTTCCTACACAGCTGGACACAGCAAGGAAACCTTGGGTTTAAGAGGCACTCAAGGAGTTTCGCACCACATCCATCCCATACTGGGCCATACTTACAGCGCCCATGCACTGAAGACAACGAATCAATTGGGTTTTTGTCAAAGAAAAATTCCTTTTGGGGGATTAAAAATGATAAAGTTAAGAGGCTTTTCTTGGTAAGAAGTGACAGTCAGCTACAGATCAAAGAACTAGACTCTGTTTTCACTTGAAGTCCCCACCAACTGGTCCCTTAAAGGATCACACCTGACCAGATCAGAGAATACTATTTTCTACACAATGGTGGATTAATTTTTCCTTCTGAAAGAGAAATTCTTACCATGATCCAAGAAAACCCTTACAACTAAAAATTATTGCCAAGAGAAAATTAACATTTCTAATGCTAAACTAAGTTCATTGCCAATACCAAACATTTTGTTGCACTTTTAAATATATTCTAAATCTTATGTACCCCTCAAACCTGAACAAGCTGTTATGAAGCTGTGGAATCCTTTTGCTTTGAACATGAGAGCCAATGGAGGAGGAATGCTACACTGAAGAAGATGCACTGGACCTTATGTCCTGCTCTGTTCGGTTTTCTCCAGTAACTTCACATTGTAAGGAACGTACAGCTACATTCTTCAGCCTTTCTCCGTGAGACCTGTACTACCAGGACTACTCGCTGTAAAAGTGTGGTGGCTTTGTGTGCCCTGTAAGTCTTACAGCTGGATCTGTTCCAATTCTGTGGAGGTTGTACTACAGAACCTCACTGAATTGGGGGCTAAGTGACTTTCCTCCATTGCTATTCCAACTCCAGGTATTTAAGTGCATATTTTACTGAGTGTCTCAACCACAATAACAGCAGGGTTGTGTTTGGTGTTTTTTTTTCAAAGCTTGTGGTAATTCACAACCACACATCTTAGATCAGAGCAGAGCCCTAAATGTAAAGTCCAGCAATGTGAATATGAAGATAATTAGTAATCGGAACTTCTGCTTTCTCTGAATCCTCATGTTCCCGGAAAAAACATTACCAGAGCATTAAAGCAGAGGAGATAATAAGGCTTTTTCTTGACACCACCAAACTGTCTACATCCTAGTCTGAGCAGCTTCTGCAGTTTTCATTTTCTCCCTGCACCCCTATAAAACAGGAAACATTTTCCATGGTTTTAGTCCATGCAGTGTACAGAAGTTTTGTGATTCTGCCCCCCAGGCTCCTGTGTGTTATCACTTCAAAGGCGTTGATCTCTTTTTAAATGTCCCTTTTGACAACTCAAATCTCTGAACTGGAAGTCGAAATTGGCTAAACTGAGATCTGATAATCGGCAGTTTTACTTCCAGCCGCATCCTGTGCTTGCAGTAATAAAAGCAGTGATTATCTTTGATATGGTTGATGAAGTTAGCAGGATAGTAGGCATTCCAGCTGCTTAATTTAATTTCAAATCCCAGTGATAGCATCTAATGGCTGCAGTTTAGCTCGTGCTACAGATTTCATTTTGTAGTGACCACTGATACTGTCAAGGTAGCTTTATGTTCTCACCTGACTGAAGAGTCCCAGCAGAAGATCACTCACCAGGTAACCATGCTGTTTTTAAAAGGCAGTCTGGATCACTTAAATTAAAACCCTGGCACTGATTAAGTGAAAATAAAGTCTGACCCCCAAAACTCCTCTTGATACTACTAATAAATTAGGAATATACATAATAAAATTCAAAATACAGAAGGACAGAGACCTTTGTGCACTATGAAATACCTAACTATCCTGTTGAAGGTAAGACTGTACATAGTCACAAAACTTAAGGGCCCTGCTACTCTGTACTTCTGTCTCTTTTCTGAAACAATGAGGAAAGATGCAATAGCATACATTAGAAATACACTACAGGTCAGTACCCTGCATTTGCCAATGGATGTTAGGAGAAACACAGAGTCAGGACACAGTCTGCCAATTTCCTTTCTACTATTTTGTTTATTATGGTGATTTTCACATGCTAAAATTTATCCTCATCACAAGAAGCCCTTCTGCTTTTCTTTACCTATATACTGCAAGTTAGCTTAGTCCATCAGAACTATCCTAAGCTCTCCAGGGATGCCAGAATATAACACTGGACAAAAAAATTAAAACAAAAACAAACAAACAAACAAAAACAGGCAGAAAAACTGTCTGTGTCTCTCAGTGGTGAGACTGAGCATAATGGGATGACAGAGCAGAGGGAAGCAACTTTTGATCACTTATTTTTTTTTAGGTTCAAAGTCTCTAATTGACACCAAGTACAACATTGTACTATCCAAACTAATTCATCAGCATCTGAACTAGCTTATCCTTCATTCTGTCAGCCAGAGAGTCAGAGGACAGAAGTGCTGGGTTTTGTTGTTACAAGAGAAAACAAGACTTTCACTTTTGGATTTTGCTTTTCCTCCAATTTACCTGTGTGTGGGGAGACATAAACATTCTCTCCTCCCTCTCAATTTCCATGCCTACCTCCTGTAACTCACTTTGCATGCATTCTGTTCCTTACCTTTAAAGATCTGAAACAGCCACGAGAAATTAGCAACTAATTGAGACATACTGACTTTTAAGACCTTCCCAAAAGACAGTGAGCTTGTTCAGATTTCTCTGTTTCAGGAGGCCTTGTTCAGCATCACAATGGTTGGGCACATTTCTGAGCTACTCCGGAAAACTGGATTAGAATCAAAGCCCAAGATCACAAACTGAAATGACGACAAAAGTATTTGCCTCATCATTTGTGGACACCTCTGGTACAAAACATTTCAGTTGCCAGATCCACACAAGAAACTGCTGAGCTTTCCCAGCAGATTAGTACTGGGGAACTCCCGTGACGTCCATCTTTCGTTTGTATCAGTAGTCCCTAGGATTCACAAGTACCACGATATTTCTGAGAATACATTTTCTTCCTTTTCTTCCTCACCGTTGCATGCCTGCTTTGTGTCTCTTCGCTAATATTCTCAGTATTAGTTATTACCCTCTAGTTCCATAGATAGAAGTGAGCACACCCTGTAGACCAGAACAGAAAGTCTGAAATTTTGTAGGTTATGTACTGTTAGAAAAGAGTCTAAAAAGGACACATGTATTACAAAAGCTCAGAAATCCATAGGTTAGCGGGTTCATGCTATGATTTTTGTTGGACGTGCTACAACAGAAAGACATGGGATCCTAGAAAGACTGTGGTTGCCATCACCCTGAAGTGAGGCATCCAGCCTGTTCCCTATTTGGTGCAGAAGAGCCACCAGGAAAGGCAAACACTGAAAACAGGCTGGACTAATTGTATCATCAGCATCGTGGTTTCCAACACTATCATTTCCAGAGTGATCCCAGAGTTTATAGGAATTGTTTGTGTTTGTGTGGTAGTTGCCCAACATTCCTCTCAATGACCTGGTCAACTACAGCACTGCCATACAGTCCCTTCTGGGTTAACAAAGAAGGAGGAAACAAAAAGAAATGAGGAAGAAGGAGAGTCCAAACTCAGAATAGTCCAGAAAAAGAAAAACTGGCCAGCTATAAACAAGCTGCCAGTCCTGGTTTCATCACTAGGTAGAGAATAATTAAGAGATTAAATGGATGCATATAATTAAGAGATTAAATAGATGCAGTGGGGTTGTGTGACACTGCTCTGGGCATATTGTCCTCGCACTGCATCCCACAGCACTAGATATAGCCACCTGGGAATCATAGTTTCTAAAAGACAATGAAGATAAAGTAAGATATAAACAAACTGGAAGGGAACAGAAAAATGGGTGAATCTTGGACTGCAAAACAAACACAAGCAAAGTCCTTCTGGGACAGCACAAGATCCGTTTCTCCGGTGCTTTACCACTTTTAAGCAAGCTGTGAAGTGCAGCATATTTAACGAGATAGAAAGAAAAAGTAGAAGGAAGAGATGTTTGTCATTGCAAGCTGTCAATCACCCCAACACCAAAAAAAAAAAAAAAAAAAAAAAAAAAAAAAAAAAAAAAAAGTTCAGCAAGCTTAGCTTGACAAAGCCTGCTTCTAGTCCAAATGGGAAGTAAGAATTGCAGGGAATGAAGAGAGACTGGAGGAGGATGGACTGTTTTAAACTTTTGAAGCTCTTCTGTAAAAGAAGGGGATGATGGAGTATAGAAACTGTATTATGGAAAACGAACCTTTTTTTTTTCATTTCCTTCCACCTTTTAAATATACTTAACGCTACCTGTTCTATTAACCTCTTCTGAACTGCAGCCTGCTAATTTGTTGAAATAAAGATGCTGCTGTACCTTACTGCTGTTCCGATATATGATAAAAGCTGGTAATTCTCATAGAAAACCCTGATGAAATCATTAGCAGTCTCCCTGAGTAAGGACTATGTCAGGTAGTGACAAATTATTTTTAAAAGGGATCTTGAAATTAAAATTCCTTTTTAAAAATGTGTCCATATGTCTGTGCACTAGCAGTAGAGAAAGATTCTCTGCTGGAAACCTTTTTGACTGAATGAGGCTAAGATAGAAGTAAGTAAATAATAAGGAGAAAGGGGAGAAAACTTATTTAGAGTAAGAACAAAGTTGGTAAGGAAAATACTTCAGTCCCCTAATTCTTGGTCTAAATCTGTCTCATTTGTGTGCATATCCAGACCTTTGCACGCACCAGTCTTTGCTAACTCCTCAGCCCTTGTTGTGTGAGTGCTGAGACATGTGCAGGGCTCTCACCGCTCCAGCACGGGAGCTGGCTGCTCTGGTGACCTTGGCAGCTGAAGGACCCAGATGCCCAGCTCCAGGATGAATCTCTGCAGCAGTGTCATGGGGTGTCAGCTCATCTTCCCCAGTCTCCTCCCTGGCTTGGCTGACAGACCTGCCTGTGGGGTCTGGTGTGGGGTCAGCTGCTGCTGTGCTGCTCTGTCCTCCTTGAAGTCACTTTCCTTTGATTTCTGAGGATGAGGTGCATTCTCTTGACAAGATGCATCTGCAGTGTTTGATTAGGGTAAAAGAAGCGTGTGGGGGGAATATTCCCTATACTTTTATATGTAACAGTATGCTAGCTGCCTGTAGCCCAACTGGTTTCCAAATGACACATGAAACTTAGAGCATCCTAGGAAGCAAAGAAGCAAAATATTAAAGAATAACTGTACACAGATCTTTCTTTTATTAAGGGGGTAAAATAGACAGCTTTCCACATTTCATTATTTAATCTATTTACTGGAAATAACATAATAGAGATGTTAAAAAAAATCTAATAGGCTAATAAAAGGCAAGCATGATAGAGTTATAACATGCATGTTTATTATTAAAAGCACCATTACTAAAAAATAGCTTATTTCTATAACTTTATTTGAAACAGGGAATTTAATAATAGTTAAAAAAAAAAAAGAAGATACAATTGCTTTAAGAAGCCTTCTTTGTATCTGAAGGGTCTATGAATATAAAAGCGTATCAGGGCCAAATCCAGAAGGTCTTACTCAGGCAAAACTGATTTTAGTGGAAATAAAGCCTGATGGACTAAAGGATTTGGTCAATAATTTATGGGACCCTTATCTCTGATCCACCTTCTAGGAATGCTAGCTTGTGGTACAGAGCAATGTAATATGCTTAAATATCTATGATTAATTCGGGTAATCTGGTTTATAGAGCCCGCTTATGTAAATGAAAAGGATTTACCTTTATGTCTGAGATGAAAAAAATATACATCAGATACAGTGAACCACATATTACAGAAAATGGCCTGGCTGAATTGTATTAATGTCTCAAAAATGTTGAAAAATGCTGTATCTTCTCCTTAAGCCAGTAATCATAGTACCTACAAATTGCATATCTTATCCTACTTTACACATACGCAGAAGTGGGCAGCGGCTGTTTTGAAGGCAGTATATCTCTAATTTGTACTCCTTACAACACGCTTTTCAAAGCATAACAGAGAACTGCAGCTAAAGACTTTCAAAATGAGGAGAGGGCTGCGAGGGATTAATGCTTTACCTGGTAAATGGAGCGGAAGTCAACTATCAAAGAAAAACAGCAACATTCCCGTGGGTCCAGTCTTAAGGACTGAAGGTTTTCATGTGATGAAGTGGTAATTCAGTTCAAAGTATCAGAGAGACTTTGGACTGAGAACTCCCTTTGTATACCTGCCCAACAAGAGCTATGAATTTACAGATAATAAATAGAGGAGGGACCAGTGTGATCATCCTGTCTGGCCCTCTCCGGAGCAGAGAGCACAGGAGTTCTCTTGAGCTAATTCTTGTTTGAGAAACAGATGGTCCTCTAGTTTAAAAACCCTCTTCCATCTGCACTGACACATCGAGGAAAAATTTTCACCAACTTCAGCAGAGCAGCTCTGAAGACACAGATCCTTGACAAAGGATTCCCACTGGACAGACAATTGTCAAAAAACGAGTTCTCTGAACCACCCTCTCCTTTTTATTTTCAGCATATGGAATGGCCATGTTCCTTGCTGGCAGAGAATCACCAAGGAGCCTCCAAGGCATGTGTAATTTAGACCATCCTTCAGACTGCTCCATCTCATCTCATGTTTTGAACAACCCTCCAAGTTTCTTTGCCTCAGCAGCAAGTACCTTAGTGTTATATTAAAAATATGTACATGCTAGATTACAGATTTGCAAATAGTTATGTACACATGAAAAGTCACTGAACATCAGCCTTTTCCAAACATCATTCTCTAACTACAGACACTTCCCAGCTCTAGAAGAATTTCTGAGACAATCAAGATGATATGGGTGAATGGGATTAAACTAAAATAGACTTCAGCAAAACAAAGTTTAAATTAATATTCTTTACTCGGGACAGATTATTGTATCTACTGCACCTTGCAATACAATCCCTACATGTAATCCCCATAGCCAAAATCAGTTTGTCAAGTGCAGTAAAACAATGTAAATATAAGAAAAGGCATACCAAAAAGCTCTGGCTTCATATTAAAGTGAAATCAACACCCTCAACCAATAGAGATATTCATAAAGGGATAAAACACCTCAAAGCAAAGCATCTGTGTTTGTGCTGCTATTTCATGTCAAGGCAATTACAGTGATGTTATTAGGAAAGATCAGGGAGGGAGCAGTGTTGTCATATAGTAGGAAAAGAAAACAAACCTTTAAGCAATCATGTAGAGCATGCAGAACATCTTAAAGCTGGTGAAGGAACAAAGCTTAGCACTGTCAGTGTATTGATCTGTTCCAGAAGGTGCAGAGTTCTGCACCACTGTGATTGCCTTCCCTGCTGGGTTTAGAGAGGTCTGAAAGAATACAGTATTGATCTGGCCCAGTTCCTGCGAAGTAACTTAGTGATAAACACTGACTCCAGTCCACCGGCTCTGAAAGCAAACTGTTGCAAAATAGCACTGCGCTGATGCAGGCGCGGCTCCTGTTATACAGGTAACAATACACGCTCAACACCAGCGCCCACTGCATTTGTAGCAGGAAACTAGTGTTGTCTACTGGCAAGAATATAACACCTGAAGTCAGCTTCTGTTCCCTTTTTTTCTTTTTCATTCAAATCTTGTAAGGATTCTGGGGAATGGAGAGTATTTTATTATTTATTCTGCATTCAGGAAATATTGCATATTTAAGGAGGCTTTGTTTTAGTTGAAGCCTAGCAGAAAATAAATCGAAATTCTGCATACTGTTCTCCCACTGTTTATTACCATTCACTGTAATGCCATGGGAAGACCGAAAAATGTTTCTAAATTTCTGTTAAAGATGGAAGAACACTCTCCTAATTTAATTCTTGCCTATCAGTTAAGTCTTGTGGATATGTAACATCTGGGCATTCAAGAGAAAGCATTTCTACTCTTCAATTCCAAGGATGATGCTGTCTTGCAGAAGTAAAATCCATGTGAGTAATTTCACATGGACAAAAAGGCCAGCATGCACCTGTATTTCCAAAGTCTTTGGCTGCAATTGCATCCCCTTTCTGGTGGCATCATGGCTCAACACCAGTTGCACTAGAACACTGCAGACACAGGCAGGGAAAAGAAACAGATTTTGAAGGCAGGCTGACTAATGAGACTACAAACTTTAGGCAGCTAAACTACAAAGATATGATGGGTTGTTAAATGCAGCTCTATGAAGTATTACAAAACCTAAGTGGGGGGGAAGGGGGGAGAAATCTGTCCCACGGAGTCCTCAGCAGTTGACTCCTGTCCTCTCTTAGGCCTACCTCAAAAAATAAATTGGCAAAGATGAACTGAACCACTTTCTGTGAGATTCTGTCAGCTTGTTGTGACTTTTGGGGTTTTTTTCTGCGGTTGTGCTGAAGACTTCTGGAGGTTCCGTGAACCTTTATTGCCTTAAGCCTGAATCTCTTCATGGCTGATTCTGATCATCAGCTTGACCCTGGGAGCAACACCAGCTGCAGGATTTCCCGGCGTGTCAATGCTGGACCTTGCTCCTGGGAGCCCAGGTTTCCATCTTCATGCTTTTATGCACAGCTGAGAACCACAGTCACTGGGTCAAATTTTCACAAATCATGAAGGCACTGAATTTCCAAAGGATTACTTCTGGGATGCATGGGCTTGCTCCCAGAAGGCCCTCGAGAGAACGACTGCCTGTTTTCTCTCTTGGTTGCACAGGTGCATAACCTCACCTGTGTGCCCCATCTCTTCACACTAAAAGAATTTCCCCTCCAGGCTCTGTCAGGTCTGCTGAAAGATGCTCCATCTTTCTGCTAAGCAGACATTGATCTTTTATCACATCATTTCTGCAAACAGTGCACATACATTTTTTATTTTAGAGTTGGTTTTTTTCTGTTTATTTTTTATTCTTCTTCCTTTTTTTCTTTTTTTTTTTTTTTTTTTTTTTTTTTTTTTGTGTGTGTGTTTTGTTTTGTTTGCAACTTTCAGCACTGAGAAGAAAAGAAAACTGTTTACCAGACATGGGCACCTGGCTTGGGTTTTGTTTTCCTCTTTTACTCTCTGAATTCAACTCTGTTTTTAAATAAAGAGACGCAGAAGAAGCAGCAGACCTCCTGGGTCAGCCAGGTCAGCCTTCTCTATCGAGCAGGATTTTCCCATACACTCTGACCCCCTCAAGGATTTTATCTAGCCTGTTTTTTGAACACCTCTAATGATGGTGACTCAGCTACCTCACTAGGCAGCTTATTCATCTGTCTAGCCTAATTGCTCTTAGCTTTACTTTGTTTTCCTTTGTATGCAACATGAAATTTTCCTTTTTCATTTTTAGACCATTTCTCTATCAAGGGGGAGAAAAGCAACAAAAAATTGCTTCCTCAAAAAAAAATCACCATGCCTTGCAGTCTGCAAATATCTACAAAGCATGGCAACACTATTGTCATGTCTTCCTAATTTATTAGCCTATGTGTAAACTGTACATGGTTTGTTCAGTGAAAGGATCAATGAATGTAACAGCTGCAGATGTCCTGGAACACCTGGTTTTCTGCAGGAATAGGGATCTTGTCATCAAGATTACTTCACGTAGCTAGAGGAATGGAGTGTCTAATAGTCAGACCTCCACATCTTGAAGAACAAGGCTGAGAAGACAAACATGTGTTGGGGCAAGTAGATGCTACTTTGATAAGCATGGACCAAGTCTCCAGTCCTTTCCCAAGAAAACACTCATTTTCTTTAGTTCTTGAATCCAGGGAGCAGCATCAGCAGAGTATTTGGTAAATTAACTAGATGTTGGGACATTGGGAGAGTTATGCACGTAAGAAGGACTGAGTCCCTTGTTCCATGAGTGGAGATGTCATTCACCCTCAGAAAGCAACACGGACTGAAGTCTGTTAAAAGATTAACAGGGCACAGGCAAGAGCTTCTCATCAAAATTTGAGGAACTCTGTCAGACGAAGAATTGTAAACTAATATCCCAAATTAGTAACATAGATTGCTATCGGCTGGGACTCTTTCAGCAATAGTCAGTACTCTGCAGTCTGGTGGCTGCATAAAATGGCATAAAGCCGAGGTAGCTCTGCCTGGCACCTGCAGCATGTTGAGAGATGCATTTGCAAGAGATTTCCAGCTCTATCCCAGTTTTGATTTCAGGAAGAGCTAGGCAATCCTTCCTCATACAGGGATGCAACCCACATCCAGTGATCTTCTATCACTGAGCTTAATCTTTAGTTTCAAATAAAAATATAGTGTGGCCCATGATCTTTACAGGAGTGCATAGTCCTGGCTTACAATACTGATTAGCATCAATGTAGAAAGTTGCCGAAAAGCCAACGAGCGAGAAGCATTGTTATGTATTTTTAATTTTGTTTTCATCTTTTTATCATTTTATTTTTCAGATCATTTTGGCTTAACACTAATTTTTATGCCAAATGCTTACAACCAGGCTTAGGTAAACTAATTCTTCCTCCTCAAAAAAAAAAAAAAAAATTACCAGGACTTCAAAAATTGGACTCATGTAAATATTACTGGGTTCAGTTCCACTCTAGAGAATCCATAAAGGATAAAAAGAGAAAGAAATAAGTTAACACAAGGGAGCAGGGAGAGAGGAGAAAAGGTGAAAAATGAAGCCAAGTGGCAAAGGAAAATAAATAGATGGTGGCTGTGGACAGAGGAGAATGCTCAGGTAAAGAAAAAAGTGTCCTACTGCACAGAAGTGGTTAGCACAGCCACTTACACATCAGATGTTTCTTGTAAGTCAAACATGAGTACCAGCTGAGCAACTTACTTAAGCACATGCCTAGTTTTAAGATACCAGTCCTGCTAAAGTCAATTAGTTAGGCTCTCACTTAAGTGCTTTACAGAATCAAAGTTGCAGAGCAGGGACTTTCCTCCAGCTAAGAGACGATTTTGAAAATCCCCTTGATAAAAACATGCATATAAATTGCTAGGTGTTAGAGTAGGAGGTGTAAGTGCTATTGAAGTGGAAGACTCATAGGGAGAAGCATGTTCTGCCATCCTCCAGCTCCCCCCAAAAACCAAACAAACTCTGAGAGGTTTGTGAAAGCTATATAACAAGGACTAGAACACCCTTCTGTCCTTAATTTATTTCATGTTAAAGAGGTGGCAGATCAAAAGACTGATTTATATAAACTAGGAAGATGCTCTAATGCCCCTGCCATCCATAGAGGAATGCACACACAGTGTTTTGTACAACAAGAGAACACTAACAAGGTCTGATTATTTTTTCCTCTTGTTCTTCAGAAAATGAAGCTTCTTTTCCTAGTCCTGGCATTCTAAGAAAAATTCAAGGACTGTATTGAAAGCCCCTAAAGGGAAAAAAAGTGAGAGAATAGGCTTTTCCACAGCCACTAAATGAGAGAAGGGCAGAGTTGCAGCAGAGTTACTGGAGTGAACAACCTTGATCTGACCAAAAGGAGTCATTTAATTTTAGGTACTCCCCAAAGGTTTTATTCCTCTTGGCTGCCAGGCCAGGAATGTCAGGCGTGTTGAGATGGGGCACCCTGGAAAGTGCTGAGCCTGAAAGCCAGCAAACAGGTTCCGCATGACTGCTGTTAGGTCTGGGAGCCTCCACGGAGAGCTGAACTCTTTGACCAGATAGGTGTGAACCAAAGAGGGGACTGGGTCATTTCTTTTCAAAGTTTTCTTTGCTTTACAAAGGCTTAAAGATTATTTTTTTTTAATTCCATGAAGCTCCAAACCTTCAGTTTGAAAAGAGGAAATTAAAAAAAAAAAAAAAAAAAAAAAAAGGCAGCATTTTCTTTCTACAAATAAACGACACAACAGGGAGAGACCCAGCAGGGGAATTAAAGCCCTTATTCTGACTGATCCAGCAGCATTTTTTTAGGCATTAGCTAGACTTAAAACAATAATGAAGTTTGTCACTATGTATGTCATAGAGCAGATATCTCGAAACCTCAAGGTTTATAAACTGTAATATCTGTGGGGAAAGAATTGCCTTCTGCTATGGATATACATAGCACCAAGTACAACAAGGTCTAGCTCTTGACAAAGGTCTCCAGCTGATGTTGGAATACAAATAACTAATGTGAACAAGATGGAAATTGTGCTCTAATCCTCCCAGTGGCTATTGTATAACAAAATGAATGGGGACCTTCAGAGAAAAGGAACAGAAACATACCCTCTGAACACATGGCTGCAGATTCAGTGTCTGGGTACTGACTATGTAGGTCCGGCCCCACACCCAATAAAAAAACGTACAAAAATGCTCCAACTATCTTCACTGTCCTGAGCAAATCATGACCAATACTTTCTGGAAATTCATGGATTATGAATCTGCATGAACGCAGACCCAGTGACCATGTCTGTCCCAGTACAGGACTCCTCAAAGTCTGCTGTCCATGATCCTTTATTCATTCGTTCACCATTAGTGTCTCTCAGGGCCAGGGGTTTTCTAATGAAGTGAGGACTGCCTGATCCTGAGCCCAAATGGGTGAAAAGTGAGCACACTGCCAAGATAAACTGTTAACATTAGTCATTTCACAAACTATCTTCCTAAAATTAAATAGGGGAGAGAGATTAATCCAGTTTATAAAGCACCATTCCGCTATGGCTGAAACTGAAAAGTGTTATACCTAACTGATAGTCATATGAACCTAAAAATAATGTTTGCGCATTCACTTTTAACTTCACCCAAATCAACGCAGTTTTCTCAGAAACGCATGGACATTTTGTTGTGTGTTGTTTGCTTTACAAACATCTGCTTGTTTTTACACCTGTGGCTTGCCCTAAAATCTGCAATAAAATACAATTTTCCTGAGGTACCCATTGCAAGTTTCAGATGGCCAAGTGCCACAAGACACATGCCATGAGTCTCAGAGCCAAGGGCACTTTGGGAATGTTTCAGAGGAAGGAGTCAACAGCAGTTGCCATGGGTGACACCATTCCTTGGTGGATGGGCTAAGTGGGGCATTCCACCTGTGTATGAAGGTGACTTGACACCGTCAGGAAATTTCCAGGCTAAGAGCCAGTCATGTGGATTAGGTAGCAGCACCTGCCCCAGCACTGCTTTGCTACCAAATGCATGAGAGCCCAAGTACTGGAAAGCCATTTGAATTGTTCATAGCTGTCCTTGAACAGTAATCAGTGTAAAATCCTCAAGTTCTTTTATGGACATTTGATGGACTAATTACACAAAATCTAGCAACATTTGTTGCACATTTTCAGCACCTTGGCTTATTTCTATTAGAACAGGATTGCCACCACATTTCTGAATACCTACATGAAATTAGAAAAAGCTAGCACAGCAGACATCTAAAGAGAAGTGTACTGAGTTTTCAAGTTCAGTCTTGAATGTATAGTTTATAATTCTTCCAAATAAATTCTTGCCTAGCCATAAGTACTTTCATAACTCACTCTTCTTTTAAAATGCTAAAATTTTCCCTCTGAACTTTGTTTTTAAATGATTTGATTGTGCAAGATGCAGGTTACAAACTTCTGCTGGCTTACATGAAAATTAGAAGCATTTGTCCTTTGCAGAAACACCAGGTTTTAGCAGACAGGACCACCTGAGTGCATCAAGTAATTTTCAAGAGTTCTTGCTAGTCCCTTCTGATAGAAACACTGTAAAAAGTCCGTTTTGAAGGGGAACAGCAATTCATCACATGACTGAAGAAGCGGTGATCACAGGCCAGTTGCTAATTTTGCCACAAACCTTGGATATAATCTTCAACAAGTCATTTAATTTCTTTATGCCTTAATTTCCTACTTATGAGCTAAAGCTAGTATCCACCTTATTGCTCTATCCCTTCTTTATAGAGACCATAAGCATTTTAAGGCAGAGCTTGCCTGGGACTCCCACGTACTACACCACAATCAGACAGCAACCATAGCTCAGAGAATTTACTGAATGCAGTATTTTAATAGACCTGTAGGGGATGGCTACAGCTCAGTCCTAGTGCATGTTTAATTCCTGGGAAAAATATGCAAGTTAAAAACTAGAGTGGGAGGGTTGGAAGGAAGAAGATTCCAATTATTAAATACTCAATCAGGTGGCAGAGTCAATCAGGAGAAGCCATTCTCTTTCCCTTCCCCAAAACAATGTGGGTGGCAGTGCATCAAGTCTTCAGATTGCATCACGTGATGCAAAGCCACAGTTCAGCTTTCTACATTACTAATAAAAGGTTAAGGTTTCAAGCTATTTTTTAATTTAGATCTGTTGTTTGGTAATTGGAATAAACATCCAAATTTGAGCATCAAATTTCTCATTAGTTTCACATCAATACCTGTGCTGAAACTATGGATCAGTGAACTGAGTTTCTTACTGCCCAAGTGAATTCATTAATCATTCTCTCCTAAGATGGGCACATAAGCAGACAGCTGTTCTAAGCAGCTGTCTTCTGATAAAACTCCTAACATGCATACTGCTTAAAAAAAACCCAGCAAACCACACACACACACACACACATACACAAATCTACCTTTTCAACAGTCTGCTGTTGTCTTAACTCAAAGATCTACCTGCACTGACAGGTCTGGCAGAGAAAGGAACAGGATCCCCACTCAACAATGCATTCCAATTTGTAAATGGTCACTTTATGGTTACAGACAGAAAGTTTTAAAACCATTAAGACTTAGTTACCACTTCTTATCTGGGGTATCATGAGGAAGAAGAAATACAAAACCAGACACTGATGAATGTATTCAATGAACAGGTATAATCTTAAACCAGATGCAGCTAAACTTTTTTTTCCCTGTCTATAGTTGCATAGACTTGATTCCTCATCCACCATCCCTGTTCTTCTAATAATAGATATTTAGATTTATTTTCATATACCTTGATGGACTGGGATGAGATAGGCACTATGGTCCACATTAGTCTCCTATTTTCCATTACAGCCAAAACAAGTGCTTAGGTAACTGGAGCTTATCCTATTTAAATATATGCAATCAGGAAATTTGAGATTGCCTTGATGGACCATATAATATTTCCTTTAGAAGCTCCCTGATATGCCATCGTCTACAAGTTCATCCATACAGCAAATGGTCTCACCGGGTAACCTTTCCCAAGTTGCGTCACACAAACAAAAGTAAGATGAGACCACTTGAAAAATATATAAACAAGGACTTTTGAACTGACCTTGTCCAAACTAAGCAAGAGACAGGAAAAGAATGTATAAACACACCTTGTAATACCTTGAAACATTACAGAATCTTTGCCCTGTGTTAAAAAGGGTATTTTGTATTTTGGTGAAGTTTAATGAAAATGGGTTTTATTTTATAAATTGCCAAAGTTCTACTTGCCAGAATTGTAGATTTGTTGAAGATTGCATTAACAGAAGCATTCAAACATATCTGAAGAAGGAAATAATGTCTTTTTGTTGGGAAATAAGCTTGCTGGCTACATAAAGTGCTGTCAGTCGTTACAAAAATAAAGCAGTAAAATGAAAATAATAATAAAGAGTGCATGTAAGCACCTAAATCCATTCTAACTTTAGGGGAAATCTGGATCGAATATTTATTCAGTTAGTTCATTTGGAAGACTCTTACTGACCACTGTACTGACTTGGGGAGATTTCACACACTCCTTTGTGTTTTACCAGGAAGCTCCGGAACGTGGTAGCAGTTAGAGGCACATAATGGAGGAGCTGGGCTGATAACAATAGCCTGGCATTGTTCCCGAAACAGTTTGCTATCAATTACTTTTTGTTACTGGGAATTTGGAAAAAGTATAATCTTTAACAAGGCAGTATGTGTATTGTGGTAAAAGGACATTTCAGTTTCCTCTACTTCAGTTAGTATGACAAAGTGTGCAGGAAGCAGCAAAATCTTTAGTATCCCTCATTGCAAACCTTTCCTTGATCGTATCTTCAGACGGACACAGCTACGATAACTTCATGAAGTTACTACGAGCCACCAAGTCTGAAGAAGCCACGGCTATCTACCAGCAGCAAACATGAGGAGACCTGAGAAATTTATTTCCAGTTCTAAATTGTGTAACCCAGATGTCCGAGTTG
Source organism: Athene cunicularia (assembly GCF_003259725.1). Lineage (NCBI taxonomy): Eukaryota > Metazoa > Chordata > Aves > Strigiformes > Strigidae > Athene > Athene cunicularia. Next base: position 12,564,112 of record NW_020799112.1, read on the forward strand.
CCTTCAGTGAGACAAGAGAGGTATAACAATGAATTGCTTCTTTGGGACAGTTTACCTGGGAAAAATCAGCATGATTCAGACCACTTCTGATTTAAATAATAAATAAGCTTAGTTAGTGCCTTGCATTAAAATACTGCTTTGCAGAGGCTGTCAAAAAACTTCAGCTAGCAAGAATTACTTCATCCATCCACCTTTCCAGGACATCAACATTTTGCATCAGTTTAATTTTTTTTTTCCTCCTTTGTGCAAGCATGTTGATCAAACTTTTGTGACGAGAAGATTTCACATTTCATTATGACTGGGCCAATTCCCAACTCAGTTCTGAATGAGAGCTTTGCCTGAGTGCACACAGAAAGAGACTGAAAACACAATATTATATTTCATATGCCCTGAAATAATTAACCCTCAATCTCTTATACATAGAGGAAATCTGGATTTTGTGACCTCCCTAATCATATTTTCCTTCCCCCAAATCATAATGGCTGTAGAAGGGTCACCATGATTTGAAAGACATAAATAAAGGACAGCTGTTCAGAAATGGATCATTTTCTTTTTTCGGTATTAATTATTACTTTTTTTCAACTTATTGCAGAAACTCTGCATTAGAAAATTCATTCTAAAAGTAAACATTAGCTTACAAAGGCCCTAGTAACTCTGGTTTCTGTGACAGAACACAAGATCCAGGAGAAAACACTTACATGAAAAAGAGTAGTAACTGTCCTGAACCAAACAAAGCTTCTGGTTTTCAGAAGATGATCAAAGTACAATTTCTCATCTCCAATGAAGTCGATAGCAAAGCTCACATTAACTTCAAAAGGCCAAATTCTGACTGCTTTACTCACACTGAATCATTCTTTATTTCATGTGTAGTTCCACTGACATCAGTAGACGTATGGATGAAGTAACGGCTACTGAACCAGAATAAAAATATCAGAATTGACACAAAGCAATTAAGTTGGGATATATGTATGGCTTTATGACTTAATTCCTAGGTACAAGTGGGGGGAGATAAAGCTCATTTTGTTCCATTTTCTAAGTTACAACATTATTGTAATTTAAGCATTTAACATTTTTCCTTCCTAAAAGGAAATGCAGACCTTCTTAGATGCTGATACTCAGATAATTATCTCTTGACAAATCACCTGGAGATTTTTTTAAAAGAAACAATAATTCACTCGTCATCTAATTCCCATTAAAGTAATAATTTGTAAAAATGAAAATTACTTTGATAGCTTGACCAAAGCTTGTATCTTTGGTTTCATATGTGCAGCAGCTTCCTGAATGAGGTAATTGATCAAAACAGTTTTCAAGAGCTTTAGCTTTAAGGAAAAATGCTACTATCAAAGCATTTAGTGACATCATACACAGCAGTCAAAAACAACTCTGCCTCCTGTTGAAAAGGTAAGACTGCTGCACTTGGACTATTTAGCCCCTTAGATGGGTACCACTCTAAGCACCAAAGGACAAGGCACATCGATGAAGAATAAGCTAGCCTGACCTCTTCCTAGCCCACAAAGCCTACCAATTTTAACCATTTTACATGGTAAACAACTTCCAGTTCCACCTTCATCTCTGTCATTTCTTCCTGCTCTTTTACAAAACATGTCACACTTCGAGGTTATTGTCGTATTAACAAAACTGTCAAAAACTCCCAACTGGGATCTGTGCCCATTTTGCTAGGTACAGTATAAATAGGAAGAACATCTTGTCCGGGAGCTTTCAATCTAAATAATAAAGACAATCAGTAACAGAAACAAAGATTCCATTTTAGAGATGGGCATCTGAAGTTTGGACAGACTGAACTGCCCACGGACACAGAAGACACCAGTGACAGCAGCAGAAAGTAAGTGAAACCTTCCCCAAACAAGGTCCTTTTATTAAGAATCCATCCTATCAAGACTTCTCACAGGGTCCCAACCATGTGACACTGCTCTAAAATGAATTTTTAAAAAATCATTCTAAAGGTGATTCTCTTCTTGGGCAGTCAAGCAGCGCATGTTTAGGCTCCCAAACACAGAGGATCCTGAGAATCCTGGGAATGAGAGGCAGAAAAGAATGAATTTCCTTGCCTTCCCTTTTTATTGCTCACACTAATGGAGTTTACAACTTCGAAAATAAAAATAAGCACAACACATAAAACCATATTTTGAAAAGGATACAAAGTGTATCATAGCACTATACTAATCCTATAATTCCTTAGAGAAGCAAATAACCTTTTCTCTTGATATAGGCATCAGGCATTGATCTGTCACACTGTTTGTTCTAGCAGAGCTCCCAGAGGTGCATTCAGTTTGAAACGTTAAGGCTAGTTCATTAGCCGTCCCTAGCTCGTTTCTCTGAGAGAATCAAGATAATACTGTGGTTAGTTAATGGCTTTCTCTTGTTTCCCCTAGAGCCTGCCTGTCTGAAGCCTGCAGGCCCAAGAAGCTTTCTTTCCCCCTTCCCTTCACTATTAGTCACAGCTGGTAAGGCTTGCAGGAGCCTGGATTGTTTGAAAACAGCCAGCTCACACAAATGTTTAAATCTCTCTGCTGCAAACCACCACCTTGGCCCCTGTTGTCAGAGAGGATTGCTCCTGCTTGCACAGCAGTGGGGAGATGAGGGATGGAGGGAAGGGGAACTCCTGATGATCACGCTACAAATTGCTCTCATTCAGAACACCACCAAAATTTAAAAAAAAAAAAAAAAAAATAATTCCTGTCTCAGGGAGCTGCTGAGGCACACTATTTCCTGGAAGGCAGGAGGAAAAAAATACTTTCACAGGGAGCCGCTCTCTCCAGAATCAGGCAAGGCTATGTCACCCGCCTTGCTCTCAAGTTCTGTTGTTTACCATCACAGTTTAGAGGTTGGATAGTCACAGGCAAGAATCTCTCCCAAGAGCCATCCCACTACCAGCTCCTAATGGACGAGCAACATTCCCATATTTTTGCTTTCTGCTTAACACATTCTGTCCCTCCTCATCGTCAGGTAATTCCTGAAACAAACAACATGCCTGCAGAGGTTCCAGCTAAGCACTGCTGCTACTGTCACAAGACTAAAGGCGACACCTTAAAATACATTTCTCTCTCCTGGTTTTAGCTCGCATTTAGGCTTTTTAAAATTAATATCTGATTCCCATGAAAGGAAGACAATGACAACGTTGACGAGTGTCAGGTATCTCCAGGCAGATGCGGTCCCAAGTTCCCTTTACAGGGAGTAATTCTATCAATGTACGTCAGTGCTGATCGGCAGTATCCCCTGCTATTCCGGTGCCTTACTCTTTTATCTAGACATTCAGCACTCACTGCTGTGTTACCAGACACTGCCAGTCATGAAAGACTGCATGATGATTTTATCTGCCTCCTAGTATATTACCCATTGGGGAACAAACTTAGACTTGTAAATGTTTTCTCTTACCAGTACTTTAATCCAGACATTTGGAGATACTTTTGCTCAGCAAGCAAATAGCACCAAGCTATTTACAGAAATCCTGCTGAAGTTAGCAGTAGACAGGGTGATGGCCATCAGATAAAACCTAGACTGAAAGACAACTGTTTCATATTGACATGGGATTTTTTTTTTTTTTTTTTTTTTTTTTTACAAATATAACCTCACAGAGAAGCTGCTCTTTTGGATAGAGGTTTATGAGACTGCTGAGTGAGCCTAAGTGTGGACTGTTACCAAATGGAATGATGCCTCCCCATCACTCCCTCTGCAGAGGATGCTGTAGTTTTTGCACCTATAAGTTTCCTTATAGATGGCGTCCAGCAGAAAACTATTTATTTCTTTAGTTGGGAGAATTTGCCTACGTAGCTCTCTGAACCAACACTGCAGGGGCCACTGAGACCTGTGCTGGCCCAAGGGAAGCAGCAGCTAGTTGTCAGATTGACTCAGCCACAGATAAAATTTACAAAACCATGTGTCTCACACAGGTCTGTAACACCTCTGCACCGAAATTTCACACAATATGTACTATAGCCATGGAAATAGACCAAGAGATCTGACCCAATCACAAAATCAAGGCCTCTCTCTTTAGGCATTCATACACCAAAATCTATGTGAAAGCTGAATGCTAACAAAGAGAAAGGGAAGAAAAGGTTGCCTGGAGAACTCTGAGGGCTACAAAGTCAGAAGAAGGTTTCTTGTGTCTGAGTTACAGGCTGGAGAGACTCAATCTGACAAAGAAAAGCTTTCAAATAGTAGTTGTTTTGTACCTGATCAGAACAGAATTAGAAAAATAAACTTTGAAATCATGAATGTGGCGTGTCCTTTTTTCGACTGTTCCAAATTGTGCCCTTCTCCCGCTGGGTCCACAGCATGCTGCTGGAATGCTTTTGTTACAGCCAGAAATGACACTGCACAGCAAAGGAACACAAAGCAAGGTAAGAACTCCTCTGCCTCCCCAAAACAAAAGCAACAATGAAAGTCAACAAGACAAGAACAATGAAAAAAATAAAGTATTCTTTCATTTGTGGATAACACTCAGGTTCTTCAGAAACAGACACCAGAGAGTTGTCATGAAGAGTCATACCATGATATTGTTCTATGGCAAAATACTGTTTAGCTTCAGGTATGTCTCCTTGTTGTAAATCTACCATAAACCATGAAAAGTATACATCGGTAGGGCAACTGTGTAACTCAGTAATTTGTCCCTTAATCCTACACTCTCGATTCCATGATCATCTCAAATGACAAATGCTGGGATCCACACCAGCTCGTGACCTCTCAGTCAACTTCCCAAGGAATCTCTTCCTTCCCACACCCCATTCAAGGAATCCATCCACCAGTCCAGTATTTTATCAGCAGTTAAAGTCAATCAGCCTGTGAAGAACGAGCCCAGCCTGCAAGTTCTTACAGGACTGAAAGTATTCCTTATGAATTCAACAGGCTTTAGAACTACTGTGGAGAAATACTCGGATCTCTGCAACTCTTGTGTTAACTTCAGCTTCTCTTTTACAATGCAGTTAGTCACTGACTGCATTTGGTTGTGTCTGTGTTCCTTCTTTTGACATAAAGGACTATGTCTTATTCTCAAATGTCTGTTGATTAAACAGTGTTGTTAAAACCCAAGTTTTTAGAGAGTTTAGTATAACTAGACTTACTTTCAAGGTGAGCTAAAGTTGTCATATATTTTATCAAATCATTACTGAGGAGATGTATTAAGGAAATGGATAATGCTGTTTAGTCATCTTTGCTAAGAGCTCCATTTTCTGTGGATGAAACATGCTATTAATGATCAACTATTATTATTTTTATATCCTGCTTTATGACACTATGTCTTGCTTTAAGGCAACTATTTACTACTCTGAGCACTTAGTAAAAAGAATTATCGTTCTTTGCCGTCTTTTTTTACCAAATAAATGAAAGAAAGTTACAATTTTGAAGAGAATACTTTTAGCAGAAGAGATTTATGATCACTATTAGCAATAGTCCTGTTCATTTCTTATGAAGATGCAGAGCTCCTATCATACAAAAATAGTTACCTGAAAGATAAACTAATCAGTGACCAAAATGATTGGAAAAGCACTATTTAACAAAATAGTACACAGCTGATCTCCCCACTTAAATCACTGCAGATATCTGACGTTTACAACTTTCTTTTTGGTGTAATTTGGTATATCACATCTGTGAATACTGAAAAGTGATGCAAGTAAGAATGAAAATGCTGTCAGGAAACCCGTGCATCTTTTAGAATAAAAACAGAACATCCTTTCATTTGCTCTAGGGGCCACACAACATTACGTGGCATCTTTCCTGCAGTCTGTGATCAAGATGTTTTTAGAAGATCTCAATTTGTGACAAAATTAGGAGAGAGAAAAAGTTCAGAACATTCAAGTCACTTGGCAATTCATTTTCAGATTTGATCTCTTCTTGTGTTTTAAGGAATGTTGAAATTTAGCTGAAGTCACTAGAAAGGACACGAGATGATGCTTCTTTGGAAGAAGGCCTTCTAGCAGAATACTAGCTTATGACTTCCTTCCATGAAGTCTTAATTGGTTAGGACAGAGGATTTTATTTTTTTTCCCCAAAGCAAAACATGTTTCCCCGAGTGCTCCAAGAACAGTCACTAAAAAAGAAATCAACATGTAAAACTGTAACATTTCTAACACTCCTACATGACCAAAAGGATGCAATTTTAGAACTGTGATTTGGAACCTACAAACATTTTAAACATTTGTCTTGTGGTTTATTTGTAAACTAATGAGTCTTGATGCTGCTCCCTATGCTCATACTGCAATCTGTTGTTGGCCTTTTTGCAGCTTCAAGATCTACACTTTGGAGAATCACAGGGGGTGCTGGAAAAATAAGCCAACAGAAGCAGCATGATCAAATTTCACTTTTAACTTTGGAGGAACTAAGATTAAGTAGCATGTGTTTATATTGCATGAAAGCATCCTCAAAACTGTGGCACTGCAAAATGGATTAAGATCGGCATCTCCTTTTCCTCAAGACCTTCCTAGATAAAACAGCCCGGGCTTTTTCTTTTTTCCTCAATGGCAGATTGCCAGTAGCTAATTTAACATAACAATGGAAATAATCATTCTCACCAATTCAAGAATTTGTAGTGCTGTATATCTATGGCAAATGTATTTAAGTGTACCGCTAATTATTTTTACTCACTGAAGGCAAGAACCAACAAGGTTCTTATCTGTGTGTGTAATATGGGAAACTTAAGTGTGTGGTGCAGTATTGGAGACTAGATGCACTAGTGCATTAAGATCACAAACTTCAAAGGGTTACATGAGGGAGGCTAATTGAAGAGTGTTTTTATATCATCTTGTACAGTGTATTTACTTTTGCTTTTTGGGATGTAGATGTTGCAGCACTGTATGCAAACTTGTAAAATAAAACTTGTAGTGTCTGTAAGAACTTCATTTCACATATGACCTTTTACAGTAATTGGATCTGAATTATAATCAGTCACCTGAGTCCTGAAATAGATAAAATAGTTTTTTAATGTTAAAAAGTTTTAGCCCTTCGTTGATTATCTATCAGTGCTTACAGTCCTGTGAAAATAAGATAAATGAGAAATTTGGTCTCTAATTAGACTTCACTAGATTTACAGCTTTTAATTTATACGCCAATGCAACTCAGGCCGGCACTAACACAGATAGAGATGGAGCCACAGTTTTCAATTGATTTAACAATTTAATTGCAGCATTAACATCCATTAACATTTAACTAACCTTTTAAACTAACCTCAGGCACAACCTTAAAGACTAAATGAAGTAAAATTGCATATAAAAAGGTACTAACATACAGCTGTAAGAAGCGAGAGTGAATCTTTAGGGAGATTTAGCATTGCTTCCCCATATCAGCAGGAGGGAGTCTGTTTTCCTTCTTGCAAAATTCAGTAGGAAAGCATGCTCTAATTTATAGGAAAAGGAAATAGACACATTTGATGGTTATTAACTCTCATTTATATCTTCTTGTCTATACCTGATGTTTAAAAGATACAATATCCCTTACTCTGGTCATGCACTAAAGAACAATTTTATTACTCAGAGAAACAATATTCCTGGATTATCTGTGATAAAATGTGATGTAAGGGAATATAAAATAAGCCACTGAAGTTTGATACGAAAGAGAAACGCCATATTTTAGAAACAATGGGCAAATAGGGCTCCTGTTTATGTGGATATAAATCTAAAGCAACTACACTGAAGCTGTTGGAATTACTTCAGGTTTACCCCTGTGGTACCACGAGAGAAAGTCATAGAAAACAAGTGCCTGATTTATATCTGTATTGAGCACCCCAAAACTCTACTTCAATGCAACAGTAGCTGCAGGTGTTCGGGGCTTCAGCAGGGAAGTCCTCAGAGCCAGATCTGTTGTGAATCTTTGTTCATCCAGTCCTGTGGCAGTTAAGGTCTGCTGAGGGGCTAACTCCAACACTGGGAGAGCGCCGTGCACAGAGGCCATAAATCTGCAGTTCAGCGTTTACCATTGCATGCAGTCACAGACTACCATTAGGGCTGGGTCAAGATTTAAAGGTCTTTTATTTCTGACACAGATGACAAACAGGAGTTTTGGGGACTGTTTAAAATGTCATCTAGGCGTTCTCAACCTATACTGTGCCAGATCTGACATTCTCAGCAACATCTGCATAATCCACAGATACCGTACAGTCATACGACGTTTGATATTGCCAGCTATTATCTAGCCCATATTTGGAACCATTGCTTGCACAAATAATTTCAGCGTGTTCATCGGGTGACTGTGTAAATGCTTGCCTGAGTTTCAGAGTCAAGCTCTCGGCTAACTGTGCATGTGCTGTTACCATTTCTCTGTATCTAAATGGCATTTAATATTAGCCAAGTTATACCAAAACATTAGGATGATAACTTGGAAATTATCACAACCTCATGTCTTTTGATTGCGGTGATGAGTATCACACGCGTATATCTTGACATGCAATGCTGTTACGTAATGGGCCAAGGAGTAAGAGTCTCCTAGCAGTACGTGTTGACAGCACATGACTCCACTGGAATTATTAGCCATTCCAATAAGCACTCTGCCACTACTGTTTGACTGCATATATCATCAATGTATAAGGTCAATGGCCTGGATATTAAAAGCATTACAATCCTTTGCACTGATATAGCATAGCATGCCACTTGGATGGGGTTTACAGGCACCTTCTTTGAATTCACATTGCCACACTTGAGGAATATATCATACATATGGGAAGACCCTAAAACATCTATTTGCAGCTCCTCCCCAAACTCTGGTGAGTAAACAGTAGGTGGGTAACAAAAAGCTGGTATTTCTAGTGACATTTGTTTTTTCGCTTTCGATTAATGCACAGTTATGGCTACTACTGTATTTCATAGTAACACCATGAAGTCAACAAACTGGTTTAAGTATTTCTAATAAACTATCTGGATTATGGCTCCTTACAAGTTACGTAATGTAACACAAACGTATGTGGTGGTACCATCGTTTTTTGCTCTGTAAAGATAAATGGCATGAAAAGAGAATCATAGGAAAATTCAAATAAATTTTTAAACATAAACATCGACAATGGTATGAATACTTTAGAGAAAACCTGAATCACCATAGGAAGCACTGTTCTATCTTCTACCAAGTATTTTTCTAAGGTTAGTAAAAGTTAAAGGTTAATTTGCCGTATATCTCTGTGAATACTTGCTAAACTTTACCACATACACCATATCCGGTTTCTTATTTTACTGAAAAAACAACCTTTTCAACTATAACATGTGGATCCATTGATCAGTGTTCATATAGCAAAAATAATCCCCCCAAACATCGATACAACTTTTTTTTAAGCTGCCACTTTTCTCTCTATGCATCCATTGGAGGTCAAATTTCCAGGATATGCATATAACTCTAAATAATAAGACATTAATCTTTTGATCAATATTTTTTTCTTTTAAACTCAGGGTTATGATCATATTGCTTATGGTACACTTCCAAAATCAGAACTACACAGCTTTTGAACTAATGGGCTTGAACTTTGTTGTATCTCTAACCAAGGGTATAAGCACTCATCTGGCATGACAGTCAGCAGTTCTAACTCCTAAGTGATAATGAACACCAGAGAAATAGTATGTTGTTTGTGTTTATAATAAAATGCGAACATCTGACTTTCCTTGGTCTCCTATCATCTGCTCTGCCCATCTGCCTCTAGTTTCTTAGGCTCACCACTTCAGTACTGCAGCTTCTGCCATTAAAAATAGGACTTCCATCTCTTTCTGTCTCTACCTCTCCATATCTCAATTTTGGATGAAAACACCATCCATGCATATTCTCTCCTTACGTTTTGAAGCATTATTTAACAATGTAATTATTTTTAAAACAGATATTTGAGTCCATCATTCGCACAACACTGCTATATATATAAAGTTTTGCTTTAAAAATTCAGAAATATCAACCAGTATTCAGACATGAAACTGAAATCCAAGCACAAAAAGATCACCAAAGATCTGTATGGAAAATCAGTGAAATTAGATGCTTTATATGATTAAATGGCAGATCACCATACAAAAAAAAAAAAAAATAGTATCAGGCCTGTATAAAGATTTGTAAAGGCAATAAACATCATGCATGTGCTAACAGGAAGATCAATATGAACTTACAGCTTTTAAAAGTAAAAGTAACCTACAGGAACAAGCTGATTTTTCAGATTTCCTTCTTTTTTTAAAAAAAAAATCATTATTTACTTCAAATCCTCCCCTACATTAAAACCATTTTAATATCCCTTCAATATCCTGCTATGCAGGGTCTCTTTGATGGAAAGCTGCTATATGCCTCCCATTTTCTCTGTAGCTGGTTCAAGGGATGTAATCAAAGGATGCAATCAAGGGATGAGGTCAGAACCAGCCTGTTTTCTGCAAACTGGAAATTATCAGCTGATATAATAACATTCATCCTAAGTACAACCCTTGGGATCCCTAGGAGTTCCTAGAAGGCTGCACTCAGAGTGGAAAATGCAGAAATGATATTCAGCCTTCTTATCAGCCGTCAGGGTAAGGTAGCCTACAGTTTGGTTCATTTGCCAGCCCATGGTCATCTAATGCTATTTTGAGATACTCTGGGTTTCACACCTGGCCTTCACACATGGGATCACAAGAGTGTGAAACTCCCATAGGTCACACATTGTATTTTCCAGCCCCATGCAGGTCTTAGGTACCCAGTGGCACCTCTGCAAGTTTCCCTTTCTTAGACAACTGAATTGAATGCTTAAGAGCAATTATGAGTTCTTCTGGCTAAGCAGGATTTTATCACAGAATCATAACAGCTAATGATAAATGAAGTGGGGAGAGCGAGTCTTTAGTCATCCTCCTGATTTTGCAAAGCACAAGCATTTGGAAGTGGGATGTGCCATAACAGGATAAAGCCCCATGTAAAAATGCCAAACATGTCCTCCATATATACATGAGCATACATATATTTTTACATATAATGCAAACCAGCAGCCAATTAACAAAATACTAGGGAGTGAGTCACTGAATCACACAGATGACATCAGAGATGGAGAGGCCTATTATCTTATATATCCACTCTTCTGAATAGCTTTGCATTGCTTTATTTAATTCTTCATTCTCTTTGCCATTAAATACCCCCGCTGATTAAGTTTGCACAATCTATCTCAATTAGATTTACCTCACTTTCCTAGTCAATTCAATGCTTAGTCTAGGTTTCTATAAATGAATTCTGGCCACACAGCAATTGCTTTTGGAATTAACTAAATATAATTATACTGTAATTTTGAGACTGTAATAACAATGTAGTTACATGTAATCATTGTATAAAGTTATGAGTTACTGTATAAAATTTATGTTCGTTTTGATTAACATATTAATACTTTTTTTTTTTAAAATCATAAACCACATGGACTGTATTTAGAAATTAGCTACAAATCTCCCATGCCTCAAAGTAACATTTAAAACTCAATCCACAGATTACCAGCAATGAAGGATAGGCAAAGACACCACTCTCAAATTGTCCAGTAGTTTCCACGGTGTCACACTACAGATTCCACACAGAAGCGGGTTTTTTCAACTTTGGCAGCAGTGCACACAGGAGGAGCCAGAAAAATATGTTCATAAGGATTACATAGATATAATTCAAGATGAATTGCATGATTCAGGCTTCATGCTGTGTTGTGGCCAAAATAAGCTTGGGTTAGCCTGTGAAGAAGATAGGGTAGGGCAAGGTGACTCTGTAGAAATTTTCTATTGTCTGGCTTCCGCAGGTGGTTGGAGACATGAGCCGCTTGGTAAGCTCCTTCAGAAAGCGAGTCTCATTCTGTGTTCATATTGTGCTTAACATAACAGGACTCATTCATAGCTGGAGAATTGAAGTAAGATATATATTTATATAATTTAATAATAATTTAATAATTAATAATAATTATCAAAACCTACCTAACTTCAGATTGAAGATGTGTGCTGTAACATGTTTGAGTTCAAATTGGTGAGCTACACACCATTTCCCACATTTTCGTTTTCTACACACACAAAAAAAGAAAGAATGAATTTGACAGGAAATGTGAAGTTAATTAGCTGTACGTCCTCAACCTGGTGTTTTTAAAAAGTTCCCAGAAAGAATTCCATTTTTCCTAGAAAAGATGTGCAAATATGACTTGTCTGCAAATCCAATTAAAGTTGATAAATAATTCAGTTCAGGTAGCTCAATATTCAAATTGAAAGCCAGCATCCAATTTGAGGGGGGAAATAAGCATTAAAAAAACATCTTGAACACATTGTATTACACTGATACTTTGCAGTACAAGCTGGACTTTAAATGAAATGCACTATTTTTATTCAGATGACAAATTGCTCTAAACTCTAGTATTTAATAAATAATATTATAAAACATTAATAGGAATAAAAATATTTAAGTATTTATAGCAATGAAGACCACAAATCCAGGATAGAGATCTAAGAACTAAAGGCAGATACAATTCAGGTTAGTTATATGTCAAAACCAGGCCTCACCCCAATCTTGCAGTGAGCTCCATGTTGACTGTCACCTTAATCCCCATTGCATGAGGGGCCTTCTTTAGGAAGGTGAGGGGCCTTGCATAATTTTGGGGGGATCTCTTTTCTTTTCAAGATGTCCTAAACCCAAGCACATGACAAGACTGAAAGAAATACCTTCTGATAATAGAAGTAGTAATTAAATACAAATTGCATCGATCACTGCGAGAGTTCCTAGAACAGGCACCAACATTCCTTTCTAGACAACCCTTGGGGACAGAGTTGCGACACTACTTGTGCAGGGCTAGGGAAGAAGTCTGAGTGGGTGGAAATGAATCACAGAATAATTTAGGCTGGAAAAGACCTGTCAGATCATCAAGTCCAGCTGTTAACCTAACACTGCCAAGTCCACCACTAAACCATGTCCTTAAGTGCCACATCTACACATCTTTTAAATACCTCCAGGGATAGTGAACCTACCACTTCCCTGGGCAACCTGTTACAAGGCGTGACAACCCCTTCGGTGAAGAAATTTTTCCTAATATCCAATCTAAACTTCTTCTGGCACAACTTGGAGCCGCAACTTGAAGGGTAAGCACATCTTGGTAGGAAGTTCTGGGAGCTTGTACAGCCACTGTGGATGGGGAAGTTTTTCCTGAGAGCTAATGAATAAGCCAAACTCCAGAAAGATCACTCTGTTTTGCAGAGCATATGATTATCTCAAGGGCTTAGGACAGAAATGACAAAGACAGTTGGACATCAATTTATTCCAGATATATTTTATAATTGGGTTTATGACAGAAGATGTGAAGGAATTAGCTTGATGCCCTGCTTGACAGTGTAATTCTCTGGAATGGCATCTACAGATTGACTATAGGTAAGCTAGTGCACCTTATTATCTGTATGAGCAATTGTGACTATTATTATGCACACAAATAAAGCATTCAGCTCCATCTTATTCCAAAATTTAGACCCCAATGCATTATGAGTCTTCAATTACTGTAAGAGCTTTCTTTACTGTGTGTTTTCAATCCAGGTGAGCTTGTCTAACGAGCAATTAGCTTCCAACTCTGAAAGAAGACAGAAGTACAAGCAACATCATACAGCAAACTCCTTGGGTTTTGAGGCAGTTTTAGGGAGCAGTTTTGACTCATGTTCTTAAATAGATGCAGATTTGCATACCTCAGCCTCAAGACAGAGGAGGATCCTACCAGTATCTGATGATCTCAGGGAGGAAAAGGGACTCAATTAAAAAATTCTGTGTGAGGCTTTGTGGTAATTAACAAGAATCTCTGTTATATGGGATCTCATCAGCTGGAAATGAATAAGGAGAAGTCAGTATTCTTGCTGTAAACCTTCAACATAATATAACCAGGTGTAAAGTAATTTTCTTCTATACCTCAGGTTAGATTTTTTTCTAGTGAAGGTTGGAATATGCTAATGCCATGATACCAGTTCTTTCTGAGTCCTTATCCATGTTGTGCAAATTTGAACACTGATCTTCAAGAAAGAGTATTTCAAACTGGAGAGAATGACCTACTAATAGGAAGATCACAGGAAGAAAAAGCCCATTTGGCAAGAGATAACTAAACAGTTGAGCCTTGCAAAATGAGAGAAAGATGATTGCTGGGGGACAAACAAGAAATGGGACTGGGGCAGGTAAATAAAGAACAAATGAAAACCTTGGACAATGGTGGCATAAGTAAAAATTATGTCAATGGGCAACATACTTACTTAGGCTAGGAATGAGAAGGAGGTTTCTAACAATGAGAACAGTGGTAAATGTAGCGGACTTCCTTTAAGATGGAGCTTGATCATTTTATCAAAGGAATAATATGATGTGGTAGCCTGCAATGACAGAGGACTGGACTTATTGACCCAAGAAATTCCTACCAGTACGATATTCCTGTATTAGCTGCAGTTCTCCAGCTCCTTGCAAGCTGTTAATTAAGGCCCCAAGTGTTTCAAATCTGCTAGAGATAGTAAGGACTCACGACAGTGTGACTGTGGTGGAAACTGAATGGGTGCACACTCTGTGAGCTGGCACTTCGTATAGTTCACTACCAGCTGGTACGTGCTTTCTGATGGAATGCCTAATACACGTGGTCCAAACTCAAGGGATGTAGATAACATAAACAAGATGTAATGCATGCATGTAAGATTTATTTCATTCCATTATCACACTTACATTTTAATGGTACTGTTAAGTTTGTTTTAGGATTTAAGAAAACTTGTAAAAGTTATAGTAGAACAAGGAAAGAACAATGCGATTAAAACAATGAATACTATATTTTTACTCACTTCTTCAAATTTCTCTGCAGAAACAAAATATCAAAACCTCTCTAAGAAAATCCTGAAATTATGCAGGGTCGTAGAACCTTATGTTTTGTGTGTAGAAATACACTCAACCACACTAGTATCCCTTAGCTGTTGAGATCCATATAGGGTTTTTTTTTTTCTGGGTGGTGATTCATATTATCCTATCAATGCATTAAGGGGGAATTTAAATTCTTAACACCCACCATCACACCAAAGGCAGAATAGACTACTTAATATGAATAACAAGCACCAGAAGAAAAACACTCCACCCCATGTTTCTTCTGCAAATTTAAATTGGACACAAAGAGGAGGAGAGGGGGGAAAAAAGAGAGCAGAATAACAGTGAATTAATAATGGAGAAACCTGATTAGAATATAATTTGTCCTCATTAGTACAGCATTCCTGACATAAGGCCGCTCCTTGAATCCTGTTTACTTTGAAACTCCAAAGAAAGAAAACCTATATAGTTGTTAACACTCAGCTTTTCAAGGATAGCTCCGTAATGAGGGTGGAGTGTATATGAGCCGGTTGGTTCTTTACCATCAGAGAACACTGAAAACACATCTGTGCAGTGAAGCATTATTGGGCCTTTCAAACAACCTCTGCGGCCGCTGCCTATAAATCTCTTCCCCTGTCATGTTTAACTAAAACCCAATACCCATTCAACATGAAATCCATCAATGTTATACAGAAAACAATGACAAAGCACTCTCCTTTGTGTCAGGAAAAACAAATAATTCTGGAGGAAAAAGAGGGAAACCTTTTTTGGCAAGCTTCTGCAAGGGTACAGAGATAGCAAGCGGCAGCTTTCTTTTAAAGCAACATATACCCAGCTATAAAAAAATAATTTCAAGACCAAATCTATACTGGGCATTAGGATGTCTGCTCAAGATAATACATAATGCATCAAAAGAACCTATGTGTTGAGGCATTTTATCTGGAGTATGTCTGTCACGAGGACAAAGTCAGCTTACGCCATCCAGCTGCATGATTCTGTCAAAGCTAAATTGGTTTTGCATTTTTGAAGCAAAATATCTATCAATTACAAATTCTTTCTTCTACCACTTCTAGCCCTGTGGAAGTGCACATATGTACATACACACACACATACAGAATGAGTTTAGGGGGTGAATTTAGCCTTTTCCTGTTCTCCTATTTCCCTCCTAAAGCGGGGACAGAGATGGGGACAAAACGGGGAATAAAGAATGAAGGCGATTGCCAGAGTGCAAAGACACCTTCCAAGAGGATTCACTAGCAATTATACCATGAAAGCAAGAGATTCTGGGAAACCAATGTTGACTGGAAAAGGTTATCTCTAGGTAGATGGGCTAACACAGCTGGACATGAGTAAAAGAAAGTAAACCAGACAGTGAAGACCAGAATCTATCCCAAACCCTCAGACCTAACGAGAAAACAGAAGTGGCAGAAATATCATTTTTATGTAATGTATTCAGTGCCATGTAAATAAGGAGATTTTGCTTGATAATTGTTTACCAGACAATTCTCATCTAAAACACATGAGCATAGAATAAAAGTGACTCCCTGACAGCCTGTCGTGTACACAGAGATAGATACCCGCATTGCACTGAACCTCTTCAACTCAACTATAGGTGCAACACTTAATGCTGCCACTGCCTTTTAAGCATCCCATTACTGTAAAGACATTAGCCACTGAACTTAATTAACAAAATCAATCATAATTAATTCTTTCAGTGTTCACAGAGTCATCACAGACATTTCCTTTAGACTTTTACTGTAATTTGCCATTAATGGAGAGCCAAAATAGTCAAATGATTTAGAATATATATAGAATAATGTACACCCACTGTACATAATAAGATGGCATTTTCATTGAGGAGGTGACAGAAGCATCATAAAGCAAGAATTGCAGAGCTTGGATAGTTTATCACTGTCATAAAAGCTGTGTGAGTGCTTCATCTGCTCAGTTTCAGCGTATTTTACTATTTGCTCTCGTTAACTTTCGAATCAAAGCCACATAATACTTATGAACAAGGAACTTTCTGTACATGGCTTCAGCCTTCATTTTAAAGTCACATGTAAAGCATGTGGTGGAGAAACTGGTTTCTCTTGATTATAATAGATGATTTTCCAGAATCATTCCTTCTGTGAACAGACTCAAAGCCTGCTGTGTACCTTTAAAAACAGGTGTCCCTAAGGTCATCTTTTGTCGTCCATTCACTACTTCTGCATGTTTTGTTTCAGGTTTTCCCATTTTCCCAACAATCACACTTACAGGTGGCACGCTTTACAATGAAAGTTTATTCCCAACCTTAACAAAATTGAAACAGGATCATCCACAATTCTCCACAGTATTTCCTTACACCCAAATGATAGACCCTGAAACATGCATTCATCTTCAAATGACAGAAAGTTGACTTTTGGCTGAAAATGCCAGTTTTTCCTCCAGGAGAACTTGCAAGGCTAGGCAACAAGTAACTGAGCTTCTAGCCTTTCATCTAATCTACTTCTTATCATGGCAGAATTAATTTCATTTTTCTAAACCCATCCCTGATCAATTGGGCTTGAATTGTGCCCTGACAACTCTTCTGAAGAAAATTCCACGAGTTCTTTCTGCTGCTTGTCACATTTCATAATTGTCCCTCAATACAATGACCTCAGCTATATTTTTGCCAATCCAGAATAACTGTTTTGACTGGGGGACACTTTAACTGGTATTACTGAAATCAGAATGTAGCCTGTGGGAGCTACAAGATGCTACTTAAGAAGTGTATGAAAGAGAAAATGTAACTTGAGTGCATGGTTATTTGTTTGATGAGACAAAGAGGATACATTCTTAATTGTATATGTACATGGATACATATATTCAGATGCTATTATTTTAAAAGATATACTTAGGAGTTAAACTAACATGCTTAAACTAGATTTCTTTTTTTTTTTTTTTTTTTTTTTCATTAGCATTACACATTTGTCTACATTAGTGAGAACACAAATTAGTGTTCTTGAATGCTAAGTGTTATAAGGTGAACTTTAAATGAGCCATGTTACAGTGCTATAGGTTTCAAGGTAGTGTTGTTTTGGTTTTTTTTTTTTAAAAAAAAAAAAAAAAAAAAAGAAAGGTCTATTTACCCATGTGTCAAATAACCTATCAGGACAATTCCTACCTACTCTTCTGAATGCAAGAAACAACACATGATAGCTATCTCTCTGCATCCTCCTCCATCAATCAATATGATCCATCCTATAAGAGTTCAAACTTAACACTAGTTACGTAAGAGAGCTACTGAATTAAACTCAATCATCACTTGTGATGAAATGATTATTTAATTACTGTCAGCTGTGTTTCCAATAGCACAGAGAGGAAATCCAAGAACATCGACAGTCAATGGTAATTTATTAATCAATTAAACAGTACTGCTTGGGTAAGCATAATTTGCACAATAAAAACTGAATTAAATGCTTAAGTAAAAGGGGTGGCTTTTGTAACATTAAAGGTTGTGACATACAGCAAAGGGCTGAATATTCAAAACTTAATGGTCTACTTTCCAGTCTTAGTATAAAGAAAAACAAAAGGCTGAGGAGGACGGGACTGACATTGCTTACACAGCCGTAACTATAGTACAGTGGTAACTCCAGTGTTTTCTGTGGTGTGTTTTTTCAGCTTGCAAGTTTAGAAAAGTTCAGTATCAGACTCAGGATGTTTGGTCTGTGCTGATAGTTAAGGCCATCCTTAATAACTGGCTTGGAATGATTTTTACAGGAATTCCCTGTTTCTCAAAAGAAAAGATTCTTCAGAACCGAATTATTCTCCAATTTTACTGTAAACAGGTAGGATCCCCATCTTACATCACAAACTGAATGATGGTCCTCAGAATGCATCAATCTTTGCTTTTGATCCTAGAATGTAGCACTGCACTTACAAACTCACTTCTTCCTCAGTGGGGGCTGCTTGTGCAATTACCCTTGCAGGGTCTTCTGCACCCATGTTTGGATCTCACTTGGCTCAGAGAGACTATCAATTTATTATTTTCATGTCCTAAAGGCATGAATTGGATGAATGACACCCGCACTTCTGCTAATTTGATTCCTTAATTACAGAACAAATGCATATTACTCCACTTGAAATCAAGAGTCCCTTCAGCCAGGCACTATTAGAAACTGCCAACAGTTAAAGAACAGGAGAGACAAACAGAGCTGGAGAAGACTGATGTGACTAGTAGAAATCATGGTGGATCTGTGATCAAGCAAGGCCTAGATCTACATCCCCTCTTTTATGGCTCTCACCAGTGGATTATCCCATGTCTCACCCAAAGCTCCACTCCTTGTCACAAGGATGTAAACCTTCATATTCCTAAAGAGATTGTACATAGGCAAAAAACTTAGATACTCCAAGACTGCAACAGAGACCTGGAGACCCCCAAGATGAGCCACAGTAATAAATGTATTATTTTCCATTACTGCTGTTAATCTCCTATGACAAATGCTCATCTCCCACCTATTTTCATATCATTATTAGTATCTACCAGAAAATTAGTATATGCTATCGAAATATACCTGCTTACTGTATAAAATTTTGAATTTGGTTGCTTTAGAACACTTTAGGTAGAAGGTTTTGTGTATATTGTCATTACAACTACATTTAAAACCAGCTTTTGTGAGAGGGTTGAAGTGTAATTTAGCAGTCACAGAACAACTCTGGGACTCACTAAACTCCAGCTCTGCTCTCAGCTCTGTTACCATGTCGTTCTGTGGTCTTTGGCAGTTGCTGCCTTTCTTTGCTTACATTACCTCTCTACTAGAAGTGCAAAGCTCTCACAACCAAGTGATACTGGGAAGGCAATTTTGCATACAAAACCTTGGCAGGTCAAACTGCTGACTTTCAGCCATTCTACCAGCCTAAACTATCTGAGTTTCCTTTCTCTCTTAAACGAAATTATCTTCTCCTTGAAGTTAGTCCATTAGGTATGTGGTCACTACAGAGTGACTTTAGATTTAAGTTAGCACAAAAGAGAGCAGAGCTATGTCTAGTCAGATCCTCACAAGATACTATCTTTACAGTCCTTTTCTAACATTCATTCTCACTGGCTGCTGTTGATCTTTCACTTTGTCTTGCTTATCTAAAACCAATACCTATTCAAACTCCAATCAATCAATGCTACATACAGAATGATGAAAAAAGACATCCAATTCTCTTGTTTAACAACTTGTTCAACACCTATTGCTTCCAAAGACCTTTCAGCATCCACACCTCCTTACTTCATGGTTAACAGCCTTCTGAATTTAAAAGAACTAAAGGAGAATTTACTAGAAAAAGGCAGCAGTAGCCACCAAGTTCTGCACTGCTGAGAGCCGCGGTTATGATGGAAACACCTTTAACACTGTGAGAACCTCAGTTATTTGATTATCACCGCGAGCAAGGCTTACTTTGGCTACAGTGGGGTAGTCTGAAGTCTGCCGCTCCATAAACTGTGTCTAACTGTTGCCCTGATTTTATTTTGCACAGTAACTGAATTAATAACAACTTTAAGGGAGAACAGAACTTCGTGTTACAAGACAGCTGAAAAGCAAAGCACTGATACTGCAACCGTGGTAGGAAACGATGGCAATACAGAGAGCAAAGAGTTGCACCAGAGCGGTACTGGCTGGGACAAGCTTATTTTCTCATCTATGCCATGTAGCGGAACAATCTCAACCCAGTGAAAGCAAATGTGATCAGAAGGGCCTGATCTTATTCATGCATGCAACAGTACTATTTAAAACAGTGGTTTATAATCAGGCTAGCATAGATTTATACAACAGGCCTAATCCAACATTCTTTGTGATTAAATTCTACCAAGTTCCACAGGAGTTTAGGTACATAAATATCTTTTCAGACATAGGCCTAAGTTCACAGCCTAATACAGAAGACAATTTAGTAATGAGATTCAGGGCTTGATTCATATGCCTGAGGCTTGGGATAATTTTGCAACTAGGTTTTGGATTTTTTTATTTTATAGCAATTTAGAGAACATTGACAAAATTTGTACTCAGGCTTTCACCTGAATATGCAGGTTTCAACCTAGTATCTCTGTCCGTAAGTTCTGATCTTTTTTTCATGATCAGAGCCAGGTCTCAAGGTCTTATAAATGGCATCCCAATTAACAGAACAGCCATCATGGCTTGAAAACCTCATTATCAAAAACCAAACCCAATCCAGTTCCCAAGCACTGACTGCTTTAAAGTGGCTGCCACCAGCAAAGGAGCTTCGATATGGATATAAAATGAAAGCACCTACATTTTCTTTACTCCTTTTCATGGATACATTAGTACTATGCTGGAGGCTGATCTGGCTAACAAGTTCTGAGCTAGGAACTGAGGTTATTAATGTCACTGTCATGATTTTTTTATTATTATTATTGAATCTGATCCATCTTATATCCAAGAGTGGTTTTTATTGAATAATCTTCTCACCAAATGAAATGGGCTGTGACTGAAAATGGGGGGAGGCAAGTTGTGTTTTAAAATAAAAAGTGAACACATTTTGTGACCAGATACACTTAATTTGCAAATGTGTACTCTAGAACCATATGTTGTCTGATACAGTCAACATTCCTTGCCAAGCAGCATTTATATAGTTGATCAAACACTCCTGTTCGATACTAAAAGGATAGAAAATTCTAAACTGTTATGCTACTGCATATGCATTAAGATGCTTTTCTGTCCCTTCCAAGGTGCCTTAATCGATATAATTATTTTCAGTATTTTCGTGTTGTGAAAAAAACATTGCATAATGATTCCGTCTAAGTTCGGACTTGATCCTCCAAGCACTTGCTAGTTTGGCAGCACATATAAAATGCTGTGGCAAGCATACCTTACATCTTTCCTGGGCTAGCCCAATTCCTCACGTGGAAAATTTTCCCAGTTTGATCCCTGTAACCACGATAATCAAATGGCTATATATGTGATGTTTACATCCAAGTCAGAATGAAGTGGATTTAAATAGAGATGGAAGCAAGATTTGAGACCTTTGCAATTTGGCTCATAAAACCTCACAAAGAGGGAAAGAAAGGAAACAATGGATGTTAACAATTTCATAGGTTTCAAAAATCCTTAACAGACTGAAGGAAATTAAGTTGTGCTGTAAAAAGAGGCCTGCTCTGATTTTGTGCAGTGGGATCTATATAACATAAGTGCAATCTTTAACATGGCTTTTTAGGTCTGACACGATGAAAATTTAAGTCAAGTAACATGGGCTTAAATTTGAGCTCTGCCAAACTGCTGCAATTACCAGAAAAATTAGGAGAGCAGAGTGCTCTGTGCTCCACACAATGAAGCTCACAAATGCCATTTATTTATCTCTGCCTCCTAAAATGATATTTTCACTCATGGAAATCTTCATAATTAAGCTTATGACAGCTCCTGCTATGCAGTTCATCAGCAAGGAGGACATAAAGAACACTGAGGACTCATTACACACAGAACAAACTTAACTCATTAACAGTACTTGCAGTGAGCAATCTCAGACCATTACTTTTAATGGGATTAGCCTTTCTCCCGTACAAAAGGCAGCACAGCTCAGTCTACTTAAAATCATTTCCGTATTCTAACAGCATGGGCTACATTCATTCTAACAGGAAAGTGTTCATTCTGGCTTTGCTCTTCATTGTCAGAGTGGCACTGAGCAGTTTACCAGAAACAGGAACAATAACTGAGTTATTCTTAGTTTATTTTTGTCACACAGGTCTGTGCATTTTTCTTTTCTCATTTTACAAGGCCCTACCTTTGATCATCAGTGAAGAACAGGATTAGTTTACTAATTCTGTATTACTGTCAGCAAGATGGCACAGACTCAGTCCTCCACATTAAAGTGAAACAAGAATCCTCAGAGGATATAAGGAGGAAGACTTCCCATGAGCTCCTAAAAGCCGGCTAGCTTTATACGTCAACATCAGTATGGTATCACTGAGTAAGTGCCTCTGCAGCCATGCAGGACATTCCCAACCTGAATAATTAGCCATTACTGACACTTGCTAGACCTGCTTATGCACACTCAGAGGAAAGTATTAGTGCCAATGAACCAAAAGAATCTCAAGCTATGATGGTGGTTCTCCTAAGGTCAGACAAACCCAAAAGCCAGAATGCGAATGACTTCTGTATACATTGCAACATCACAAATTGTTCCACTTTAACAGACTTGTAAGAATAAGTATTTTTGATGTAGTGTTAACTTCGATAACTCTACTGCCAAGCTCTTTTACAAAGCAATCCCCATAAGGCCAGTAATGAAGCATTGCTACTACATGGTACGTATAATAACTCTCCCCAGTACATGTACACCAGACTAGACACAGAGAACTTACTTTAAAATCTCTCAGTTTCAGAAATATCAGGAGTCCAAAGCTATGTTTTTCTCCTACAAAGTGCTTGGTCTTGAATAAGTGGTCAGTATGTAAATGTAAGTAGTGTTTAAAAATAAAAATCATATATCGATATAAGGAGTGCCTATGGAGTATCTGAGGGGGCAGGAATGAAGACAAGTCATCCAAACCTAGTAAAGCATAAGCATATTTAGGAGAGAAATGCAACATAAACACAGGCATCAACAGGTTCCCTGTAGCATCCAGGTGCTTTCCAACTCGTACCTGTCACATCTCAGCTGATCATTTACAGGAAGAGACTTTCAGTCAATATTTGATGTTAATAAACAGCATTAGTACTACACACAGATGTCCACTGCAAGAGAAGCCTACTCAATTTCTATCCTAGTCTATCTGGTTGTTTCCTCTCTTACCTATGGTACACACAGGTTTCTAATAATATACCTGACTATTCTAAATATAAAATGCCGAGATGAAAGAATAAGTTGCAAGCTAAAAGAAGAATTAGTCAGCTGCAGCAGGAGTCAAAACTGCATTCTCTGTTCACACAGGTATTGTAGCTGATTCAATACACTGTGTAACTGCTACCCCAAGGCTCAGCCAGAAGCTCTCTTTTAGGACATACTCCTCCCTTAACCAATGTTAAAAGGAGCAAATGATGGTGTTCTGGAACTGGACAGCAGCTCCCCAGCATATTCAGAATTTAATTTCTAGCATTATCATTCTGCAAGGTGAAGAACATCATTAACTCCTGGCTGAATAAAGTTCACTCTGAACATCAGAGGATAGGGCCCTTTTAGTATGAGATCTGAAAACAGCCACTTAATGACTAAAATAAAAAGCAAATCATACATTCATTTTTGGGTAAAGTTGGATGAAATAAAGTTTCCTGTTGTCTTTCCATAGCTGGCCTAAGAGCCTTCTCTGTCTCTAATGAGACTAGATTGCAGTACCCCATACAGAGTCAGAGATGGAATCGTTTTTAGAAAGGATTTCCACTCACAGAGTGAAAGCCTTAGGAGTTCACTTCAGAGACAAGATACCAATAGAGACATTATTAACATCACTGACATGCACACAAAGGAAGCCTGAGGCTCAGAGCTCTGCCTCTGTGTGGTTAAAAATGTAGGCACTTAGCAGGGAATGAAAATTACACTGGTCCAAGGTCCAGGACTTGCCATATTTAGTCCTGGAGTGGTGCCAGAATAAGCATTGCTAGACTAGATGATCAGTGAGAGAATGAGATTTAAAGTCTGATAGCACTGGGATTGAAAACTAACTCTTGTAAGACACTGGGGATGCAAACAGAACAGATAATTTCAAAAGGACAGAAAATTTCCTCCTAGAGCTGATACACAAGATCTACAGTTCATGCAATTCTTACAGTGCTTTGGTGCTTCTTTTTGGTCCACAACGCAATCATTTATTTATGGAAAGTGATGTGACTGAATTTGGGGGGTTTTGTTTTGGCATTTTTAATCTCTGTTCTAAAACTGGCCCGTGTTTCTTCCTACCTAAGTATCCCCTCTCATCATCTTGGACTTGGAGTTAGGATATTTTGCAGCTATTCTATATAGAAACAGCAGTTCTGCAACTGGTTATATTCCTCTTTGTGAGTTGGGAGTGTCTTTGTTTTGATGACTGGGACACAGATGCTTGTGGATTATCTTGTAATTTTTTATGGTAAAATACAGTAACGATCTTTTAAGAACACGAGTCTCCTCTGTTACACCTGAAGCCCTGAAATACTAAATGGCTCAGTCTTTCCCCATCTTCTTGTTCCATATTCATTTTCACAAGGTGAAACAAATTCAACAAAAAAAGGTGGTTGAGAGTACTTCAGTCCTAGAATAAGGACAGCCCATTATTTTAGCTGCTTTCAGGAAGAAAAGGATGCTGAACCTGAGTTTTCTGCACACTACAAGTATACAGGGGGGTACACTCCTTCTAGAATTTCCTCCTCCTCCCTAAAAGCTGTGGAAATCACTACATTTTGGGTGGAGATTGATCTAAGAATGTGACTTTGAACTGCCCAGAACATGCCTTCCAAACACAACCCCACTGGGAGTACAGATGGAGAAATGTTATCTCCTAATGGGATTCTGGTGTGATGATGAGTTCCTGCTTAGAAAACATCTCCGGCATCACTTGTTTGTCACTTAGGATAGTGACTTTTGAAAACCTAGATCATCTATTACAAGTAAGTAGGGTACTATCCACATTTTTATGGCTTTGGTTTAATGGCCCAGAGAGTATTTAAAACAAACGAACAAGGCTATTTTACACAGATGTTAAAAGATGTAGGAAACTTGCAAAGGGTTAAAACAGTTAAAAAGAAAGATATATGTTTTAACGGAGTTGTGCTTTAAAATTACTTCTAATTTACCCACTTATGAGACATGTATGGAGGTAAAATGATCAGTGGTAATGTGCAACAGAAAGATATATACTTTTTTAATTGTAGCCAAGAGGAAAAAAACAGCATGGAATAACTTAATCGTTGCTAATTATAATATCACTGAGGTAATTACAATAGATTTTGATTGTCTCATTTTCACACCAGAGGAGGGCACAATACTGGCTTTTCTCTTAATACATATTTGTTTTTAGAGAAGAGCTGACAATTACACTAATTGTAGTCACAGCATGAAACTTTGTTTTTAAAGAAAAATTTGTCTACATGTCACACAGAATAAACGCATCCTTTTTGTTTTGTTAGGTGCAAATTAAAAACATATTAATTGCTTTGTTCACTGTAACAATACAGAGATCTTCTCATGCAAGCACGACTAATTCTGTCAGAGTCACACCACTTGGAAAGTATGCAACACCCAAAATGAAAATGGCAGAATGAACCACCACTTCTCAGTGGTTAATATGGATGTCTCCGAATAGAATATTGTCACCTGGAGGGCAACGAGCTGCCATTCTTCCACTGTGGGATCCACTCAGATAAAATAGGAAAAACCAAGACAACTGGGCCAGACCCACAAGTCTAACTTGGTGTAAGCTTCTCTGACTTCACTTGGATTCTCTCCAGCGCCTTCCAAACTGCATCAGACCTAAGGTTCGGCATTCTTTGTCTGGCATTATTCAAACTTTAAATGCTCCAGGGGCAGATAAAGGAAATGTGACAGTATACAGCACCAGGCACAGCCCTGACCTGAATGTAGGGAGGGGATACACCCACCTCTGAAAGTGCTGTCACATCATATGCAACATGAGGAACCACCAAAGGAAAACAGCTCCTAACTCGCCCTACGAAAAGCCTGTATATCTGATAAGTAGCTTGAACGATATATCTTTTGTGATACTCTCATCATCCTAAGAAAGACTGAGGCACGACCACAGTTTAACATAACCCCCACAAAGTTCAGTTTATCATACTCTCTTGTTGATCCAGTATCTTTAAAGTACATGTTAAAAGGCTTTACCTGACTTGGGACTATATTTGTTTAACTCTTTGCACAATCAGGCCCCAAGAACCTAAAATTTAATCGTGCATGATGTTTTCAGTTTTCACCAAATTTGAACACGGCAAAGGGTGCACAGGCACTAAGTTTTAATAAAACCACTCATATAGATTAGCACAAGCAATGAAATGCTAACGCACTTCTCTTTTCAAAAACAAAGCAAAACAAAACCCTTTTATCTTTTAATCGATGTATGTAAAATATATATGACCAGAGTCCATGACAAAGATATCCTGTTACCCTGCTCCAAATGTGTTCTCCAGTAGTCATTTTCCTTATTGCACAAGACTCTCATACTGAAAAAATAAGAAATAGAGTAGATTTGAACTGCTTGCTAACTTTAGGAAACCTCTACCTATATCGCAGGAATTAATGTTTGACTTTTATACCTGTGTTACACATGCATATTTGCCACCAAAGGCAAGCTAAAAGCAGAGAGTAGCTACAGATTTTACATACCAAGTTAATTAGCAATTCTTACCAAACAGAGTGTATCTTTTCTTCTCAGGGTTCAGCTTGGTCTCTATTAGACATATTTACGGGAAAAGTCAATGGATA
Source organism: Athene cunicularia (assembly GCF_003259725.1). NCBI lineage: Eukaryota > Metazoa > Chordata > Aves > Strigiformes > Strigidae > Athene > Athene cunicularia. The sequence goes on from NW_020799112.1 coordinate 12,591,223, forward strand.
AGACATTAGAGGCCAACCTCAAAGTCAGAATAAAGCAACCATAGACCTTAGAGAAGTGCTTTATTAGCCAAGAATTGGTTGGTTATTGATCTCGGTCTATGTCTCTGGTCACAATAGCACTTACCCTAATTTTTCTAGTGTAAATATAAGTAAATTTGAATGGGTGTTGTTGAAAACAATCTGTAAATCTACATTTTGTGGTTTATGTTGTAATTGTAGTTACGGGAAGGTTCAATATCTGGAGCATGGTAAGGAGACAAGGCTGTGGCATGGCAACCTCAGCTCTGCAAATATGTCCTGAAGCACTTTCTCAGAGGTTATTAAAATGACTAGAGCTATCACTCTGCTTAGAAGCAGCGAAACCACATGGGTACTCATAAGAAAAGAACTGAGAAAAAAACACTGTAAAGAGAAATGTTATGCATTTAACTTCAGCTTTTTTCTTTTCACTGAGGTCAACCAGATAATTAAGCAAAACAGATATGCAGAGTTTCTTTACTTTTCTGAAGACAAATATTAATAAATTACTGCTTGCCTCAGCACTACCGTGCTTTCTTTTCTATACTGTGCTTTTTTTGTTTAGTGTAATCTTTAAAACTTATTTTGAGATTATTTTCAATTTAATTCATGGCCTACTGCCTTAGACCTTTCTTCTATTTGTCCTGTTGGGAACACCTGTCTTGATCATACTGCTATAGGGTTAATGAGGGTTAATGGCTATTGTATTTCAGATTGATATTACCAAGCAAATTTCAAGTGGAAATTACCAAAAAAACATGATAGCTGTATCTGCTGCAGCACTTGTCTCCATTTAGGTTAACACTGAATGGACCATAATGTAGTATTGCTTAAAAAAATATAGATACATACTGCGATATATGGCTGGAATTTTCACTATTCCTAGGTGTTATTTCCTTCCAAGCTTCTTATCCTTACTCAGAATCAGTAAGATTTTATTCACACATCTTGAGAAAGGCAAAAGACTATTTTTCTCTGCCTACAGTTTGGCCATATCATAGAAAACAGAAAAAATTAGATGGAACTAACTTCATTATTCCACCTCCTGCCAGCAGCAAAGGGAAAGTTCTTTCCAGCTCTAGACCTGGCCTGCAACGTTCATTCTCCCTGGAGCAACAGGTATGTGCAACCACAACTATAAACTAAGGCTACCTCTTACTAAAAACTTAAACTGAAGCTGTGAATTACCACTCCACTGTCCTACAACTAAACACCACCACTACTTATCTAGTCTGGACAAAATTAAATCCTGTTTGAAACAGACTGAGTTAGAAAACAGAGCTGTTTAATTGACATATGATATGTCTAAATCAGCTCAGCAATCTGTTTTCTGTTCCTGTACTACCCTTTCTCCATTGACTTGATAATTTCCATCCTACCCATGACTGTTATGTTCCACTGAAACTTTTGTTTAACTGGAAGTTGACTGTGCAGGAGGCAGGGTTTTCCCAGCAGTTGGAAGTGGGACCTGAAAACCAGAATTCACCTTAGGGAAAACATAATGCAGTTTCCCAGAGTCAAATTCAAAACTCTTCACCACTGCCTATGTTTTCTCCTGCCAAACTCCTCAGTCTCAAATACAACTGTAAACTAATTAAAAAATTTCTCTTACAGGTGATCTGATATTAACATTGACGAGCAATGGGAAGACCACCCAGATGATGTCACACTAGTGACAGAGAAGAACCAGAAGCAGGTCTGCTTTACATTCTGAAACACAAAGCAGCCTTTCATTCCTCCCCACCTGCTCCCACATAATCTACTACTAGAAACCACCAGCAGTAGCTGAACTGGCTCAGACTTGCACATGCATCTATCTCCTACCATTTAAAATATTGGCTTAACTTTATAAAATCTTACAGTAAGATTTTGATTTGGTTTGAGTTGTGGGACATTATCACCATTTTTTTCATTAGTTTGTTTTTTCTGAATGAGCTGTTCACTCCTTATCAACAGGCTATGTAGTCTTTCTTTACATAGACTCTGTATAAAATAAGTAAGAAGCAACTTTTGAACCTCAGCAGACTGGAAATCAGGTTGTAATGAAACACCACCACAATCCAGGATATCTGAGTGCAATTTCAACTTCGTATTATTAAAAACAAAAACAAAAACAAAAAAAACACAAACAAAAACAACAAACCAAAAAAACCCAAAACACACACCAATAAAAAATAACATTTTAGAAAAAAACCCACAAATTTAAGTGCATTAAACAACCCTCAAGGCTTCTCTACTTAAGCACTTTCTCCTGCATTTCCTTGCTATGAATGCTTCAATGGAAGAGTTGGTTTAAGAGATTCCTACCCCTTTCTCCCTCCTTCCCTGCTGTTGTTCCTGCTCCCCAGTAACTCCCTTACTCATGCTGAAGGAATCCTTTATAGAAGGTCACTTAAAAAAAAAAAAAAATCACATATCTACACTATACATTTGTTCAAAAAGGCCTAAACTTGTCCAAATTAAAAGCAACAGTGACTTAAACCCAGCTTTGCCATCAAAAGATTTGTAAGAACCACCACACCTTAAGCAAGTTTAAAGCTGAAGTAATTAGTGGCTGTTGTGGAGTCGAGCTAAAACACTTTGTAACTTCACTTGTCATCGTTATTATTGTTCCTCTGTATCTTCCAGTGTAGTGAAAAACCATCTGGTCTTGAGAATTGTAAGTGCCAGTGAAACCAACAGGAATGAAGGGGGCTTAATATCTCACAAATGGGGCTGTTAGTACCCAGAATATGCTACTACATTGCGTCACTAGTAGATATTGTTGACAAGTCACAAAATAGTATTTATATTTATTCATGCAATGCAAAGGCAGAACTCTTTCTCTGTCTGCATCTCTAATGACTGTTAGGAGACTATGGATGAGAATAATCACAAAACCTGAATGGAGATAATAAAACCAATAGTGTTCAAGTGCTGAAACAAAGAGAATCCCCAGTGGGGCAGTGATCTTCTGAATGACTCAAGTAGTTCTGCACAAGCCTTTGAATTTCACTTTGACGTTTAAATGAAGAAAGGGAGAGAAAAGCACAGGCCAATTTCATTGATTGGTGTAACTCAGGAATCTAACATAAAAGCATTGGGATGACTCACAATACATACATCTGAAACCAAACTCCATTCTCTTCTATTCCCATTTCATTAAAATAACCTCCTATTTTCTTCTGTTATAATATTGTATAAATCATGTGCACTCTGATTTGAAAAACCCCATGCAGGGGGTTCAAACAGAGCTTTCTTTATTGGGTTTTACTTGGGAGGGGAGCTACAGTGTCTGACACACTAAAAAAATCAGCATTTTCAGCTGAGTATTTGCCAGGCTTGGATTTTAAAAGTTCACAAACTCACAGCTTCTTAAAAAAAAAAAAAAAAAAAAAAAAAAAAAAACATCAGAAGCGAGGCATTTGCAGGGCACAGAAGAGGCTGCGAACATCTGATCCACAGGCCACAGTGAGGAGCCTGCGGTGCGCTTCTGCATCTTGCCCCACGCTGTGTTCTAGCACACCGAACTCCAGGAACAGTCCAGAGGAAATCCTCACGCAATACGAAGTCGCTGTAACTGCGGACTCCAATAATAAACATTTTTTGCCACGGCTAGCATGCATGTCCTCTTGTGGCATTGCCATGTTTTGTTGATAGATTGTTCCAATCACACAAAACCAGACACAGTTTCAGAGAGATCAACAATCACCTATAAACCAGAACTTAAATCCTCCTGTTGAAAGACATACTGCGAGCACTCCAGATGGTTCAAATTGTTACCAAGCAGAGAAGGGGCATAACATATTATCAGATGTTCTAAGTTCTCTGTTATTGCAAGAACTTATGTTGACTTGTAAAATGTAAGAGGCAAATGTTACTTTGCCTATATTGTACTTCAGAAGAGCCAACAAGGAGAAAACAAAACAAAAAACCCACTCTACTCATATGAGAAGGGCAAATTCTGTCATCGGTTCTTTTCCCAACCATGCAGACAAGGTCAATACAACTATACCAGTTCCTCAGAGGAAGAAATCTGTGTCACAGACAGACGGTGCAACTTATTCCTTGCCTTCACCTACACAGTTTGTAAAGCTGAGGCCTGAGTGGACACGCATGAGCCAGGCATGATCTGGAGACCATATGGACATGCTCTCATAGTGTCACAGCTGAACTACAGGACTGATTCCTTAGAGCTTTTTAGATTGCAGACCAGAGCCAGAATATATTTAGTGAGGAACTCCACATACAGGCATATTCATTCTTTTAAAACTATTATGTGTATGTGACTTCCACATACAGTTAAATGCAAGAGTATTACTATTCTTCTGCACCGTCTGATACCCCAACACACCCAACTTTTCTCCAGAAAATTTTATGCCTGCCCCTTCCAACACACAAACATGGATGTATTTGAGAGCCCTTGCCTATGCTATTTTACATGAAAACAGCAGCAGTTTAAATGGAACAAACAGCCACCCTCGCTCAGAGAATTGGATGGGCTAGAGTCACCACGGTACAGTGGTAACTTCAGTTGTTTAAAAAGTGACACATGGGATCTGAGACAAATGGCTAGATGGTTTCTAAGCAGATGATCCATTCAAAAGAGAGTGCATTGCATTAACTTATGGAAAGTCCAGACTATGAAATCATTATAGCAAATATCCTTGCTTTACTTTTTGACTGATAACCTTCATCATTAAAATTAATGCCAGTGTAAAGTCAAAATTGTACCTATTAACACAACTCTAATTGATACTATAAGTAGACAAAATCTCACTGTGAATACAATCAATTCTGCACAGATCCTGTTCTTTATTGACTATTTAGTTCACTGGGGATAGTACTTTTTAGCATCATTTTTATTATTTTTCAGCAGTGATGCCACCATATAGGTCTGAGGCCCGAGGGTATTTGGCGATTTCATTTAGACTTCCTGTGACTTTCCCAACATACAGAGCCAATATAGGAGGATGCTGTTAGCACACAGTCCCCTTGGGTAGCTAGTTATGAAACTTGAATTGCTGCACTTAAGCAAGCCTGTCAGAATGCTTGGCCTCCTAGACACCATGGCTCCGTCTCCATCTACAAAACTTTAAGTGGCACTTGCTAAAAGTATGGAAAAAAACCCATATCCTGTCTTCGCATATACAGAACAACACTATTAATGGTGTTCTATAAGAGTGTATGTAGGCTGGGCTAGGAAAACCAGGAGTATTTTTCAGACGAGCTCATTTCTTACTCGTACAAAAAGCATAGCTGATTTTACAGATGGACCGACTGAATTATAAAATTTGTTGTAAAAACCTGTCTTCAGCTTAGCTCACCTCTGCAAATGAAATGACTCCAGAATTTGTGGTATGTTTCAACTATTTTGGGGAAATCCTTGACAGCCTTCAAGTGATTTCTCTTGCTAAGGTATACCTGTACTTCTGCAAATGCTGCTGCGAATCCCCAGTTACTCACGAAGCCAACAGTACAGAGCCGAGAGAAGGGGAACAGGAATCCCTTCCACACTTCACCCAAAGGGCCGATGTCACGGCTCAGGCCTTGGCCTCTGCTGGTGTATCCACTGTACCAGGCGTCACAGTAAACAGCAAACTCTGAAAGTTATATTGCTGTCATAAAACAGTAACTGGAGCAAAGGATTTCTGCTGATCCTTTGAATTACGTCTTTAAACAGGACTGAAAACTTTGGGCGTGTAGCCTGCTCAAAATTCATCAGTACAAAATAACATTCTTTTATTCCCAGTTCTTACCTCCTTAAACAAAACATCAAAATGCCAGAAAACTATTTTGAACACCCCTAATGAACAAGACAAATTTTCAGAGATGACAGGACCTTAGCAGATGTCTCAGCTGAGCTTGTCCCAAAGACATTTGGTCAGGAAACCACAAGAATGGATTCAGTCCTGAAATTTTCCAGCTCTTGTTATTACTGAAACTTCAGAAGGCATAATAAAAACAATTCCTGTTATTACAATGATGGCTAAATATAGGGCACTCATCACCATGGCATCTAGCCGCCTCTATTGAAACCTGAATTGTCCTAACAAGATTGAAAATACACCAGCCTTCCTGATACTGGCTGCAGGGGGAACAAATTCTTAGAGCTCAACTGATGATTAGATTCACACTTAAGTGTATATACATAGGGAGCCAATTTCAAAGGCGTGGGCCTGCTAATGAGATTGCCCTGCTGCCAGCATCTGCAAATCTGTACCCTCAGGAACCGAGGGGTAGCTTTCCAGATGAGCACAGGTTACCTGGTGGAACGGAGATGGTGCTAAGGTTCTTATGAAAACTGTCAGGGAATCATTAATAGCCAGGAGCACACAAGCACATCATCTTAAAAAAAGTGCCTCCAGCAGAAAACAGTCGTCCTGTGTTTTGGGCTAATGCTGAGGCAAAGGAAAGTGCTACCAAGTGACTCAACCAAGCTACTATTCTCTCTTCTGCATTTCGGAGATATCATATTGAAGAACTGAGCTTATCAGTGCTGCTCAGACTGTGAGATCTGATATGTCTGATTGCAGCGCATGATGATAAGGCTACAGAGTAAGAAGATATTTGGAAGTTGATATCTACATATTTTTAACAATTTTTTTTAATCACGACTACCGCACACATTACTTAGCAGACATAACTGCTTGCCCTAAATCTTTACTAACAAAAGAATACTTAGCCATATATCTTTTGCTTCCTACCCAATAGCCAGTGAAAATCAGAGCACTTGAGCAAGCAGAATGTACCTGGTTTGCTCTTTGTTCTCATGCCATGTTCCTCTTCTCTAGTCCCTTCTTCATTACTTTTCCATGATCCAGTTATCAACTTGCTATCATCTCTTTAATTTACATTTGCTTAATCAACATATTAATCAGCTCTATTAATGTCTGTGGACCTATGAGTTTTAACACCATTTTCAATATTACATCAATAAATTTGACAAAATGCATCCATGAGACATTTTGGAAGTTGACAGTGTCCTTTACAATCTCCTGCCTCCAAACAATTAGTTGATAATCGGGAAAAAAAAACAGTCTTTTTGAGAGAAGCACACGCGCACACACACACACACACACACTTCAGGAGCTACATAAATCCGAAAATTTAAGGACATGTAAAGTCAGATCTTCAGCTGGTACAAATCAACACAATCCCCTAATTTATACTGGCTAAGGATTTGACCCTTAAAATATTTTCCTGACACTTTTGATAAAGAAAGAACATTACATTTCACTTTATAATTGGACCCTATAGTTAAAAATAGCCAGATTCTTTCCTGATTAAAGAGACAGGAAGATATAAACCAGATTTATTGTCTATTAGATTTTATGTTCCATTTTCTCTTGTCACAAGAGAAGTAATTTTGTGTATATAGCCTGTCCAGCACGAAGCCATTTGTTCCCTCAGATACACTAATTCAAGCATAAATACATAGATCCATATTAATAAGCCACACCTCCCCCATTCCTACAGCTAGGGATCCTGCCTAAATGCTGTTACATTCCCTGGATTTGCACTGTTCTGTGCTGAAGTTCTGTCTGAACTGATCTCTCTCTCCCAATAAAGTCAAAATGCAACTGCAAAGTATTTGTGAAAAAGAACATTTTATACCGTTAGAATTGGTTCAAATATTTTAAAATACCTTTTTATTTAAAATACTTTTTAAAAACCACTGTTTTCATTGAAGTCCAAAGATACATTTTCTTTTCCTTTTGGGGATGAAAATTCCTTTTTTTTTGTGGATGTGTGGGTGTGCGGGGAAGAATCCCATCTAGCTTTATGAATAATGACAGCCAGAATGAATTGCAAGTTGGTCTTAACAAACATGTTCTCAAATACATTACCCCACTACTTACTCAGTCCTCTGTGTAAGTGCTAAGTGGTGGCAGGCAGCAACAGCCTTGCCTAGCAATCTCTGTAATTAAACATTCAAACACGAGCATGCATTTCTGCAAATGGGCCCCCCAACTTCCCTTTTTTGAACACTTTCTTCAGAAGGAAATCTCACACAGCTGTTGTAAGAACACTGCATGACATCTGCAAAATGTCTATTGTACAGACCAGGGTGAGAAAACAGCCTAAAACACCAACAAGCTGGATCTGACCACTAATTGAAGCCATTGTTTAGGAAAATTACTCGCGTGTGGTCTAACAACTCATCTGAAATTAGTGATTGCTGCAAATGAAAAAGCAGAATTACATACCATCCCCCATCCCCCATCCCTCCCAAAGGGAATTGTGCTAGAAACAAACATTTACCATCACATACAAATATAACACTGGTTTATACTGTGCATTTTTTGTGTTTTTTAACTGCATCAGATGCCAGCAAGCTGAATTCCAATGCATATTATTGATACTGTCAACAAATATTAAATTGATTTTTTTAGTTTGTGAGATAATCAGAAATGTGTCCCTCATTTCTGTTTTCCACCCAGTAGGTTTAAATAGAACAAGCCATTTGTAGCTTACTGTCTATCTTACACCTTATTTACACTGAATTTTTATCTTCCAATGCATCTTATTTTTTGTTGGCATTCCCCACCATGCAGTTTACATGGTGATGAAGAAATAGCCTTGCAGGCATTGAAAAAGAGATACAACATGTTAAGACATAATTCCCTGCAGGGCATTCGAGGCTGAATTTGCTGTCACAATGAGTCCAAGCTTCCATAACTATCCGTGTTTTATGTGGATTTGAAACATAAAATTAGATTCATCTTAATCTTCTGAAACAGCAATCTTCCCATGAAAGCTGAGAGACAACAGCAAATGAAAATGGTAAGAGAGAAAGAGCGGACAGAAAGAAGACAAGAACTGAATAATACGAGAGGCTGCGCTCTTCTAGTAAAGGAAGTGAAGTTCCCTTATGGGTAACAATATATCATGAAAACTTTGCTGAAAGGGATTGAGTTCCTGCCAAATTCCTTGTTTACATACAAGTGATCTCTACTGAGGCTTCTCAGCAAGCCAAGTACGCGAGAGCGCTGAGGAAGCTAGCACAAGAATAGAAATCACTACTGTTGAGAGGAAGGTTTGTGACACGCTGCATTTTGTAAGTAAGATCTGATTTATGGATATGGCCTGCGTTCACCTAGGCAGGGACACAGAGCACCAACCCAAGAGAGCTAAAGTTCAAAACAATAAATCTCAAGTTTCCTTGGTCAATCCAAGAGCAGAGCTTAAGGAATATACTGCCCTAGTTTTCTGAGATCAAGCTTTGCAGCTGGAGTAACTTCAACTTTTCTTTTTCTTGAGGGGCTTCAGATTTGTCAGCTTGGTCATATTCCTTCGCTGCCCTTGGGGCACTCAGAAAACTGGACTGGTTTTAAAAACAGTTCTCCAGAGTCAAAGTTACTTTTTTTTCTTATTTGTATTCTTCACATTTAACTATGCAAAAAAAGAATATTTTATTGCATGCAACTAACAGCACAGAACCTGAACAAAAGAGAAAAAAAATGTTATAGTTTCATGATTCACACTGACAAAGGAAAACGCATTAATTGAAATATTCACAAATAATGTGGGACTAGAATGCAGTTCTTTTTATATTCAATTTCAATCACATGCAGGTTGTTCTTTTATTGCACCTACTTATACCAGCATGAGTACAGTCTTTTTTTTTTTTCCTCAAAATCAATGAAACACAGAATAAAGTTTTCAAAGGGTTTCAAATTATTTTATTTTCTTGCTTCACTCATCTGCCTTGCTACCATTAAAAACATCTTATACTCTGTATGCTCTCATAGTAATCACTGACTTGCACTTTTCAACCATCGATTGTTCTAAATTTTAAACAGAGGACCATGAGAACATAATAATATAAATAGTAGGACACAATAAATTTCCACAGCTATCATATGAGCTACATTACACATTTTCAGTTACGGAGTCCTAAAACTTTCAGAGTTTTCAGTGATTGACATATGTAATTATCCTGACATCACATATTTCTCTTTATATAAGAATACCTTTGCCCAGTGTAGTACCATATTTGGCCTAACTTACTTTCCTGAAAATAACACAGATAAACTTACTTTCTAATGCTTTTGATATAGATGAAATAAATAAAATAAATCCAGGAAAGGCACTTAAGGACATTCCTAACTTTCATTTCTCGACTTTCAGTGGAAATAGATTGTGTGGAATTGAAAAATGAAACACAAACGTGAAGTGTTTTGCTGAATTGGGTTTCCTGCATCTGATGTTGATTGCATCCACAGATGAGGCTGCAGTGACAGAGACTACATAGGAACACACGCTGCTTGCCATGGGCCAAATCTGGCCCCACAGGCATGAGAGCAAAAGCCACCACATATTTGAGAATCCAATCTCTGCTTTTCTGGTGTGATATTTTCAGCAGAATATTCATGCTCACTACTGTGCAGTCCTACGTCCTTTTCCTCTGGTAAAACCCTAGTAAATAACAGGTTCCTTGCAGAAGGACTGTGAGGTGACAACCCTTTTTCCTCTCCAGCAAATATATTCTTTGGTTATTACTAAAGTCCTTGTACTGCAATAACCCTTCAAGCTCCACTACAGAAGTTATCTGGAGTACCAGTAGCCACTTTCCTGAATCCATCTTGCCTTCCCACTATCAATCATGTCCTTATGAAGCAGCACCTTGGCAGGTCAGGAAGTCCTAGATGCCTTCTCTCCCATGTCCCACACGCGCGAGTCCTAGAGGGTAAGGGACAGGGAGAGGCAATATGCGTCTCTGTATCAAGTATCTTTACTCTAAAATGGAGCTGGTAAAAACAGAAGCACAAAACAACAGCTAATGCTCCGTTTTAAGAAGAAAAAGTCAATTCATCAACTAAATTAGGAATAATTGGTGAAATGATTATGCATAAAACACACGGAGGCACTGCTCTAGGTAATAAGTTCTGCTGACTATTTCTCCTGGCTATTCCATTTGATATTCTTCATATCTAAGTTCTGCAGCCTCAGACCCAAAATTTTAATGAAATGCAGTGCTCTATTATTAACTGCTGCTATACTACGATCCCAAAGGAAGTAAATACTTCATTTAATTGTGTTTATTTTAGCTCACAGTACATGTAGAGAAGGAGAGACTGTCACAGGTATGCTGTAAGAGCCTTTATACACAACCTTCAATGCATTTTTTTTTTTTTTAGATCATATTTCAGAGAATAAAATCAGTTAACAATATTTTCCTATGAGAGTTCAGCTTAGCTGTAGGGATAATACAGTACTACATTTCATTAAAGTTACAGGTTCAACAAATGCTGACTGCATTACTCTATGATCTTAACTGGGGCTACATTATGAAAATAATTAGAACTGATCAAAATGGGTGGGGTAGAAGAAGGGTATAAAAGTTTCTGTTTTCATAAATGTTTTCCTTTTCATCAAGGTGAGCCAGCCACCCTATATAAGTATTAACACAATAATGTGGAAAATTGGCATGAGAAGTATTTAGTTCCGTAAAAATAACACATATGAAAAGAGTTTGCTGATACTGTGTTAAGTTACCTTAATTGAATTCAGAATTCTTGGTCCTCCAGTTTGGTTTTGTGTTCTGGGAAAAAAATAAGGACTACTGAACACTATACCATGGTCTAAATCTTTGCTGGAGGAAATCCAGATTCATCAATGTGAACAGGCTTTTGATTTCTGGCTGTGTCTTTTTGATTTTGTGCTTCTACAAGGTTTACCCCAAATTATTCAGGCATATGTCCGTAAGTCTTCTGTAATGAGAGGTACCTAAAAAAGCTGGAATTTTCTGTATTTATACATAGTCGTCATATGGAAACTGAAATTCCAGTATGGTCATTCAGCACTATTTTAGAAAACTGAAGTCCAATATAGACCTATTCAGCCTGATTTCCTCTTGACAGTAAATACTTGAATATCTCTCCAAAAAGTTGCTTTAGCATACCCTGCATATAAGATTTCATTTCAAAGGCAAAGTGATATGACAGTTGCTCCGTAAACATATATTTTTTCTTTCTCTTATAGGCCTGCAATGAATCTGATGTAGGTAACATGCAAATTCTGGGTTCTCCTGGGGAACTTTAAACTTCTTTAACTATTTTCAGACACTCAAAATTTTAACAAAAACCAAATCTACTAATTCTCACTTCCTTTTATTTTCCACAGGGAATATAAACTGGTTTCCAAATCAAATAGAAAATAGTGCAAGACTCATTGTTTTGGAGGTTTCAGGTCAGACCTGAAACCGTACATAACATCTTCAAGAGAATCTTTAAAGTGTATGAAGATTTAAGCCAAATCTGGGCAGTTTAAAGTTTCATATGTGGACACCACGTAAAACAGTTTTCATGAGCTGTGAACCTCACTGGATTTAACCACAACTTGCTTTGCATTTTGAGTGTCATCCAGACAAGAATGTCAAAGTGAGGGTAACTTTTACACAAAAGAATTGATGCATTTGGTGCAGCTCTCACAGGTTGCTTTGTTAGTCAGTCTGATTGCTCTCTTTTTTCAGAGATATACATAGAAATAACTAGAGAAAGTGACCTCAGAAAAGAAACATTTAACCTTATCCTTGATGTAAACATCTCACACTGATATTGCAATGTAAGTAAAGGAAAACATGGCAATTTACCAGAACAAGGTCAATACCACAATAAGGTAGATGTTTCCTTTTTAAGGTTAACTTCTAAGGGGATTAAAGCATTTCTAACTTAAGTAACAAAATGGCACATAGTACAAAGGTTTGCCTTTTAAAATCTAACAGACCAGTCATAATTGGTCAGTTTCGAAAAATAAAGGTGTGTGTAGTTGTAAACTCTTCTAAAAAGTGTGCCGTTCATACTTCAAATTAATCAATGAACCATAGCTGTGTAAATGTTTCTTCCTCAGTTGTACACTAACGTGATACAGTATGCCTATGTACACATTTATACATATGCTTGCACATACAACTAAAGGAAAAGGTAAGTGTATAGACAATAAGCATGACAAAATTGTGGTTTAGATATTCCTTTATTAATACATTAGCAAACTTTAGAATCATTAAAGAATCATGTTCACCCTTGGAAAACAAGTGTCATATGAATTGTTAATAGTTAGTATCCCAAGTGCGTCTGAGTTATGATAATCTAGCACATATTGAGGAAGCCTACTGCACACAGAAATTACCAGTTAACACTTAATTTTTGCATTCCACATTTATGCAATTAATTAGAGAACACTTAACATTCTCTCTAACTTCAAGCTCTGCATGATCATGTTTGATCATGAGGGAATTTAAGATCATTTATGTAGCCAAGATTTAAATACAAGAGGAACCAGAGATGGTGATGCTTAGAAAGAGAAGCACGAATGCATTAAGTGACAGATCAAGCTATATAGAAATGAAAAAGCCAATACAGACATGACAAGCAAACTTACTCATGACAAGGGATGTTTATATATAAAAAAAGTCAGGCAACTTTTATTTATATAGGAAATACACAGAGATATAGTTATGTATTATGGGATTTTGCTGGTCCATCAGCTGCATCAGACATGAAGACACAAGAGGTAAATAGATTTAAGAGATGTGACAAGTATTTAAAATAGTAGGTGGCACACTACAGTAGCACTGAATCCAGTATAAGGTTTGTGGGTTTGGACTACAATTTTATATACATCGTCCTGCTCCGGGATTTTGGGAGAATTGCCCATATTCCCACCTGTCCTGTCCAGTACACACAAAGCTATAGTTAGAAGGGTCACAGTATCTGAAGTTTGTCAGAATTTGTTCTCCAGCCATCATTAATTCCTGGCATCACTCTGACTTTCCCGCCAATGTTTGTGGCATCATCCATTACCCATCTTCCCTCAGGATTATTTCCCTAGGACCTTACCGAGATCTTATTGCAGCATGTGCCTTAGGCAGACCCAGCCAAATATCCATCGCCCCAGACCACAATACCTCCTAGTAAATCAATCGATCTAGGTGAGTCACCTTGCAGTGATAGCCTTAAGCTTAGCAGAATACATAGCAGGCTTAGTTGCAGGATAAAGAAGGTCTTTAATATGCAAGTTCACTGTCCAGAGGGAACTGAGGCTACAGTTTAAAGACTGATTTTCAAGAGACTAATGAGAACTCATTTTAAAAGGTGCTCAGAGCCCCCAACAGTTCCAAACCACTTCAAACGAACCTGCTTCTAATTGAGGTACAACGGACATTTCAAGATAGATATTTCTAACCTTGCTGCTGCATTGTAGTCCTCACCTTTTGCATCTACCGGGTGCCATCACTCCCTTAACACTTCAGAAACTCGATGAGATACAGAATCAATCCTAGCATTCTCTACCACGATCACCTACTTGAGCTTTAAACAGCCAGAGTGCTCAGAAAGGGACTGGGCAGAGATGATTCAAAAGATGGTAATGGCTAAATTTAGAAACATTACTGTAATGAATCTTTCTTTGCATCCCCAAATAAAGAGTCCAGATTGAATCCTCAACTAGGCTAGACTGAGGAAGCAATATCAATTTCCACTGGCCCAGAATGCTTGTAATCAAATACATCCATTTATTATCTGTGACAAGGTTGGAGATATGAGGCAAATTACTTTATTATTCTGCAAAAAATACCAGCTTGTCATTAATATTAGCCTGTGTCTTTAAAATCAGAGATATAAGCAGCTTCTTCATCTTACTACATCACGCTATAATCCAAAGTGCCCTATAAGGAGCTGTAATATTTAAGGTCTTTTAGCTGGTACATCTACATCCTGATTATCCTTTAGAAATTAAATGCTTTCAATATACATTTGTAAGAGAGACTAACAATCTCCTGCCACTTGAAGGATGAAGATGGTAAATGATGGCTGGGGGTTTTTTTGTTGTTTTGATGCTGCCAGGCAGGCTGATGACTTTATATTCTGCGTCCATGGCTCAATGACCCACAAATCTCCTTTGATATGCCAGGCAGCAGAGAGAACCAAGCTGAACGGATCAGGAGAAAAGTGAAAATGCTTCAGCAAGGGGCCCCCGATGAAGCCATCATGTGACAGGAATCCTAAGACTCTGTTACGGAGGGGAGAGGCGAGAGAGAGAGAAAGAGAAAAAAAAAAAAAAAGGAATAGGGCATTGTGGTGGCACAAACTGATAGAGACGTCAGAGACGCTTCAGTAATCTCACGACGCTTTGGCCCAGTGTGGGGGCAAATGAGGCCCATATTCAGCATGGCGTGACGGGTAGGACCACCCCGAAAAAGCTGCGAGGGGGCAGGCAGTTGGACAAATCAAAGCAGAAGAAAGTAATTTTCGATAAATTAAAGAAATCTCCATGGAAATTAGCATGAAACATTTTCTAATCTCCCGCTTTTCACTGCCGACAAGGGTCACTGGTTTAACTTCTCCCTCTTATTTTATTATTCCCCAGCCACATTCCTCTGCTTTTTTATATCCTTCAATTTTTACTACCTCTTTTTCTTCCAGTCTATCATTTTTAGCCTTTCTTATAGCAGCTTCTTAACCCTTTTAGGACTTCTCCCAGTACATATTCTGGAGAATTAACTGATCCATTAGAGTTTAAAGGACGTACTCCAAAGCAGTTGCCTTTTCTAACTATCTGCAGCATTTTGTCTACCGAGTATGCCATCATTTTAATTGCGATCAAAGTCAAACATTGCCTTCACAGTAAAACCTGAAAAAGACTGCTTTCCACAATCTCCTTTAGAGATAGAGTGCTGACATTGCTAAATACCAGCTGCAAATGCACTGCTAGCACTAACATTGCTAAGTCAGAGCATTATGACTTTTTTATTTTTAACTTTAATATAAGAAATCTTATCTTTTTGCTCCCATTCTGGTTTTGCTAACACAGGACTGACAGATTAGTACCTCTTCTTTCTCACCTTTGTTGCAGGGGGTCACATTTGAAGTCTGCTTTAAATTAAGATGGATTAGGAATATTAAATACGGACTTTTTTTATTTTAAATAAGTATGAAATAGCGATAAGGTGGTCTAGTAAAAAAAAATACTGCTACTGTGGTACATGAAAGATCTTTAGAGAAAGAGATACCTGTCTTCTGACTACTGTAACTTTGCACTTGTAGACAAAAAAAAAAAAAAAAATCAATAAAATGGCAGTGATCTGTGATCCATGACTCATGATATGAAGACAGAAAATGTGAACAAAATCACCGTGATTATAATGATGATTTTCACAAAGAACATTAGTCCAACTTCATTACCAACATAAATAAGTGTCATTCTTTCTATATCACTGGTAAAGACTGGGGGTCAAATTTACCTTTTTAATTATTTACTTACAGTATAGACATTTTATGCTATATAATAAATACAGTTTTGTAGCTTCCAAAGAACACAGACTTCTGTGCCCTCCTTTAGTAGATTAAATTTCTGAAGACATCAGAATATATTGGTGTGTGAAGAAGGGAATCTTTATATAATAAGTAGTAAGGGCAAACAATTAAATCTTATGGTATTTTTTTCTGCCACTTGTAGATACTATTGGAGCTGAGGATGGATCTCCATAAGTTTCATAGTAGGTCACAGAAGTATGTTCCCTGAAATGGTTTCTATAAAAAGTGGTCCAAATATGTCATTTGCTATCACTTAAGAAAGGAGGTCTATGTAGAATGATAACTGGTACAGTTTCTATCAGTTTTATTACTTGCACAAGCAGTGTGCTACATGTCTCTCATTTTCTTGAACAAGACAGATGCCTCTGGTGTGAAAAATACAGATGTTGGAGTATGCAGCAGACAACTATGGTTTATCAAAAATACACTACTGGCACTGACTGATGTCAGACTTAATCACTCAGCATCCTAGTGGGAACGAGTGAATTATTGGGTCTTAGTCATGTGTGGTTTATGTTTAAAAAGTAATACGTCATCTTGCTGCTTCTTTACAGAGGTTGGAAACTATTGAGCAGACAGCAATGCCTGGGGCTATAGGTAAGAAGCTGAACAGAACCCAGAAATGAAGGTGCATGACAAGGGGTATAGGCACAGACAAGTATCCATGCTTTTTCTGAAAGAAATGTCAAAGAAGGGCAAAAAAAAATCAGCGCTAGAAAGACTGCATTGAAAGGGGGTGAGGGACTAGAAGAGCCTATGCTTACTTGATAAAAACATTTCCATATTTAATCTCAACAAAATATCCACAACTTAATTTTGTGTTTAAATATATGCATAGTTTAACAAACAGATTCTTAATTTATTCACTGCTTATCATATTTTAGATGATGTTTAAACAACACTACGCACACACGTGCACACAAGCATAGACAAGGCTGGTTTATTAGTCAAGAAGAATTTACCTGCACACAGAAATTATTTCTAATATACCATTTATTTTGAAGACTAAAGTGTCGAGTGTGATTCACTCTCACTCAAGTTTGTCAAAAAGGTCTTTACTTATTTTTCAGTCCATTGTGTGTTCCCCTTTAGGCACAACATTAAAAGTTTCTGAGCAGATATAAATGAAGATCAAGTGTATTAAAATATACTGAGACAGTTCCCTGCTGTCTAGCAGGAGACAACAGTCAGTGATTGTTTTAAATGGCACAATTATAAGTTGCTTTAGAAAACAATTATGTCAAGATATTATTTCAGGGAGGAAAAGAAGGAATGGTCTTCAAATGGGAAAATGGCTACCACACACTTGGACAACCAGGAAGTGACGTCCCTTGCAAACATCAGGCACGTCCTGAAGCCATTATTTATATAAGCACAGGTGAAGTCAAGTGTGACAAGTCATTGGAGCCCTTCCCACAAGAAAAGGTTTGCAGGATCAGGCCCCTTCGGTATATTACATGGGATGACTACAATCTGCTCACACCTTTAGCACAAAGGCAGAAATGAGAACTAGACGTGCGACTCATTAGCAGTCACAGAGATGAGAGCACGTTGCAGAGTCAGGGTTAGACCATTATCGCCAAGTGCCTGTGATTACCCCTCCAGGATCTTGAGAAAGGTGTCAGTTAGACCATAACAACCAATGCCTTTATTGTGCACACTTTTTTCAGAGTTTTCCCATCAAGAAATACAATTTCAGAGTTGATATTAGTTAGCCAGTTATGAGAAGTCAGGCTGTCATCCAAAATTCATGTGATACATTTTCTTATGAATTATCTTCCGCCATGAACTTGTGATTAGGTAAACAGCATAATGCACAGAGGAAAAAGTGTATTAATCTGACTATTGCTTCTTCTCTCCCGTTAATGGTGGATTTAAGTTGCCAGAATCCATAAATACAAGTTTCCTTTAAAAGCAGTAAAATAATTTTTCTGTATAAATGAAGACTTTCAGGAGATCATTATTGGGAAACTGACATTATATTCTGCACAGAAACAAGTTTCCTCTGGACTTCAACACATACCAACTACAAAACGTGAAGTCAAGTCATTTAGCATTTATTTCAGCAGAAATGGTTTACCTCCTAATTGAGGAGCTTTAATCTAATCAGGGGGGAAAATAAATATATATATATATATATATAAAATCATCTTGCAGCACTTTCACTGAACTGGTGGTATTATTATGTGTGTTGCTGTGGTGCCTGAGACCACAGGCCACAGACCAGAGAATTTTTACTCTGTGCATTGTGCTGTCTAATCCTACAAAGTTTTGAGCTCACGAGGACACTAATATACTGCTATTCATTGTCCCTCTTTGTCCCTCTGTGGATCAAATCCAAATATAAGACAAATGCAGCCCAGAACTCAGTGTAGTGAATAGCTGCAAATCTAGGACCTGTTTTGGCAAACTTTGCACCAAGAAAAAGCATCATTATGGGTGTAAGCATATGCCATGGGCCCTTCTTGCCCTCTCCTTGGGCACTGAACCCTAGCCTGTAAGGGAAGATTAAAAGAAAGTAACATGCGTAGTTTGAAGAGGTAACCCATTGTACCAGTCTGCAAGCAGCTGACTGATAGGCACATCAAAGAAAGAGATGGATTTTTTGAAATTTTTTCTTAGGGGCTTCAGGAATAGCACGCAAAAAATATGAAAATTTGTGGGATATATGGTGTTTCATGCAGGTCGCTATCACTGAAACTTTAGCAAACCTTAACAAAGTTAACTTATAAAGTTAAAGTTAAAAAAGGTTATGGAAGCTTCCAAGGAAGAACTACTTTGGGAAGATGAGTAATACACCATTTTAGTTTACTTTCCTCTTACTAGTATTTCAACTGACCAGGGCTTAGTTAAGAATTAAGAGCATAAAGTAAATTCTGCAGCATTCTACAATATGCCCAATCTCATGAAGATGCATCCTTGTCAGTGGCAAAACTTGTCCACAAACGGAAAAATTACAAATAAAACCTCAAGCTACCATAACAGAAAAACTAATTTTTCTCCCATTCATCAGGATAGTGGAATAATTTTATCTTGCACTTAAGGAGGTCTCATCACTTACAATTTTATAGTGAAAGAGGACACTGAAAGGTTATTCCTGTATTACAAGGTCTATTTATATATAAGTCTTCTCTTAATAAGTCCAGATTTTGAGAAGCCACTTCAAGTGTCATTGTCTTGAGCAGACAGATGGACAGTTTTACAGCAGGAAAAGAATTGTCTAGAACTAGTGATTGCCTTCACTAATGTGATGCTTTCACCCCCTGAGACTCATTATTCAAAGACTAGAAAGAAGGTCTTGCCATCAAATGGTTTTGACAAAGTTTCGGATATTATTATTTTCCATGCCTTGAATTACAGACCAAATATCTGAAGTGCACAATTCACATCTGAGGAAGCATCTGCCCATACAGCCATATGCATTTACCTTTTTTCATTGACACTGGTGATAGAACATGAGCAGAAAAGCCTTTTTCACTTGACAAGAACAACAAGTTGCATATGGAAGTAGACACTACTTTCCCTGTCTAGTTCACACTAGCCATGCTGGCAGAGTGCTTTCAGTCTGCCTGACCTCTTCTCATTCTATCACTCTAACAGCACTACCCAAGTTCTTCATCTTCTCCTGAAAGGGATTTACTGAGACTCAGCTGATAAGATTTTCTAGTTTATAGGGATTATCACAGGAACATGAGACACAGTGGTGTACAAGAGGATGAGCACGAAATACAAATGTGAAAGGGACTGCATGAGTCCATTTTCCTTGGCACACAAACCACTTGCATCTGTAACTCAGATTAATGATTAGGGAAAAGTGTAAAAATGCAGAGCTGACATCCTTCTGCTTGAACAGAAGGTTTCTACACAACAATGAAAATCAACTTTCTGCAGGGGAAAGCAGTGAAGTTACTCAAGGAGAGTCGGGAGTGGAAACTCATAACTTTTGACTCATTCTTGACTTCTACTTCAAAATAGCACGGTCATAGGTACTGGCTTACAACTACAAGTGGCAGAAGGGGGGGGGGGGCAGGAGAGAGAGAAATGAGGAAGGAATGCACAGATTTCAAAGCAGACTTCAGCTAAGAGGGATAAGAATCAATATAAGCATTAGCTTTGAAAGGATTTTCAAGAGAGTAAATTTTCTGAACTAAGTCTATTGCAGAAGTGTGATTCTATTCAGTTACATCAGTGTTAATCAGCACTAACTCCACTAAGTGGTAGTTTTAAACTAGTTCGTAACTGGCACAAGCAAAGCAGACCCTCTGTGTAAATACAGTGAAGCACTGAATGTGTGTGTAGGTAATTAAACTATAATTATATTACTTATTACACTGGCAGAAAAAATTATTACTGTGGTGAAAGGTTACTTACACTTTTTTTTCCTGTTTTGACATACTAAGAAGAAATTTAACATTCACATTCAAAATATAAATACCACTACCCCAAAAAACATCATCTTTTTCTTAAGCAGAGGACACAGAGGTACAGTCAATTGGCAAATAGACTCCAGAGAACGCTTGCATGGTAGGAGAATAGTCATACGAAATCAGTCTTCGAACTGTAAATTTTCATTTATCTGTTTGTTAATTATTTTCATTCAAGTTACTCTTTCACGATACTCATTCTGAACAGACAATGGGATCAGTTTTACAAACGCCTAAGGAAAAACATCAAAATAGAAATCTATTCTAACTAGTTTCTTGGTCTGGCACTGTTCATGGCTACGGATGATACTCACATAGATGGTAATCACAGGGGCTGTCCAAAGCTGAGTAAAGGTTGCTCTGCCCAATTGTGCAAAAATACTCTTGTTGAAAAACTATCTACACAGTGTTGTGTTTCCCAGTCTTTGGAAAGCTGAGCCTTCTTGGGGAAAATAAAACAGGTGTTATCCCCTTCCATCACAGGATGGTGTGAGAACACTTCAGCTCTTTTGTGGTTTTCAGTTCCCCACAGAGGAGACGTTCCACATCTCTGGGTAGCCTTGTGACAGAGAAACCTGTTTGCATTCCCTTGATTTCCCTTCCCCTGTGCACTATGTCAAATTTTCAAGGTCACTCTTAACATGTCCTTTCTCTCCAGTTCCTTTGTCTTCAATATACATATTATCATTAGCAATCTATTTGCCACTGTCTGCACTGAAGCCACAGCTTCAACAGAGAGAGTCTATTCATCGGAGGTTGCAGAGTCCACTTTATATTTCCAGCAGCAGCATGAGGAGGAATGGTAGTGACAGACCACTGGCTCGGGCCCCAGGCTGTGTCTCTACGTTCAAATCTCCCACTGCTTCCAGACTTCCCTATTAGTTACACTAGAGCCTCCAGCCCTCTGAAGTCTTAGAGCTGGCAGAAACACGGATGGCTCTGGGCTTCCCTGTTAGCAGCAAACAACAACGCTCTCCAGGGCAAAACTAATGGGGGAGCTCAGAGCAAGCGTGAATTTCAAGATGAGCAGCAGCTGGGCTTTGCTGACAACTTGCCACCTGATCTCCCAACACGGGAGAAGCTGTGGGGCATGAGAAAGAGGAAGCTGGGGGCATGTTTGCAGGGGAGATTGATGTGATCTGATCTGAACCTGAAAAACGGCCAGTTTGGTTCAGACAAGGAGGGTGAAGGGAGGTTTTAATGTATACTAGCCCAAAAATGCCCTCTTTAGATAACATATACTACAAGTTAAGAAGTAATTCAGCCTGGCTAATAGCTTTAGGGATGTATTTGAAGATCGAGGATACATCACACAAGACAGCTTTCTTGTCAGAAGGAGATACAGAGATTCTATACGGAGAGTCACAGTCTGTTCCTTCCATTTTGCCACATAGCTGTGCATTGTGCATCTGCCCTGATTCTCAACCTAATATTAAAAAGCAGGAATAAAATGCTGAGAATCAGTGAGAGAAATTACTCACAAATTTGTTTAAAAAAACCCCAAGCAACAATCCACAAACCTGTTGTGCTGGTTTTGGTTGGGATAGAGTTAATTTTCTCCATAGTAGCTAGTATGGGACTATGTGTTAGATTTGTGCTGAAAAGAGTGTTGATAATATAGGGATGTTTTCATTATCATCGAGCAGCGTTACGCACCATCAAGGCTTTTTCTGCCTCTCACCCCACCCCACCATCGAGTAGGCTTGGGGTGCACAAGGAGCTGGGAGAGGACACAGCCAGGACAGCTGACCCTCACTGACCAAAGCAATACTCCGCACCACATGGCATCATGCTCACCATATAAATCTGCTGGAAGCAGCAGCACGAGGGGGACATTCAGAGCGACAGCTGGGCCCTAGCACAGGAATTTCATGTTCTACTATTACCATCTCACAGGTGGTACGGCACAACCTAGCACAGAGAGATTCCTAAAGGCCCCAGCGTACACGGGGACTCTGAGAGGTAAGGGTTAGATACTGCCTAATAGAAGGTGCATAAGCCACCCTTCAGACCTTAAGAAAATTAGATTAGAGAGATCCATGTCTGCAAGGGTCATTTGATTACTTCAAAACTTGCCAGTGACTTTTCTCTCTTTCATTTTAACTAGGTTTTCATGACTTTTGACATTTTTACCATGACAAAATTACAGTCATGACATGCACATCCAGCAGGCATGCAGGTCAGGATATATCTTTGTGGATCTACAGTATCTGTTTGACACTCATATGCCTCTGTTCTACAAACAATCAGGGATGATTTTCTGCCACAAGGAACAGCTGCTAAATCTCCCCTTTGCCTTCACCTCTCCTCAAAGGAAACAACAGAACATACCTTTGCTTTCGCCTCTTGCCCTTACTCTAGTAGTTCAATGTTTTTTCTTGCTCAACACACAGCTTTTCTCTCTAGCTGTAATAACATGGTGTTTTGTTTTTATCTATTTTATGCACAATATGCATAGAAAATTGCAGGAATAACAAATATCCGCTGGAGTTTGAAGGCAATAGCCTCGCTGAAATATCAATCTCCTAACTTCAGTATCCCCTACAGATGCCTGATGCACTTTCCACTGCTTGCTCAACATTTCAAAGTGGGCTATCTGAATGCAACAGAAGGAGACTACTCACCTCCCAGTACAGAATTTATTTTCAACACTGATTATGGACATGTGGTTTTACAATCTGTAGCGGCTGGGGTGCAGGGACAGCGAGGAACAGGAGTATAGTGTGTGTCATCAAGCATTGCTCACTGATCTTGCTCTCCTCTAGGCAACAGGAGGAAAAGTGCAAGGTCACTCACGAGGAAAATTTCCCTTTTAGGTGTGAATACATAAGAACAGAGGTTGTACAGGGGTAGGAAATGAATTCCTCATTGGAGCTGCAAGGCTGCATGGTGCTGGGCAGACCTCAGCCCAGAATGCAAATCTTACTTTCCATTGAAACATGAGCTTGAAGAGTGGGAAAGTAGGACACAACACCACAGTCTGTGGTTCTCTCACCTCTGCCCCACATGAGGTTTGGCATACATATACTTTTTTAATCTACAACCAACTCTGCTACTACAGTAAGAAGGCTCAGGTATAGTGAGATAGCTGCGAATTATTTGTTCAGTTTCACACGTTCGTGATATATTGCTTTAAATGCTGTACCTAGTCACAGCACTGACAAATTGTGGAAGTTAATTAAAAAGATCTAATTTTGTTCCACAAAACAAGAATAGTAAAATAAATTTTTACAGGCGGCAGCAAGAATGAGTAGGATTCATTGTTCATACTAACTCACATTGCACTTAACTCTTTAGAAAGGAACTGACAGAGCACTGCAAGCAATAGAGAGGTGACTTTCATCTTGACAAGAAATATCTCCATACACAGACTGCCAAAAACTAATAGGAAGAATAAAATAACTGGGATAGGACTGATCTTTGGGGGGTGGGGGGGTAGGGGTGGTGGCATCTTCACTTGAAAGAAATATTTTCTACCATTACTTATGTTCTGCCCAGTTCCTCACCAGGACAAAAATCACTGAAAAAGCAATATACATTAATTGCCAAATACCTACCCCTCCCCACCCTGAGAGGTGCTGCGCTGTGCACCTGCCACAAGGTTGTGAGTTGTTGAACACAATGATTTGGTAAGCGACAAGTGTCAGCCTGTGTCTCTACAGACCAAACCATGAGCCTAATCCAACTCCAGGCTGACCACAGAAACATGGCAGGGGATGGCCGCAATAACAATGCTGAGCTCAACACTGCTTGAATTAAAACAAAATAAAATGCTTTTGTCCCTAACTCAGAACATCCAGATAACATGGCTCAAACACATCCTCATTTTTATGTCTTGGGAACTCATGGAAAAGGGAGGTTACATGTCTTGTCACACAGGATATGCGTGGCAGACCTGAATTTTGAACTCAGATACTTAAGTCCCATTTTTTTCATCCTAAGACTGCAATCCCCCTTCTTGATCTGCAATTCAGCAATAAATAATTTTTTTTAAATGAGAGAAAAGTATGCATTAGTCTTGAAGATACTGAGGAAAAAAGTTAATACATCTGGTCTACAGCAAAGCAAGCCAGTATAATTAAATCAATATAGATCTTTTGGGTACTTAAACTGGGGGGGAAAGGTGGGTGTCAAGAAAACTGAGTTCTCTTACACAGAAATAGGACTTTTTCTCTAACACCAGAATTTCATCTATATAACTTGAAGTGTGATTTGCACCTGGATTTCCTTGTTTCAATTTTACTCTGTCTACATGAGGCAATATTGAATGCTGCATCCTGGGAAGATGTTAAGCAATGACAGCCAGTGTGCTATTTTTATTTTCAGAATGGCTTTGTTACATTCACACATTATATCTTTGGATGAGTCCAATCTAATTTTAAATCTATTGGACTGCTGTAGGATCTGAAAGAACTGATCCTGTAGGATTTGAAAGTGAGTCTTTGAACTGCGATCTCAAGAGATAAATGGCAAATACATTAACTTTGCCACCTCATTTTCTTTAGCTTACAACTTAATTGTATTTTTTGTAGACCTCAGCAATCATGTTTTAATTAGGTCCCTTTGTCTGATTTGATAACTTGTTTTGCATCTTTCTTACCTTAGCCTCCCACTCCACAGAGCTAAGCAAATAATATTATGATCTGGCACTTACTTCTAACACTTCCTTTAGTTGAATAAGGTACTACAGGAACTTTGACTTCCTTAAAGTAAAGAGCAGATTTACCAAAATTACATCTACATATTGGCAGCCAATACTAAAATAACCCCCTACCTATGATACGTATGAAAGACAAATGTGAAAAGGGATTTTAGCTCAAGATAACCGGCTAGACAGCCCAGTCTTACAGATAGTTGCTGTTTCTCCTAAGTGATCCCACATAGGAGGCCAGCAGGTGCCACATTTCAAATCATATGAAATTACAAGTTAGCAAGCAGTCTCTCCCCATGGGCTCAAATACTACTTCTTAAAGGCTCAAAATAGGACATAGACTAGAGGGGAATTTTATACTCTCTGAAAGGGAATTTCTTTTGTTCAGTTCTGATGACATCCGTGATCTCTTTTCTCCCCTCAAAATGTCCCCAGAAATCTTTCTAATTGAGGACCTATCTATTAAATCTGCAGCCCCTTTTTCTGTAATGCCATAGTCAATACGTACTTCAGATCTAAAAAGAACCAACAACTGCATGAAACATTCATTCTCTTTATTGAGAATATATACTGATCCTAAATAGCCTAAAATTTTCAATCTCTTTCCTCACATGCTCATTGTAACGGTTAAAATAATGTTCTAGTCACTAAAATAGTCTGTGGATTGTTTCCAAAACCTGCTTAATTTAAAATACTTTCCTAATCTCAAAACTAGGCTTTTTTTTCCATAATGTTGATAATCTCCCAAATGTACTTCCCCTGTGATTTGAATTTGATTTCAAGCAACACTTTTTCCAATTTTTTGCATTGGGTTCTATTTCTTTACACTACCTACTACCTGTTCTTCAATTCTCTTTTGTGCCTGATAAACCACATTCTAGAATAATCCTGCAAGACTATGGCAATATTTTAGATTTCACATAATAGAACTCAATTTTTGTTTCAGGCAAAGTGTAATTTTGTCTCAATCAGCAGTCAGTAGCCACATTGCCAATTAGATTGAAGTACACTTTACAATAAAATGTGCAAAATTATTGGGGAAAAATACACAACTGAGAGAGTCTCAACTGTGGGTAAAATAAAAATAATTGATGCATCCTTCAGTCTGCAGCATTGATTATTATTTATTATTACAAACTCTTCAAAACAGGATGATTTGATGTCAACATGTTATTTTAGGAAGTGCACAATTGCAGAAAGCATTACTTGCATGGATTGATTCATAAAATATGTTTACTGAGAAGAGATGTGCACTTTTACTTGAAATGACTCTGAATAATAAAGAGAAGTCAAGACAATCTTCAAGCATTATAGTTGAAAAGAATATCTAAGTTTTTAAATAGGGTTCAATTAAGAGAATAGTTTTTGTACAAAGCCAGAATCTATGCTTTTTTTTTTTTTTTCTTTTTGTGCAGTCTGTCTGGCGAAACTTAAGAAAACTGTCACAGCAAATCCAGGGTCACTTTTATTCTGTCACCCACTGAATTTGGAAACTCCTCTTGAATAGCAGGGATCAGTCCTATCTCCTTGTATTGATCTCCTTTCCAAAGAGAATACCACCATGCTTTGATGTGACATATGGAATGAGAAGGAAGTAATAATGAAAATCAATGAGTCTAAATATTCTCTACTTGTAACTCACCTGTCGTTTGCTATGGTTATGTGTCTGTCCAGGAAAGAGAAGGATTTAAATGCATCTGCACCTTTTTCATTTCATGTTATTTGTAGCCCTATGCTGCAGCATTAAAAAAAAAAGCCACCTGAACTCATGTGAGAATTGTGAACGTTTACACACACACTTTTTTTAAACATTTGCAGTTCTCACATTATATTATAAAAAGCAGGACCAAACACCACCCTTGCTCTTGTCACATTGCTGCTGTTAATGTTTGCAAAAAGACTTATCGGAACGTTTTAAAATTAATTTATAAGATTAATTACAATTATAATCTATGACTCTACCAACCTGTCACTGTCCAGATGGCTCAAAAGAAATCAAAGATGTGGAAAAAAAACAAAACCCAAAACAAACCCTGAATCAATTCAATGCCATAATGGATAGCTACCACAAAACAAACAGACCCAGATCAGGTGAAGGGGCTGTTAAATCCATGCTGGAAGACCAGCAAAGCCCATCAGGTAAAGCAGTGGGTCAGAATGATTTACGCTAACTTGCACAAACTCCTGTCACGTGAAGCCTCATCTCACCTGCTGCTGTAAAACTTTGCTCTTCTTTCCAGTGACCATACTTCCAAGATTATTTTGGCTCTTCTGTTACTCAGATTTTTTTGTTTAAAGTAAATGAGTATCTGTCTTCCCAGGCACTGGTTTTCATTCTGGTTTTAACTAAATGAGTCTGTGCAACAAACCTAATTTCTTCCACCAAAAAAATCACTGCAGGAAAAAATCCCCACAAATTAGTTAAGAAAAACTGCTCAGATGCAACGGTGGGCAGGATGAGATAGACAAACTGCTAAATTCAGCTATTAGTCCTTTGGTATAAATACCAGCAACTTCTTCCTAACTCATCAGCAAAGAATGGAAGATTTATTTGAAAGTTTCTTCCTTTAAGAGACCAACTTTCCTGTGTTTTTGTTATCTCTTCAAAAATTTGGTTGGCTAGGTTTTGTGCGTAGGAAATACTGGGCTTCATCTCGAGACAGTGTTGTTGGTTTTTTATAAAAGTGTTAGTTTTGCTACTGATACAGTCCCTCAAGAGTTCAGCCTGCTTCATACAGCTGAGAGAGCATTTCCCTGGTCAGTAAAGCACCAGAAAACTACACTGCCTCATTGAAGAGTTTTAGCACAGCATCAGGACGTTATTTTCTCAGATGGGATGCAGGGAATCCTCTTTGCTGACACCGGAGTTGGAGTGAGCAATAGCAGAGCCAGGATCTCTGTTACTATGCAGATCCACCAGCGATTTACCCTTTGACAGACAGGCAAAGCCACAGAGGAGGGTGCCTGTAGCCTGGATACTATAGCCAAGCTGGTCCGTGGCCCGTGCAAGGAAAGGTTTATTCCCTCTCCTGCTCCCTGCAGAGTTCCCCTCCGTCAAGCCTCTACATTTGGGCTAGGCGTGGAGGAAAGGATTTGCCCCTGAATGCCTTCACAACTTCATTTAGAGCATTACGAATCACTCCTGTTCACCAGAGGCAAGCTGCAACAATTTACATTCTGTGCAAGCCCACCAGCATCTATCTACTCCTCTCCACTGAGGCTCCAGGAACAACGGCGAAGACAAGCCCAGATCTGAGAGGTGTGCTAGGTATCCCTCCATTTAGCAACACTTTTCCAAAACGAAATCAGCAGACATTCAAGTGCTGTGCTTTTTACCCGTTCAGATCTTGAGCTGCAGACTGAAAGCCCAGGACTGCAGGGCTCACTGGGCACTGCAGAAGTCGTGTTCCCAGAAGCTGGCATGCAGTAAGCGTGCCAGGCTAACGACGGGACACACGAGCACACACAACCGCTTGGGTTTGGGGACCTGGTCCTGAGCTCACCCTGAGCTGGAGGCATAGGGCAACTGCAGCTTAAGCATGCTAGGTATTTAAAACAAAACAGTTTTCCAGTGTTTAACACTTACTGTAAAAAGAAAACTGTAGTTCTGACCACCCCTTTTATTTTCCCAATAAAACTTTCTTAATGCTGAAATGCCAGACTGGAACATATTAACTTCAAAGACACATAATGGCAACTGCTCCTTGATCTTGAATTCCATGAAATTTCAGGTCATTGTGGGGAAGCCAACAACCAGTTTAGTTAAATGCTTAATGACATAAAAACAGTGATTGATTGCCATAAAAATGGCTCCCAGGGATTACAAAAATGAGAAGACTCACAGAAGTTATTCAATGTTCCCAAATAAACAGAAGAAATATTTGGCTGTAAAGCTAAGTCCCTGTCAGCCAGACAGGGAACAGTGAAACATGTATTTTCAGAAAGAAAAGTAAGATAATCTTAAAACAAGTTAAAAATAAGTTTTACTTCATCCACTGACTTTAAAAATATATTTTAGGTGGGTATATAAAGAGAAAATAATGCAGTCACTTTTTAAGCAATGCAGACAGCACAGAACTGTATATCCTACAATAACTTACAAAAATATTTCTCTTCTCCCCTCAATTAAAAGCAAAGGAAAAGTACCCCAGGACCTTCCAAACACTTAACCAAAGTAAGGAGAGACTGTCGGCATTTCTGTAGGTACATGTCATTTGGCTGGCGGGGAGATGTAAGGAAGGAGGGATGTCCAGTGCGCTGTGCTGAGGCTGCAAGCAAATTAAAATCGCCGTAAATAGGGGTCTTTGTCTTTAATAAATGAAAGAGAAGCGGGTGTGCGTTTGATCTGGACGTGCCTTGCTCCTGCAGATTCCCAGGCACAAGACAGATGGCACTGCAACCAAGCTAGAGCATGGGCCTGCAGTCGCTCCCTCTGGGTCTAACTCCTATTATCCACTTGTAAATTAACCTGTCAATTTATCAATCAACACCATCTTGATTCTCCCCTGTTCCACTGCCCAGCATTGCAGCGAATTTGCCTCGTAAATAACTGGGAGCCCCATGTTTGTTAGTATTGTGAATGAGTTTATTATCACTTTGATGACTGCTATGAATCACAAATGCTGCCGAGAGCCTGATAAGGGAAAAAAAAAAAAAAGTACATGCACACATTAACACAGTTGAAACTATTTGGGAGATAACAGATCGAGTTATAGTGATAGCAAATCATTTCAACTGGGGGGAAATGGCTAAAAATTGTAGGTTTTGTGTTGGATAAAACTCTTAAAGTATAAAATATGAAATAAAGGCAGTAGTACTGCGTCTAAAGCTCAGGGGTATCTTCACTGCTACATTGCTGGGATACTTCAACTTGTTCCTAGAATTTCTCAGGCACTATTAGATTTTATGCCCTATTTGCAAACTTCAGAAGGGAAGAAATATCCTTTGAGATGCAACAAGTATTTTATTTATTTATTTTTGCCAGCTTAACACTACACAGATCTGCAAGTAATTTATGCCTCGAAAACGCTGAAGGAATTCAAATACAAATAAGGTACCTTTAAAAGAAAGTTAAAGGGAAGAGGAATTTGAATATAATCTTTATGACATTAAAAAAAGATAGATTAGTAACATTCAAGTTTATTGTACAATTTTGCTTCTGATGAAATTCTCAATCTTTGTTCAAGTTCAACTTTAAACTCAAAAAAAATGTAACAAACTAGTGTCGCTTACTTCTGAATTTAGCATTTAAAAAAATATTTAATAGTCCATACAACTTATATGGAAAATACAACACGTTTTTAGAATTCCTTTGAGAAAGAAGGGTTCAGTGTTGTATTTGCTCTTTGAAGCCAAACGAAACATAACTAAAATCTAAATAGATTATAAACTGCATGTTAAAAAAAGCAGATGTTTGGTTATTTTTAAATACAATAAATCTTTTGCCAGGTGTAAAAAACAGTCAACATTTGGCTGAAATACATTTGAAATCCTAAAATACACAGAAGTTTATTTAGAAAGTATAAACAATATAACAGAAAAGAGGTCAGATCTTTTATCCGTTTTATCACTGCAATTTTTGAGATAGTACAAAGGAAGTAAATGGTAAAGTTGACTTAAAATCTGAACAGAGGTTTATATAAAGAATTAAAAAGTCATGGGTTTTATAAAGCATCCAACACACATTCCTAACCTTCTCCTTGCTGCTACCATTTTTGGTGTATTTACCCCTTATAATTTTTCCACATCCTAATTCTTAAAAAGCTTCTAAAAAGTTGGTAGAAAACATCACTAAAGCTATTAGTGCGCTTTTTTTTTTTTTTCCCTAAATTCTACCAGGCTGCTTTACTATAGAAAATATTATCAAAATCCCAAATTACTTTAGAAAACTAAGAGTGATGAACAGATATCAGCTATTTTGTTAGATCTGTTTTGCTACTATCTTTCGAATTCTGGCTAAGATATGGACCACATTCTGACCTCAGATCCTACATAAGTTAAAAATCCTTACAGGATCCAAGTTCTACATATATTTTAAAACTGAATCACCTAGTTCAAACCAAGCTGTTCATGTAAAATTACAAGCTATGAAATGTAATGCCTGTGGTAGAATAAGACTGAAAAGACAAAGCTAAATAAAATTTATACAAATGTTTTCCAGGGTTTTACATAGCCTCACTAAAAATCTAAAAAACAGTTTATGGAACAAATGGGAAGCAACACCCATGCCCACAGAGAAACAGTTGTCATACAGCAAAATCTCTGGCTCAATTAAAGTAGAGGAACAGGGTGTATACTCAACATTGTTATGCCCAGTATATCATTGGTGGAAAAGTAATGGAAAATGAAATTATTTGTTAGAATGCAATTTAGGGAATCTGATAGGTTGTCCATTTTATTCAATTTATAATTAAGATAGTGTTTAAATTTGAAATGAATTCTATATATGCATGTTCAATAGGCTATAGCACAACAATAAGAATGGAATCACATCTCATTTTATCATAAATTGTGTAATAAGCGATAAGGTAAAAACTAGGGCTAAAATCCTTCCAGCAAAAATGAAAGAGAGCGACCTCAATTGCCCTAATTCATTCTGCTTTTTTTTTTTTTTAAACTCTTCATTTTCCCTCTGTTCACATTATTAGCTTACACATGAGTGCATTATTAGAAAATAACAAAGCCAAACAGGGAAACTTGGAAGAAGCAGGAGATAGGATCCCCTCTACAGCTGAAAGATATTCTCATTTCATTTGTTAGGAGTTGCAAAAATAGTTTTATTGCCAGGGAAGGACAATGACCTCTCTCTTTCAACAAGCTTGGTGGTTGGTCTTTTGATGGAAAAAACTAGGGGATACAACATCTGGTAATTTGTGTTACTGAGCTTAGCTGAGGTCTTAACGATGTAAGCAGATTATTCCTGAAGAAGAACAAAAAAAATTCCGGAAGACTCAATGAACTATTTAAAGTTATTAGCTGGTGCATTCTGGCACTTCAACACTCTTTTCGGATTCCTTTTCCTTTTAGACATTTGCCTTCTGATCAGATTGTTCTGAAAAAGAGCTCTACCACCTTCCAACCTCACCATGCTTTTCTGGTGGTCTACGCATGTTCTGTCATGCATGATGAGTCCCCCTTTTTTTCTCTCCACTGCAAGGAAGACGATTATTTTTCTGATTAAATTTTCCCCTGCAGAACATTAAGAGCTCGTACCGCCCCTCCTGAGCTGCTGCATAGGTCAGGAAGGCTGAACAACACAGATAGCAGCAGTTGAGCTCAGATTAAGAAAAAAGGAAGAAAAATTGATGGGTAGAGAATGAAAAAAAAAAAAAAAAAAAAGAAGAACTATGTCTACTCTTGACCAGGAATCCAGGAATTTCACGCTGAAAACAAATATTCCAAGGAAAACATCCTCCGTTCCTTCCTTGACACCCTTTCCCTGCTTTAAATAGATTTACACAATTTTAGCTCTTATTCCTCTACTCCTTATAGTTCTTCCAAACATTTTAATTGCCAATAGTGTAGCAATTTAAAACATCTGTAGAGTTTCACTGCTCCTTCTATAGGCAATAGACCCATATTTCCTAATGTACACATGGGACGATAGTCTGTGTTTAAATTACAGACCTGTAGTTTACTGCCTGGAAAACCAAAGTCATGTTGTTGTATGGAACAAATGACCAAGCTTCTGAGAGAACCAACATTTCTTAGATGCAAAATTGGAGCAAAATCTTAGACTGAGTTTAAGCTGAAGTCTAATAATGACCAGAATACTTCCTCATTAAGATTTTTTTTATGTTCATTTTTCTAATTTTCATTTTTAGTAGGTAAGCTCTGAGTTTCTAGAGATTTACAGCAAATGGACAAATATTTCAACCAAAATTCAGGAAGTTCTCTATATTAAAAAAAATCTCTATGCTGTACATTTGAAGTGTGAAAAGAAAGCGGTCCCATAAAAACCCCTCTCCTCATGACCATTACTTGACTTTTTTTAATAGTTAGTCACTGCATCTTTCAAATTTGTGTTTCAACAGACTCACAGGCACTTCCCAACAAACTTTTATAGAAATATATAGTGACTACTATGACATGGAGCACTTGGAGCTGTTGGTATCAGCTACCATGAGTTAACAAATAGATAAACGCTTCATTTACATTCAACTAGAGTTGACTATACTATAAAAGAGCATGCTATTTCCAGTACATGGAGCTTTAAACATGGTTTATTTTCCAGTATGTTGCCAATCCTTTCCTTAAAAAGATAAGTTCTCATCGGCACTACTTATTTCCAAAGAACTTGAATGCGTATTCTGTATGTGTTTACTTTTACATTAAACTCAGTACTCATTTTCTAAGAGAACAAATCCAGAAGTTGCTGTGTTTATTTTTGAGCATTATTGAATCTCTGGAGAAGCTACTTTGTTACATTATAGTTTTTAAAGTCCTGTGCACATAAATAATAGCCAACTGATTCTAGGGAGTATTTGAGACCAAAACTTTCCACTGGGAATGTTCAAGACCTTTGCCCACACCAAAACTGGACAATTACTTTTTGTAATATATTATATATATGGAAATTAACACTTAAGAGTTTCAAAATTTGACTTACAACACAAGTTATGGCCATGGTATGGCCTGATATCAACTGCAGTAAGCCAAACAATACTACTTCAATATCCTAAATCTTTATTTTTCCTCTATAGTTCTAAGTTAAAAATTTTAAGTAATGCAGACTTCTCCAACCAAGCTCTTGAGAACAGGCCTTTGCCATTTTCACTGGAGAGTACTGAAAAAAAAATCCATTTAATGGATGCAGAAATAGGTTCTACTTCTTTCCTTTTTCTATACATAAATAATTTGATTGTCTATAAAATATATATTTACCTGTAATGTTTGATAGCTTTGCTGGCAAAACAATTACCCCAAAACACATTTTTAATCAGAAAAGTGATGTTTTAAATTGACACTTCATTCTATACCCTAACCCAGTTATCTTTGGTCCAGATCCCAACAACAGTGCTATGTATACTGCTGCCCTTAATATTACAATACTCTGATTTAAAATACATGATCTTTCTAACATTTGCCCAAATCAGAAGGCTTATCGATGAAAGAAAACTTCATGTTCTTGCCAGTGTACGATGTATTATTTATGTCAATGAATTAGTATTTTCTGTTTACATTATTGGTACAGAGGTCTTTAAACTTGAGACAATCTGTAGCATGTTTCAGGTGTCCCATTTAATACAGAGTGCTGAGGTTCTGAAGGACAGACAGAAGCCTTGGGTCTTTCAATGTTTTTCTGTGCACACAGCGTTATGGCTCTCACTTTTTGGGAACTTCCACCTCTGACGCTTAGAGATCATCAGGCAGACAGATACTTCTTCCTTGCACACAGAAGTAACAAGAGGGAGTTGCTGGAATTTCAGAGTTTTGTGCTTACTAGCAAGACTTGGTGCCCGTTTTCTTTCTTAATAGAGAAATAAGACAAAAATCAAAGTATAAAATGCCCTGTGCACATTGAATGCAGCATGTGCTTCGCTTCAAGAGCCAATTCAAGTAGAAGAGAATTTAAGAGTTGCAAAGACAGATATAGCACACTGTCATCACCAGTTGCCTCTTAGTAAAGTGAATCCTGTTTTTCTAACACCTACTTCTTTGCAAGAGTGCTTTATTCCCCATTGTTTACTTTTTAGAGGCAAAAGATCCAAAAGTGTTGAATATTTTAATACATGACAAAGTTTTACACTAAAATTTTTCTCTTCCTACACAGAGCAAAAGTCTCAAACCTTTATTATCACACAGCATCATATTGAACAAAATCAGCATACTGCTATGCCTTCGTTGTCAACCTAAAGAGAAACATATACTTGCACAGAAAACTGCAAGACTAAGAACAACACTGGAAGATCTCAGAGGAAACACGACAGATGTGGGTTTGGAATCAGAGGTACAGAAGAAAAGCTCTTAGCCTTAGCGGAAAATGCAGAGCAGTCTTAGAGGAGAGGTAGCCTTCAGGTAGCTCCTTATTCCCTTCATCTTAGGAGCGCTTGTTATGTTAAATCAAAAATTATTGGAGACGCTGGTTTGGCATCACAGACTACAACCAATCCATCTGCCTCTGTGCAGATACTGAACTACCTAGGGGATTCTCTTTGGTTAGACTGTGTAATGCTCTTGTAGGGCAGCTTTCTTTTACAATATGGCACAAAAATGACAAGCCTTGTGGATGTGATCAGACTTGAAGTATTAAAGCCAACTTTCTCATTGATTTACACTATGGGCAATACCCTGAAAGAGCAAAGAGGACTTCAAAAGGTTGATAAGTATACATATAGACCATTTTCTTCTTTATAAATAAAACTGGTGGAAGTACAGAATAGAAAATTAGACTTTGTGGTTGGTTCTAAAACTCTTATGCAGAAGGAGATTTTTAAGGCTAAGTTCTCAAGGGGGTGGCCAAACAGCAGTGTCTTCAAGATGCATGTCTGGTCATTACAGCTTCAAAAGCGGGTGCTTGTACTCACTTTGCACTGGCAGATGCAGTATGTTTACATGTGGCCATATGCATTTTTCTAGGCAAACCTAAGCTCTTCAGAATTCCATTTACAGGTGAAGCTGCCAGCTTTGGTAGCTGACACGGATGCATCAAGAGAAGGCAAAGTATCACCTTCAGAATAAACCATTTGACCTAGATCTGATACATACACATGCTGCAAACATGCACAAAAAGTAGAAATCAACTAGTCTGCTCCTTGGGACAAGGTGTGCTGTTTCTTACATTGCTGAACCTCTACCCGAGCAGGACAGAAAATAGCAGTTGCTTGCATAACACTAAAACTCCAGTAAAGACATGTAAGAGAGGCTGAGTATGGATCTGGGAAGTAACAGATGTCAGGGTGTGTCATATTATTGCATACACAGAAGCATCTTCCTACTCATGTACTTCCATTTATTTCAAAGGACCACAATCAGAGCAAAGTAGTACTCAAATTCACAAAATTTAATAACAAAAACAACTTAGACAGTTGGTACTAAACAAAAAAAAAAAAAAAAAAAAAAAAAAAAAAAGTGAGGTTTACAATAAGAGAGAAAACAGACAGAGGTATATCAGAAAGGGAAAAAAGGGCTTTTAACAGGCTACTTGAAAATATGTTTCAAAGCAAACAACCCATATAAACCCCTCAAACACTCCTGCCAAGACTGATCCTGCACAGGAATGCAGGCCAAGTAAGGGCTCAATGTGTATTTAGCCTTATGAAGCTAGAGCAGTATTATCACAACTATACTTAAGGCATCTAATTGGTACAGTAGTGATGGCTTTTGAGATGGATGGGTAGAGAGCAACTTACTTATGGTGACATTCAAAACACAAGCCTGTGAAATACTTTGGAAACAGACCAACACTATGAAAGATCCCAAATTTACTGCTGCGATATCATCATCAGGTCTTCATCATGAAACATCTATCTAAAATTGGATAGAATTTCCACCTACCCCTCCGCCCTGATCTGTTAAAAACCATGAGATGAAGTGAGTTATGTCCCATTAATCTTTCTCATAGAAGAATCAGACAGATGGGCTGGATGAAGCGGAGGTGAATGAAGAGAAGCACCTGCTATTTTCAGGGAGTTGAGGGAAATTGGTAAGAAAAAAAATCACAAGTGGGCGGAGAGGGAACAGTATTGCTCTATTACTGGATACCTTCTGAAAAAATGACTGATAGGCCTTATGCATCTATGATAATGTGTGCTCACATCTCCTGGTGGGGGAAAAAAACAAACATCTCAAAAAACAAGGATGGCATTACAGGTCATGAGTCAAAGAGGCTGATGAGCTGTCAGAAAAAATTACATAGCAGTGTGAAATATATAGGAAAATGTCTAATTGCTGTAAAGAGTATGATGAAAAGGAGTGATGAATGTATGTTCTTGCAGCAAAGGAAGATAATACTGTCTGAAGTCATCTCTGCTCAGAAAAAAAAAAAAACAAACACACAACATTTTGTGTCATCCTTGAATTTGCACTTTAAGAATGGAAGGGGCTTTTATAAGAGAGGTCCTGGAGAAGTTTCTCAATGATTTCTTTATGAAACTCAGTATTGAAAATACTAGAGGAAACTAAACATAGCTTGTTAAAAATCAACATTTTACACATTTTCTTCTGTCATGCCACTGAACAGGGGCCTTTGAATGCTTGTGCCAAACGCTGAGCAAGAGAACTTCCTGCAGTCCTACACTGTGTCGGATGAAAGGAGCTACCAAGTTCGATAAAGAAATAAATTTAGCAGGTATATAGCTTGTTAGAAAAGTACAAAAAAGTCCATAGACATTTTTGGTGATTTGTTAACACAAGTGTAGCTCTTACTACCAAACAGGAGACACACATTCATAAAAATGTAGCATAGATTTCAGCAGGTGGAGGTCAGCAGACTCTATGGATATTAATAGCTCTACTGCCATTCAAGAATACCTGATGGCCTTGTTTTAGTGAAAAGTTCATATTAAATAAGTTTACTTATTTATTTTATGCCTTTGTAGTGGAATATTCATCTGAGTAAGGAGGATGAGGGGGGGTGATTCTGTTTATTTCTGATTAATAAAAATCAGCCTGTCTTTAAACATCTGTAATATAGTTAACAACTATCTGAAGCACCTGACACACCACCACACCTGAAAATAATCTCTGTAAACCCAAGCAAAAATGCAACTGAATACACTTTTTAAAAGTATATTGGGAGGCCAGGGAGAGTGCAAGAATGAATTCTAAAAAGGCTCCAGATACATTGGATGACTTCACAATTTTGAACTCGTTCTGTCTTACTGTGTTTCATTAATATAAACCTGAACTGAGTTCACAGTTATATACATGTTTTAATAATACTCTAAAATCAATTTCTAAGAATTTACTTGTCTTTAAGTGTACTGTAGTCAGGTTGACGTTGCATCTGTTTATGTAATGTTTTTCTTTAAAATCCACTAAAAGGTGTTAATTAGAACTGGGCGATTAGTTCATAATGAACAGTTTAAGCAATTAATGCTACCCCTTTTTTGACCCATGAATTGTCTATATGCAAAGAGCAATTTTCTTGAACTTGTTATTCAAAAAATATTGAAGTGATTTCTTCAGATCTGCAAGTCCTTAGTGATCGGTTAGCTCTATTTAATAGTCTGAGTGTGAGTTGTACTGGTTATTCATGATTTGACACAGTGTCGTATGATGTTATTCCTATTCCATCACAGGTCAGAGACACGCTTTTAGAATCATGTTTCATACTACACACACAATATTTTCAATAAACCAGCTCTGATATTTTTGCAAATATTCTCAAGCTTTAGCTTGAATTTCTTTCACAGTTAAGTAAACTGTTTCACTGGAATATCTCCCTAATACAGAAGTTGAGCAGTGAGAGTCCAAAATCAAGAACTTCTGAGAATCAGAGGGATATTTTCTGCTGAGTTCCACAATGGCCAAATTGGATCATAAAACCAACAAATTATAAATACTCAAATAAAAACTGTTGCAACATCTGCCTTGCTGTATAAAGTTATAGCCATACACATTTGTGAGCTCAAACACTAACCAACCCTTCTCAGATGCTTAGTCACAAGGAAGACAAGTATAGTTTCAAAATGATTCTTCACAGCTGAGACTCAGGCTACGACTTCTTTTTTTTTTTTTTAATAATCTATTTCATCTCTAAGGTGATGTACCTTCTTCCTTTAAGTGAATACCTGCACACTTTGTCCTTAATACCTAAGGAGCATAGCTTCAAACCTTGAAAATCATAACATCACTTTTTTATTACTTCACCTACTGAAAAAGATACCTAAGCAGAACAGTAGTGGCAGTGATACAATCTGAGGTCCACAAGTACAGATGAAGTCTGTGTGATGGTATCTTCCCCAGCCACATTCGAAATTTGTTTATATGTTTGTATACAGACACATGTGAAAGCATAAGGAAAACAGCATCTTTCATGTAACAAAATAATATTAATACAAGAGAGAGGTTTTGGCATACCTTTGACTGTGGCCAGTAGCTGTCTGTTAACAGCAAGCAAACCAATGAACTGGGGATTTTTAAGACTGCACTGGCCCTGCAAGGAGGACTCTTTCATTTCCCATACTTTGTCACTCGCCATAGAGCTGGCTGACATAATGGACTTTTACAACGAGCTCAGAAGCAATTGGCAATTAAGTGGTTTGAAGGGGTGCTTCTGGGCTGCCGTGAAAGGCTTCAGGTGTGAAACGCTTGTTTTCAAGAGCACTAAGCAAAATGTATAGTTGCTTTCAGGGGCCCCCTTGTCCTTCTGAAGGAAGGGGGAGAGATGGGGGAAGCAAGGACACTCAAGAGCAATTTGCTATTCAGTGCCTGAATGCTGTGTGCTTTTTCTCTTCCCCCCTCCCCATCCTTGTGTGGCTGGTAAGGAGGGCAGATTGCGATGGCACAAACAGCTTTCGGCACAATGGCAGATCAAGAGAGAGGCAGGGAAAATGAGGCAGAGAGAGAATGGGAGCCTGAATGAAGTAAGGATGGTTTGATTGTTAATTGTGGGTAAATGTGTTGCAAGAGTGAAAAGGGTTCATGGACTACTTTAAAACTATACCCAAGCAATAAGTACAGAGTGTGGGGAAATAAGGAGATGTTCCTGACCCTTTTAAGAGCTATAGTAGTGCATCTGGCCCACTTGAAAAGTAAATTGAGAACTGTTAAAAAGATAGGCAAATACATTTGTGTGCATTATATACTTCCATTTCTAAAGGAACCCTGACCAGCAAATGCACTGGGATGGCATACACACAATATTCTTTTCTCCAAGGATTACTTCACCCATAGGACAAAAACAAAACAAGCTAAAACGTGAACATGCCCTAATAGACAAATATTTAAAATACAGATTTTTAAAGGTGAATAAAAATATGTTTCTATTCTAGGACAAAATATATTTGTTCTAAGGCTAGCACAAGGGTAAAGAAAACTTCAAACAGAACTAAGGGAACAACATCCTTCATGAAGACTGTTTCATGTCACTTTTCCTTGTATGACCTTTACTTCTAACATATTGATTTTTTCCTAACCCAGCCTTGCTTTGCAGAAAAAAGGGGTATTGAGTCTTTGAGCTGCTTACATATCACTATTGTACATGCATTCTTAAAGGTGAAGGATCCCCTTTCAGAAGATGACTATCTGACTGACAATATGATTAGAATTGTCTGAGGACTTTTCATTTTAAATGTAGTGAGCCACGTATATCAGTTTGGAGCAAGGGGAGGGGATGTGAAATAGCTCAGATGGTGCTACGCTGATGAAGTATTCAGGCAAGAGATGTGCACAGTTACGGCCTTTTGTATTCTGGCAAGGAAGATGCCACTGCATGGGAACCAGAAACATGTCTCTTGGACCCTAGCAAGAAACTGCTCTTTGTCTCTCAACCCGCAGACCTCCCTAGATGTCTGCTAAAAGGTTTCTCTCTGTTGCTTCTGCAACATCCAAAACAGGCCCACATTCTCAATACAAGCGACCTACATCACACCAGCCTGAAGAGTTCACTTACCTCCTCACAAAACTTAGTGTGTGAAGAAATCATAAGAGAGCTACCATCTACTTAAAGTACTTTCTAGAAAATTAAGGTACATCTGTATTCTCCCTTAAATCATGATTCCCTTCTCACTTGTATTTCTGTGAATCAGAAGCAACAAATTCATTTACTGAGTGAGCCCTTGTGAAGCCTGCACAAAGGGAAGAAAGATCATGCCTCTTGTCAGCCTTTGCTTTACTCGTCATGAGAGAAATGTCATTTTTGCTTGCAAGAAAACACAGCAAATTCTAACAGCAAAACAGAGAAGCCTTCATTCATGCATGCCCGTGTTGAAAACGCACATGCACAAAGCCTCTAAAGTTTAGGAACGGAGCCATCGTTCAGATGTCAGTGGAAATCTTTCCATTGGTTTCAGCAGAAGCTAAGTGTCTCTAAATTTTTTCACTCACAGTATCAAGCAATAGTGCTCAAAAAGTGTACACACAAGGGGCTGCGCTTAGCAACCTACACATGCAAGTGCAAGCTAAGTCACAGCACCTTTGGAACCAGGGCTTTTCAGATGCAAATAAACTCGCACTGGACTGGTTTTACCAGCTGTGGAGTTCAATGCACTCAACCCCCCACCCAGAAGTGAGAATGGCACAGAAAGCTGTAAACCAACTGGTGCTCAGCTGCAAGTGTGTTGTGCTTGCGCAGACTGTTGCATAAACAAAAGAATTTATTCAGAGCGTGATGGACATGAATTTATGCATGTAACCTCTGGCTCATGGAGATGAATCTAGATCCTTTGGCTGTTGTTTTGTGAAACACTATTCAAACTTTAGAAACCTGCAATGTGTACAGGTAACGTGGAGAGCTAGATGGAAAGATAAAAATACACAAGGAGAAAAAACCTCAAAGAAATCACAGTATTTCATTTCAGTTAGTCTCCTGTGTTTCAGTTAATGTTTCATTTTGGTAAAATAATAAAGGGGGAATCAAAGAAAACTTTTTAAAATTCGAATAAAATGTGATGAAAATGAGAGAGAAAATGTTTCAGCACTTCCCACCATGGATGCAGCTGAACTGACATTTTTGAATGAAAATTTTTAATTACCTGTAAAAATATGACATTTTATTTTTGCACAGCAGAGAGCTTTCTCCATGGAAGACAGAAGTTCATTTACAGAAAAACTCAAAATGCAAACTTTTTTTAAAGTGCTTGTAAAAAAAAAAAAAAAACCAAAAAAAAACCCACACAACACATGCAAAATTGATACCTGTACAGCACCTACTGACTGAACTCAACTATCCAACTGATTCAGTCTTAATTACAATGAAGGGGAGGGGATTTAGTCCTCTGCTCCCTACTGAGTTGTGGCACAAGTGGGCCCTCTGCTTGCTTACAACCCAACCAGGGGAAGATAACAGGGCATAAGATGAATCTTATGCTTATTGCTTTGTACAACACTAAGCACATTCTAAATCACACAGAAGAGCATGTGCTGCCTGCAGCTATTTTAATGTAGGGGCCAGATATATTGAAGCTGCACTGAGTTTCCCCTATCAGATTACACTCAAACTCCAGCAGAGTTGTCAGACTTTCTACTGCTCTTATTCTTCTGATTCTTTCCCACCACAATATGGGCATGCTGTAGCGTCTCTCATCTAAAAATGAAAACATACACACTCTAGCCCACTCCTGTCTCTCCAATCACTGCTTCCTCTCATTTTCATTGTACAAGCTGTTTATAGCTGCTGTCAGTTCTCCTTCCATTTTGTCTTAAACTGTTCCTAATCTAATTTCTGCCCGTTACACTCAGCTGACACAGTTCTCGCCAAAGTCTCTGGTGACCTCTTCTTAGTCAAAGTTCCAACCATACCCTTCTCATTATGCAAAGGTCCTTTTGACACAGTTTTCCATGATGTTCTTTATTAAAGTTTGCTATTCTTTGACTGTTGTGCTGCTGACCTTTCATGCTCTCCTTTCACCTTCTAACTGATCCTGACACCGCTCAACTTTCTGTGAAGGTTTTGCCTTCTCAGTTGGACCCATTTTTCTCTTCCTGCCTTCATCTCTGAGCCACTTCAGCTGAGAAACATCATTATACTGATAACTCCTAGTTCTCCATTTACTCCAGACATGCCTCCTGTCCAAGTTAAATCTCTTCTCAGCACCTCTGCACAGAAATTTAGAAGCCAGCTCAAGCTCAGTGTAGCAAACAGAAACAAGTGTCCTCCTTGGCTCCCCCAACACTACTTCTTGTTCAGTCACCATGGAGATCACCAGTATCCTGCCAATTCCTCAGACCTATAACCCAGCCTTTACCTTTGAAGACAACCTTGCCCTACATACTTCTCAAAAATACAGCCTTGTCTATTCTGGCAAAACCCGTTATCGTGCATCATGATTAATGAAACATCTTTCTCCTCAGCTTTGACAAATGCAACCTTGCCCTGCTCATATACTTTCAGAATATTTCCATAAAGCTCACTTTTCCTCGCCCATTGCTTTGACCATGTCACCTCTCTCTTTACATCCCTCTGTTGCCCTCCCCCGCCAAACTGCATCAAACATAAGCTACTTGTCTTCACTTTCAAGGCCCTTCAGAGATTATAACTATGTTACCCATCATCTCTCTTTCTTTGTCAGGATGCTGAACCTCATCTCCAAAGAGCCAATAATGCCAGCTTCCATCACACACTCGTTCTATTTTTCAAACAAGCACCTTTCCACTGACACATATTCTGCCCTTCACTCTTGGGAGAAAACATCTATAGAGATACCTCATTATGTGTTTTCAAATTCTTCTTAAATTTTTCCTTTTTTTCTGAGGTCTGTAAAAACCCTGAACTGTCCAGCTGCTCCCAGGATAAGACCACTGCCAAATATGCTAACTGGTATTAAGCTATTCATTCTAAATCCTTTTTGTATGCAGGTATCACCTCCCCTACAACATGTAAGTTGCAAGCTCTTTGGGGTATGGATTGTCTTGTTGATTCGTGTTTGCAGTGTGTAGTGCAACAGTCTTGACCCTTACCATATTCTATGGAAGTAAAAAAAAGTGGCAAATGGGATGTTAGAGAAAGGGTTAATCAGTTTACATCAATTAGTTGGTAACCAGATACCTTTCTGGGACAAATTACAAGCTAATTAGACTGTCTTAATGATGTCATGTTTCCATCTTGCACTTTACTTGTTAAGACAGTTGTAGTGCCCTGCTGAGAAAAGCATGTGGGTGGAGCTTCTGTAAAATTGATCTTCCTTCTCCTCCAGTTCTGATATTTTCATTATCTTCTTCCTTTTTAATTACATATCTTCCAAAAAAAAGGACAG
Source organism: Athene cunicularia (assembly GCF_003259725.1). Lineage (NCBI taxonomy): Eukaryota > Metazoa > Chordata > Aves > Strigiformes > Strigidae > Athene > Athene cunicularia. Next base: position 12,635,471 of record NW_020799112.1, read on the forward strand.
AGAATCTTCAAATTTAGGCGATTAAAAAGGAAAAATAATATACTTCTGAATTAGTTTTCTAGTAGTTCTATTGTGAATTTGTCTGTTAGGTTTATGGACTCTTTCGGACTGTGACTACACAACTATATTCTGTTCCTTCTCGGGGTTTGGAGTTTGGTGTAATTTTTTTTCCTCAAGCCAAAAATAATTCTTCATATTTTCTCCCACCAGTTTCAACAGTTATTAATCAAAAACACCTCAACAGAAGCAAATACGATTACCTCCTCGAGGTCAAACAAGTTACTTCTTCAGGTTGATAAACTTTTTGATGTACATTGTTTTCTCACTGATGCTAATTTAATAATTACAAGCAATCTCTAATAATAACACAGCCAATAAGTGGCAATGAATTAAATAATTATCAGCAGTTAGCACTGAAAAATACTCTCCATGATGAGACTTTGTAAGCCAAGTGTTATTTCCAAATATGCCGGCATTTAAGAAGATTACCTGTATTGTTATATCCACAAGCTTTCATTTCTCTTTGGAAGGTATGTGGCTGTGATTTATGCAATATTTGCTATATTTGGAACCAAATATGACACACAAAATGTGAATATGCAAAGGCACAGATACAGATAAGAAGCTGTATTTTACTACTTACTACATCTACAAATATCTTTCGAAACAATTTTTCAATACAAATAGCTGTCTCTGTAGATCACCAACAAACCATCATCACCAGAAACTCTAGGAATGGCTCCCTCTGCCTAAAACAGCCTCAGTGACCAATCAACTGCTAAATACTTTGCCTTACATTGAAAGACTTCCAACATGGAGTTCGTAAACACACATCCCTTCACAACTTATTTTTGTGACCACATCATTTACTGAAACTTAGTTTGAAAACTTACTACCTGTGTTGTCCTCCTTGCAGCTACCATGTCATCTGCATTAATTACTTGGAAGGGAATTGGTTTATGTACCAAAGTTTAGACTTTGCTATTTTTGATCATCAGGAAGTACCAGATCAGCACATGGTCATAACTTTCTGTGCATTAGTAAGAAAAACAAAGGAAGTATTGAAAATATACTATACTACTAAACAAGTAGGAATTTAAACTCTGGAACAAGCACCCCAAGTTCCTCTTCCATGGTAAGGCTTTCAAATGAGTTGCTAATGCTGATTTGCTTCTTAATCATTGAAACAAAATGAAGGAAAGTTAGTAGGGATTTCTTGTTTGTCTCTATTTCCTTCTCACAACTTTAGGGGATTTTTTCTCCAGGGATTGTTTATATTCTGAAAATAGTGTTATTTTGTTGAAGTTTTGGGTTCTTTCATAGCATATCTCCAAATATTCACTGAGGTCTCGGGGGCACAAACCCTACTGCAGAGAAGACAGGCACAGCAGTATGTGGGCTGATCTGTGGTAACTGTCTACACACATTCCAGGGTCCATGCAAATGAAGAGAAATTCGAGTTGGCTTGATTTCAAGAAACGTGGCCTAAACTGGTTTAAATATTTAACATTTTACCCCAGACTATCAGTAGGTGCATGCCTCGTTACCACAGATCAGCTGACGATGCAGTTGCTTCTGCAGTTCGGCTCCAAATAACTTATTTGGATATAAATTCCTTATAAAAATGATCACATTAAGTAAAATTATCCTATTGTTTCAACGCTATTTTCTATAAACCCATCTAAGTACCAGTTTAAAACCTAACACCAAGCAGTTATTTCTGCTGTTACCATCTGTTGCATATAAGCCCTGTTAGACTTGTGCAAAGAATTTACGTACAGTCTGTCCAAAAGTGAAAAGGGCAAGACAAAAAAAAAATCCGCAATCTTATACCACCCCAGAGATCTTACAATTGGCTTGTTCTGGCTGTATTCAACTGGAACTATCAGCAATTTTTCAGGAAAATCTCATTTCATGACATTCCCTAAAGGTTCATTGACTTTTCTGGTCAGAACAAATGGTGGAAAAGTTTTTTTTTTTCCTGAGGATTTCTGTGGCTATTTAGCCTTCTCGGTTTTATTTTGACTCTCAGTGAAAGTCAAATATTTGTGCTAATTCTTTGGAGCCAAACTGATAAAATTAGGAAGGTGGCAGGTACAGCAGCCAATGTTATCAGCACACTAAACTTAATCACTTGGATAATTTAAGTGATGGGCTGATACAGAGCAAGATAGAAGCATACAGCATTTACAGTGCAGTCCTCCCTTAGCCACAATTTCCACCATATCATGTTAAGAATAATAAGCTAATGAATACATTGTGAGAAATCTCTTGCCCTGAACAAACTATATCTAGTTAGAAATGGCAGACAAGAGGAAAGGCACAGAGATGAGAAATCACCTCTCTCAAGGCAGATAGCAGGTAAAAGGCAAAGCGTGAATAGAACTGAAACACTTCTGACTTTTTTTTCGTTAGATCATACTGTCTCTCCATAAATAGGACTTCACACATCCTCAAATGCATTAGGTTAAATTCATGACTTGCTGAAGTGTTTTCAGAGAGTAGTTACTGTACTTGGCAGGTCATATTTCAAACATGAAAGTTTCATCTGTACTTCATCAAATTAATTAATAACTTATTTAGAAACTTGTATTCGTAAACAAATATGTTTGAATATACACTTACATGGCTTTTAGAGTAGCCATATTAAATAAATGTGTCTCTATTGTCTTCTATTTAAAAAAAAAATTAAATCATTCTTTTACTCAAAAATAGAATACCAGCATGGACAGATAGTTCTGCTGAACAGGTTCAGACTATAGTGACACTCTTCTGTACCCCAATATCAGCAATTTGATACTATAATTGAATAGAGTTATCTACAGAAAAAGTTCTTATCAGTTGACTGTATTGAAGAGTTGAGGATTCAAAATGGAGGGTAAACCTAGGATAAAGTCTCAATGATCCCACTTACTCCTTAAACAACACCTCATTTTCTCAAAGTTGGAGCTGCAAGCAGTTAAACAATACTGCCCATATAAAAAGAAAACAAAACACACACAAAAAAAATTAAAAGGAACTTATATAGCATCAAGATTAATGTCTGAATTGCTGATTCAGACCCTAAACAAGGTCTTCTGATATCAGCTCATTAGCAGTTCTATTTTTGTGGGTGACGCAAGGAGGACGAGGGCTACTAGTTTCAGCAGTACAACGCCACAATACTTACACAGCAACTGCAATACAGCTTCAAAAGGGCTACAAAGCTGCCGCTTCGCAGCGGCGTCCCGTTCTTAATTAACATTTTTGGAAACGCTGCAATTCAGCTGTATGGCCATTCCATCTCAATTGATAGCTGACTGGAAGTGGTTTTCACAGCTGGGCTGCCGATCCAATGCCCAGGGAGGCTGCAATATCCCTAATTTTGCAGCACTGTTTACAGCCGTAATTAATATTTCTGGAACTACTGCATGGCAGCTCAGTGACCGCTCTGTCTCACTTGATAGCCAGTTGGATCCTGTGTTAGAAACGAGCTCTAAACCTGGTGCGTGCACCAGCCCAAAGATCTGATGCTGCCACAAGTCACGGTTTTGATGTCTCTGCAGATTACTTCCAGAATATCACTGTTACTTTACAGTTAATGGCAAGCCTTCAAAATGAGACATTCTTAGCCATGCCTTACTCATAAAGCAAAGATTTATGGAAAAATCTAATGGGTGCCTATTATACTGCATTGCAGTGACAAGTTCCCAACCACCCATGTGCGGGGATTGAAATGCTCCTGTTGACTTCAGTGGGACCAGGGCTCATTTCTCAGCAGTATTCTCTATATACACCCTTTGCACCTCAAACATGCTTTTATAAGAGAGGTTTTAAGAGATCCTGTAATTCATAACTAGGACAGTAACAGCCCACTGTGTAAACATGTCCCTACACATATAAAGTATATATTCTCAGCTTATACAGAAAAAAGAGACTTGGTCTCAGAAATAATACATACTCTCAATTAACATAATTAAGCTACATTAATAATGTATGTCCGACAATCACATAGGGGTTTAAAATGCTAAAATGCATTATAAGAATTTTGGCTCTGAAATCTTTCTGCTCAATCACCGTATGGGATGTGGGACAGTGGAATTTTAAACTTGATGCATATTTTTACATTTCTGTCAAAGAATTTTATTTCTAAAGGACACTCATCACCTTTACTGGACAAACTTTACGAAAAAACTTTGTTTTGGTGAAATAGCATGAAGCATATTTCTGATAAAGCTAGAATATGCTCAAAATAGAAAGTTTGTGTAGGTGCTAATGCACGTCTCATTTCAAAGCTGTGCCTTAATGCTTTTTACTGAAAGCAAATCAAGCAAAGCCTTTAGATTACTTCCCCCTAGATTTCTACAGTTCAGAGATCACGCACAGCAAAAGAGTTAAGTGAAACCTCATAAAACGCAGTAAAATGGAAGTCAGCTGTGGCCCAAGTTGTGGATTTCTCATTTGATGCTTTTGTTTGTTCAGGGCTTGTTTGTTTCCCCTCCGCACAATTTGTAAAGTATGTATTTGATGACACAGATTACCCACGTGCTTAATGCTTTTCAAGGCAAATCGCACAGAAGAGGAATTTGTTCTATGCACATTCTGCTTCGTAACAAATATTCCCTTGCTTACTTTCTATCTCTTGTTATATTAATCTTGTTACCCTGGAATGAGAAAGTGCCTGTGAGTGGGATGGGGGATTGATTGTTTGTTTGTTTTACTTCTAACCACCAACCGAAACCTAAAGCATTAAAAGTGCCCAATGAGGGGAAATGAGAGAAGATCACAAAGTCAGGCCACTAAACAAAACAAAAGTGTGTGTGTATGGGGGGAGGGAGGAGATTAATCTTATTAGGATCGTATATCATGAGGTTGTCAGGTGTGAAAGCAAACGAATGGCCTCTGTTTATCTGAGCTAAACCGTGTGGTTCACCAAAAGACTCACTCCAAGCAGTTTGGTTTTTTTTTTTACTCTTAATAAATTGGCTAAGTCGGTGCAGAATGTTGATAATGAAGTGTGTGCAAGGGAGGTCTGAGCTCTTACCTTCCAGTGTTTAGATGCAACCAAGCTTTTTTTTTTTCCCCCCCTCTTTTTTTTTTTTTTTTTTTTATCACAGCTGATTCAGAAAGCCCTTTGGAAAGATGAAGTAGGTAGAAATCAAAATAAATGGATTCTATTAAAACCAGCAATGCATCAACTGCTTGATAAAGTGATTAATAAACAGCTTAGGATGGTGATTGATTAAACTCTTTAATCAAAGTGCTAAACTGACTTAATATGGATAGTTTCAACATGTTCAAAGTATACATTTTCTCAGCCGAGGGTTCAGAGTTGTTTATGTAACTTTTCTGAAGTGTATCCCATAGGTCTAACCTGCAGATAGCTAGGACTGTGGAATGTGTAAGTATTATAAAGCACCATATATATCGCATTAGTCGCTGAAAGTCTGCAAGCAAATTATTCTGTTTTCACCGGACAGTATTTCTCCCACAGAATTTTAGGTGCAGCATTGGCTTATGTTATAATAGGACTTATGAAAGAGCACAGTACAAAGTAAAAGTCAGCTTTTTAACTATTCTGTTGAGCCAAAAAGGAATGAGTGTGGAATCTAAACAGAACAGTGGCAGAAGAGGATTACTGGGTGAAGGACAGTTTACGCAGTTACTGCAATAGAGCATATTACCCTTGCTTCAATATCTGATGTCATTTTTCACACAATCAGTCATCAGCTGGGTTCATTAGCTTACTTCACTCTTCCAGGATACACAGGAGGGTCTGCAGTGCTGATACGTAGGCATGCATGTGCCCAACATCTCCAATTCTCCAACTTTTTGTCATCTGAATACAGCAGCGTATCAGCTGTCATTCAGAATTATAAAATTAAGAAGTTCTGAAGTGTGACCTGAATATATCAAAAAAGCTAAAAACAACCCTAAAACAAAATGCCAAAACCAACTGCAGAAAACTAAAGTCTGTCTTGCTTTTCATGCCAGCATCGGGGGAGGGTGGGGAGGCAGGAATCCTGACTCACAAGCTTTCAAGACTGCCTAATAGTTTTGAACATTAAGATCTAGAAAGTTTTTTAATCCCTATAAATTTATTTTTAGAACTGGAGCTCTGGAGACTTTCCTCCTTGTTTTCTTTTTTGTTTTTAACTAACTGGTGGCTATTAAAAATAAAGAATAAGCTGCCTCAAACTGGGCATTCCACCTGGTAAAAACATGTGCAAAGAGAAATAGAAGAGGAAGAGCACCCACTGTGCTTGCTTCAGTCTGAAGACCTGTCATAGCTCTGGAAGCCTGGACTGTAATCTAAATGGCTGTAGCCTTGTAAAAAGTAATAAACGTTAGTATACTTTTAATGCACCATAACAATTTTTAAGCTCAAACTATCAATCACTATTACATAGAGCCCTCTTCCTGCACACATGCCAAAATGTTTCAGGTAGCAATATAATTATCCTGTTATGAGCATATATAAAACAAACACCCCGTATAAGACCTTGCAGTAGCAAGGTGCTTCACATTCAGAATCCCTGGAGGAGGGGAAATTCTGCAAGTGAAAACTAATAATGTGTAATGGTCTGAGTGAATCTGTACAGGGATTTTCAATAGTCTCGTCATTGTAAAATATATGGGACAAACAAATCACTTAAATAGCTTGGAAAGTGGCTGTGCAGTGTTTTATAAACAATCAATAAAGCTTTAAAATCAATATCTTGATGAACCTTCAGCCATTGGAGGTTATTAAGAAGAGTGACTTTTCTATAGGAATATACAATTGGAACAGCTATTTGAGAGCAGGTTTAAGCCTATCTAGCTCCACCTCCTGCTTCCACTACCGAAGCCTGATATCTACAGGACAAGCACCATGCCATGTACACACAATGCACACAGCTCTATGTAATGGAGCATTGTCACCTCAGCCCTTAAGGCTTTCTCTAGTTATAAATTCCATGACTACTAGGTACTCACAGTTTTCCAATTTGCTTACAGTGCTTTCATTCAGAGTGCCAATAGATGGAGCAGAAATTAAATTTATACAGAGTCTGTTGCAACTACAAGCTTATTTCTGAAGCAGTAATAGACAAACACTTACTTAACACGTAAAAACGTCAGTGATTAAAATGAGGAACTCCATTATCCAACAACACCAATCCTGAAAATATCTGCACAGGGATGAAACCAAATAAAAACATGGGTGAGATGGGGAAAGGGGATGGACACTGACACAGTAAAAAGCAGTTCCAAAATAGAAAAAGCTGGACTTTAGAAAGGATGTGGAATTGCCTTGTATAAAGCTACCAGCACCATGCAAAGCATAGAAAAAAAGGAAGATGGTTTGATAGGTATAATCAAAGGCCAAAAGCCCCTCACGAGCAGCATTTTTTATTTCTACAATGTAAGTGCTTGATACCCTCTACACTCAAGTCTCTTGACAAGCTGCACTTAATTGGCATAAACAATTCACAGTATCACCCATCAAATGCAGTTTTATAAAAGAGACAAATTAGATATCTATATGCACAATTCTGTGATATGGGAGTCACAGGGTACTACTTACTACTGTTTTGAAAATAAGTCTGTATTTCAGGCAATGTTGTAATGCAATTAATACTGAGTAACTGTAATTCTATAATATTATTTCTTCGGTGTCTAAATTTAAGAAGGGCACCACCATTTGCAGTCTTCCCTCTACTTACCTCTTCTAGAAATCTGTATCTCATTTCAATTTGCATGTATTGCAAGACTGATTCCTTTTAATTCTTTGTGTTATGGCAGGTTTTGATGAGTAGGTGATATTCAACAGAGCATGCTTAAGACCTAGAAGGCCATGAAGAAAGGAAGATTCTTTCTCTCAGTTCTTTTATTATGCTTATTCCTACCATATCTGTCCACCTCCAATTACTCAGCGTGGAATTTATAGATACACACATCCATATCTGCAAAAACTCCTTTTCATTGAATAAGGAGAAAGGATCAGAGATACAGCAACATAAAGAGATTATGGCCATTCTCAGTCCCAGTGAGATTCCCCAGAACACTTTTTGTGAGAGGAGACTTTGAGACCAGATTTGCAAACGACAGTACTGTGAACCCAGGTTAAGTTCTGAATGCTATCAATTATCATAACAATATGAAAACAACTGCTTAACTAGGAGTAATTTAATCAAACATCCTCAATTTCTGTCATTTCATGCAACTGTTTTGCCTTGCACAACTTCCAGGAATAATGAATACCTTGGGCAAAAATCCTAAGCATTGGTAGAATACAAGAAAGCAATTGGTCTTGTAAATATTTACAGTGCCATTCAAAACAAAGCACCAAGAAGCGAGTCATCTTTGTCTGCAGGCTCCTGAAATACTCAAGTATTGGGGTGCATGTAGAACTTCCAAGTGAAATGCCTTGAGTATCAGCTGCAGTAACATCACAGCTGGTCGTAACAGTGAGGAGGTTCTTAACTTTGTTTTCCCTACAGCTGAGGCATGAGAGATGAGAGTTTAATCTTGGATTCATATGACTCTGAACGCAGAAGACTCTTCCCTCAATACACTGTCCTCCATTAATAAAGCTGAGCACTTTCTGTATTCTTTGTGGCTGCTGCCGCAAGAGTAATGGAAGTCATATTTCAGTCTCCAACTTAAGCAAAATACAATTTTTCATATCCAAGGCTTATATACAGTTTTTCATATCTAGGGGTAATAAAGTCAAAAGCAACCCTTCCACCTCAAATCCAGAATACACTAGAAAAACTTCATATTGTCTTTGACTCTCTTGTAACACACTCACCCATCTGGCACCTGCAATTCTCTGGTGCACTTCAAAGTTTTAAGTATGCCTGATTTTAGGCAAACATTTTCATTAATCTGTCTCCTTATATGTTCAAAGTTTTAGCAAATCAGATTTTCCTTGCTGCTATGTGAAAAAGTTGAGATTTATCCTTTCACTTTTTAGAACAGTAGATCTTAGTATAGACATCTAGGACCCTGCATTCAGACATCAGCAAAGAAAGGAAGCATTTGCTTTCCATCATCACCCAGCATATCAAAGTTCAAAGAAGGACTTCATCCCATTACTTTTTCCTTTCAGGAACAGCTAATAATTCCAATACAACCGAACTATGAATTCCCCTTTCTAAATACATTGTATGAAGGAAGGAAGGAGAGACCTTATTTTTTTTTTAAAGGGGAAACAATATTTCGGCATGTATATGTTCAAGGCTAACAAGCAACACCATCTGCAAGGCTGGAATATTTTCACACTCCTTTCTATTATACCAAACAATAAACCCTCTCCAACTGATTTCTCTCATTGTAGCATGTAAATGGCATATAAGAGACCTCAGGGTGTGAGAAGACACTTATCAAACAGATATTACATGTGCTCTCATACCAACTACGCAATTTTAAATATATTAAGGATAAAAAGGTATCAACAAACCTGCTTTTTGTGGTCATAATAATAATGATCTGAAGCACCTCTGTTTGTCAAGCCATAGCTTAGGATACTGATCTTTCTTACTTTACGTTTAAGTCAGCATCCGTTTCATGCTAGGTGCAGAAGTAAATTTTCATTAAAAGACCTGAAAACAAAATTAACTAATTTGTAACGTGTAAAAAGGGAGTATTTTCACTTTATGCTATAGAAGAACATTGAAAAGCTGCATCTTACACAAAAGTTTATCATATAAAGTTAAAAGTAGTATTAAAGAAGCAGAGTTCATTAACATTTTGATGTAGAGTCACATTTCCAAAAATTACATTCATTGCTCGTAACCGAGTGGTGCACTCATGAAATAACTGATTTCCATGAAGGAACTAATTTCTTGAGCTTGATTGCAAGATCTTCCCTACTCAAGTAATTTTGGAAATCAGTTGTGGATCTTTAGAAAATAAGGTCTTAATGAAGTAACTGACTTTGCAGAACAAAACAGATTAGTATCATCAGCCTGAAGTGCTCAAGCCCAATCAGTCACCAGTTTTAGTAGTATGGGTTAGTTTTATTTCAATTACTTTGCTTTTAAAGCACAACAGTTAGAAGTCACAGAAAAGACTAACCATGGAGTTCTCCACAACCCAAAATTCAACTTACTTGTTCTCACAGGGAAGCAATTAAGATCCAATCATTTTTAACGCATCATAAATAATCTTCACACTTGCTGTTAAGTTAATTAATATAATCAGTAATGCCAAACACATCAAAATGAAACTTATTTTGCAAACATGCAAAATGTTCTGCCTCATTGCCTCTCTATCAAAATTAAATGTCATTTTGCTAACAACTTTTGCAAAGTTTTAATTTCAATCCCTTTTGATCACAAATCTTACCCCAAAAAATGATACAACTAATCCAAAGTATAGTTGGGTTTTTTTCTGACAGAGACCAAGTGTCATGGGAACACTACTTGAGCACTTACAGCCTGATTCTGCAAAAAGTTCTGAGGTCAAGTTACTTATGTCCTTAAGTGTTTCATAATCAAAGTATTGGGTACTATTCATTGACCTTCACTGAATTGCCAGAAATTGCTTTTATGTGAAATGAAAGTAGAGTAGATGGCTAAATTGTTCATTACTATCAACGTAAGGAAAAAAAGAAAATAATTATCTGTAAGAATTACAAGGGAAAAAAAAAAAAACCTGTAACATGCAAGATGTGAAATTTCACTTTTGGAATAGACAGTTCATAACTATTTTGATGACCATGGACCTGCACTCAGCTTTCTCATTCTGTGCACAGAGTTCACACATTCATATGATAATTGCTCAAAACCAAAAGATACAGAGAATAATTGTAGGGTTTATTTTGTGGTCCTGTGCACCCTGGGAAATCCAAGTGTGGAGAGGTTCACAGGCTGAGAGGCGCCACTGGGATGCTGTCAACTAAACACAGGGGTATTGGGAATCTATATTGCCTGATACACTCCCCAGATTCTGGGGTCTGCTCTAGCCTCTTGCAGACTCTCCACAAAAAGGGGTTACATTCTCTCTTCCTGTAAAATTGCCTGGAAGTTTGTCTGCAGTTATATTCCTACCATCAGAGAGTTGAGTTCCCACAAGTGCTACACTATCCACTGGCTGTTTTCCTGTGTTGTATCAATATTTAACACGCATATGAAGTTTCGTTAAATGATATTCAGAATCCTGCCAAAGTGATAAAATAAGAATAATCACCTCACATTTCAGTGTTGTTTCTACTCATTAGAAGATGGGGAGATTGATTAGTTAGTGGATACTCTGTGCACTGTTGTAACAATTAGACTTGTCAGAAGCTTCCACAGCCAGAGCCTCGCTTTATTCATAGAAGATTACTAGGAAATCGAGTATGATAGTGAAGAAACTAAGAAAGTTGCAGGAGAGTGGCAAGCCATGCTCCTTCACAGGCTAACAGCTGACACATTCTGAGTCGTTCCTGTATGCATACAGTGCTTGCTTCTTTGAGACATTCAAATAATTATTAAAACTGTTATAAAGAACACACTGAGCATTAAGTTCCCATTTTTATGGAAAACCTATGTACATATCATAGGTTCTAAGAATTTACTCTAATTACAGATCTTCAAACAAATTTGCTAGCTGATACACTACATTAGTTGTTCCTCATAGTGTCCATGGCAGGTATTGAGCAAGAAAAAGTTTGTAGCTGAACTGAGATATTTGCTATTAACTCACAAGTCTTTGTTTCTCTGAAAACAAAATCTCCCTCCTTCAATGCAAAAAAAGTTTCCTTTCAGAGTTTTTAATGTTGCTGTCCGCCACCAGTGCATCTAATAAAACCAACAATAAAATTTATAGTGGCCTTTACAAATTCAAGCTTCTTCTGTGTTTCAAGAGGGAAGAAAAAGTCACTCCTTGTACAAATTTTAATAAATTAATTTACCCTTGCTCACAAATAAAAATCCAGGGTGAAACATAAAGGCAGAGCCCCAAGTGATTTTAATAGTTCTCAAGTTCTACATCATAAATTTATTCATCATCAATGAATTCTGGATCTTTTTAAAAGGCTTTTAAAAAATTAAAAAAAAAAAATACCGCTTATGGCCATTTCTTTGAACTCCATTTATGCAAATTTTCAGGAACCAGGACCAAAGGGAAATGAACAGATCTAATCAAAACCTCAATTGCTTCTAATTTACAAGCAAGTTTTTTTTCTCTATTTAGGCAAGACCCATGTATCAATTCTTCAGTGACCTCTCCAGAATGAGAAGGAAGAGATTCACCCAGGTTTCAGCTCGTAGGGAGATCAAGACCAAATCAATGATGAAGCTAACAGTATTGTTGGGCTTGAATTATGTTACTTTTTATTATCACTAAACACCACAAAATACAGGTTATCTGAGCAAAGTTGCTTGCCCATTAGCTGCAAATCCTACAGCAGATGATCCTAATATAACAAGTTACCTCAAACAGCGGGCAGCACACAGTACATCACCTTGCTAGTACATCAGAATTGTTTCTAGTAGCCTTTTTGTTATTGTGGGGGGTGTTGTGTTGATTAAATTTTTTTTTTTTTTTTTCCCCTAAAGTCACTTGTTTCACATCAGAAACAATTTACCCCTAGCCAGGTATTAAAACAGTGATTTTCTGTCAGTGCATATTTGCTTTCATGGAATTATTCTATTTTAAATACATGTACTTTAGTATACACTGAAGGATATAAACTGAAGCTGAAGTTCTTAACACAAACCACAGAACATATCTTCAGAGTGCGCCAGCATACTGTGCACCTTTGCTGAAACCTTTCAATACAAAAAAAAGGACTGAACTCACCCATTGTTTCAGAATCCAACTCAAAGTCCTCCAATAATACCTTCCCTCCAGGAAGACCTGATTTCCACTTCTGTAACTAGGATAGTACAGACAGACCGGAACCTCATAACCCACCGCTCCTCACTGCGGGGAAATGTGTTTTTCCCCTACTGCGCTTAACGCTGGGATGAGTGCGGGTTTAGGCTGATGGACCTGGCATTGCAAACACCTGCTAAAACTTGGAGGTGAAGAGAAAGAAGTTGCAGAGCAAGTGCGCTCACTGCTTAGTCTCTGCCACTTGGTTCTGAAGTGCATCTGTGCTACCCATACCATAGGGAAAGGACAGGACAGCCTGCTAGGATAAGCAGGGCTGGAGTAACAGGAGGAAAGGGCAAGAAAATATTTAGTTCAGGGAAACTGCATCAGATGGTATACATTCCTTTATCTTTTCTCAAAAAGCCAGTCTCCTGACAGGAGCACAGATCCAGCAAAAGAGACAGCCCTGGCATTACTTCTGTTGAGACTGTGATAGTCAGAACCAGCGTGAAGCTCACTATCCTGGCTTAAGGAAAGGTAGATGCAGCCTATCTGCTTATGCCTTCTCAGGGAGGTAGAGGTCTGACTGCAGGTTGGAATAAGAACTCGTTTGTAACACTGGATTTACTTCTCTGCCAGGGAATTAATTCATCCCAAATAGGATAAACCCTGAACACCCAATCACTCAGACTTGAGAAGAGGCTCATGAATCTTAGCCCCGGCAAATACGGACTCTCTCATGCTTCTTCAGTGAGTGCAAAAAAGTTAACGCTGCTTTAAATTCCAAATACACAGAGGCCAAGACACTCATTGACTTCTTGAAGGAGCAGAATCTGGCCCAGATACATGAAGCATTTCGAAAGAGGCCTCGACTTGCAACAAGGATCAGTCGAGACAAAAGTATTTGAGTCAGGGCATTGCTAGACAATCTTGCTGGTTGTCAGATCTGCAGTGTAATGACATGTCAATTTGATTCCTTTTGTGCGTGAGCTTGGAGCCTATCTTTGGGCCTGAATTCTTCTGTACTTCAGTTTTTCTTTTGTTCCAGTGGCACTTCTCCCAACATTACTTGACAATGAGTGATGCTCCACAACCCTGATCTTTCACACCCTGTTGGTGACCTATAACTTTTCATGCATAACCTTTGACCTGGGTCCTGACAGTTTGATTTATTGTCCAGTGTTATGATTTATGAGTATCTTCTCAGAATAATTAACGGACAACAGGTGGCAGCATAATAATTTTGATTACCCAGCGGTTCATGAAACCACTACAAAGGTGACTTCATTTACTGAATAAGAAAGGGGCAACAATTAAAAATTATACAAAGCAATCCTTTTATGCCTTTTTGTTTTTCACCTTTTGTCTGTCAAACAGAAGACTTTATTTAGGCTCACTGCCTCCCTTCTCAAATACCCGGAACTCAAATTCTCTGCAGAAGACAATGCTTCCCAAATCATGGTGCTGGTAGAAATATTTTGCTGTTAGAAAACACTTCAATTTCATGTTGTCAGTTTCTATAAAACCAATGAGTTATTTTAAAGTCTGTTTGCAAAGCTGTACAGCGTGGGCCAAAGTTCATTCCAAAGTGTAGGGTTTTGTTACCTTACAATTTTGCAGAACTGCTGAAGTGTTGTGTCTTGAATTCCACCTCTCTGAAGTTAGATCCCCAGTCAAAAAGAAAGTATTTCCACAATTCACCTCTTATGTATGCAGAGCCTCGCCTCTCTCAAAAGTTTTCCCCCCCAATCTCCAGCAATCACAAAACAAAAGGAAATTTTACTACTGTCTCAAATAATTGCTTAAATTTAGATTAAAGTGCAAGTGCTTACTACCCTGGCTTCAGGTCCCACGCGCAGACAAATCTAGTTTAGCTAAATCCGCAATACCTTTCAAATAACTAACTTGACCCTTTCATCACAAGCAGCCTGTAGTCATTTGGGCTACACACAAGAGCAGCAGTTAGAATAACGAACACGTTCTCCACACTCTGAAGCGATGCATACAATACATACAATACCACAAAAAAGTTATGCAGTGGCACAGAATTGTCTATTTCTTTTTCTGAAAAATAGGCTTAAGACAATCTGTATTTAGAACATGTTCAAGTTTCTGTATATTCTATATAATCCATAAAGTCCCACAAAACTTTTTCTCCCAGAAACTTCATACAACTGTGATGTATTCTTTCTCATCGCTATTCTACATGCTGCCCTCCCCCTTATTTCAGTTGATCACAATTCCTTCACACTTTTGATAGACATATGTTGATATGGAAGAGGACATAATGATATCATCCATATGGACAGTGGGATCCACAGCCAGATTTTCAGAGCTAATCAATAAGACTTTCAGTGAAGTTACAAGTGTTTAGAACTTCCAAAAATTCAAGTGATGGTGAATAAAGAATGGAGCTCACAGGATATACATTACATTGCAGAACAAAGGCATAGGTTAACTGACACTAAACAGTCAGTTCTTAGATATGCTTTTAAATGTTGATTAATAGTCTAATGTCTAGAGGAACTGGGTGCATTAATGCCAACAGACCCCTGCCAGCATGCACTAGATTGGACACTGGAACACAGCACTTCCTTCTCATTCCCCCCTGAATATAAACTAAACACATTCTAGTGAATTTCAACAGCAAAAATTGTTTGTCACAGTTTGTCTGCATGCCCAAGACAGCATATGTAAACTGAATTTTTGTACTATCACAATGACAATATTATAGGCTTATCATTTTTAATTGACTTTATGACTTATAAAAATATTCCTACAATCCTACTTTACATCAGTTTTGTAACAGTTTAGCACACAGCTATGAAATATTCACTTCTGTTGGATTCAAATTTTAAAATATCTGATGGCGAGCCTGGCGAACAATTAAAGCAGAGTTCCCAGAATATTAAAAGCACTCAAGCTTTTGCAAAGATCCTTAGTGGAAAAATAAATAAATTACTGCTTCTGAGATCAGACTTGTTTTATTCCCCTCCCTTCCCCTGAGAACTCAAAGACACCCCTACAACCAAACACTATTATAATGAAGCCAATTTTGTCCTTAGTAGTTTTATCAAACCTTTAATACCACATTAGCTGCTTAATATACAGTGAAAGTAGCAACAGAAAAGCAGTAGCACCCAACTGCATTCTTAGTAGAGATGAAGGAAAAAATTTGCAACAAATCATTTATCAGATTAATGCAGCTGCTTTTGCGACTCATGAAATAGCCACAAGCTTTCTACAAATTGAATAATTATAATAGTCACAAAAAATAGAGTGTGTATGCCACAGTTTGTTCTAATTAACATTTTAATTTGGGACAGTGTCTCAGCGGTGATGTGTCTGGTCTATCACATGACACCATTTTTCTCTTTGATTGGGTGTTGCAAAGGTATTCATGATGCAAGGTTTACATGCAAATCTTAAAGGAGCAATCGCAAATATAAATGAACACAACGGGTTTTTTCACTAAAACTCAATTATGTGATGGTGATAGACATTTAACCAGAGCAAGTAATTTCAATGAAGTGTTTGAGTATTTTCTAATCCTTCCAACTTCTATCCCACACCAGCTATAAAGAAAAATTAATAAATTTTTAAGAAAATAAAAGCTCCTACAATGAAATTTCACCAGATTTATATAGATCAATTAAGGCAAAAAGATTCTGCATGTTCCATGTCATTGACTAGCTTTTCTGGTTTGATTCTCACATGGGAAGTGGCAAGCTTTAAAATGGTATATGCGCTCAAATCATGATGTGATTTTAGTACTTTGTTTCCCATCAATTTTTAAATTAATTATCTGGAAGCAAGCAGCGGTTCATTTTTGGTCATAGACTTTTTGATTAGAAGCTGTGACCCTTTATGCCTTTTTGGCATGCTCTATACAACACCAATGACATGCAGCACGACCTCTGACACCTGATTCAACAAAAAGTAACTCCCGGACAGATCTTTCATATTCAGCAATCTCTTTGTTACACCGGGACACTTACCCAATTCCATCCCTTAAAATCCACTATGTCTCCCCATTTTTTTCCCCTACCCCCTCCTACTCATAAACTTATTTGGTAGCAACATTTCTGTCCTTCCATTTGTGTCTCTCCTTCTGTTTTTACAAACTTTACACTATACCATCGTCCCATATGTTTGTGCTGCACACAAGGAGGTTTCTTTAGAAAGCGCTGATGCTAATTATAAATTTAATTTGCATTTTAATTAGAATGGTAGCAAATTAAAAGCGTGGCAGCTGGAGAATTTTGAACGCTTTGCAGAGATTTGGTGTCAGTATCTCCCTGCTTCTGACTTCGCTCTCTTTTCATTTTTCCCCTCACTATCTTTCATTCACACAAACATATTGGCAATTTTTCTCCTCTCTTGTTTCTTTTTTTGTCTATTTTTTATTTCTCCATTTTCCCCCCAAGGATCAAGTTATAAATTATTTCTTTTTTGTACTGATAAACAGTATACTCTTGTCTTGTGCCAGTACACCGTGTACTGTAGTGATAGTGCAGCTTTTAAGTGAGCTTTTGTGAGGCTCTGTCAGTGCTGCCCTATTTTGCTATTTATATCTGCAGTTTATTTACAGGTAGGGATCTGTTCTATACCCCCTTGACTAATTTCAAATTCCAGACCATAGCAGCAAACTCTAGCCTAGCCCTAGACATTTTTTTTTTTTTTTTTTTTTTTTTTTTTTTTTTTTTTTATGCTACAAATTTGCAGTAAGTCTGTAGAACCTTAACAAAAGCCATTCAGAATGCACTGGGGACTGTTCAACTTTATTCTTTACTTAGCAAATGCAGCATTCAATGTGCTTTAGGACAAAAGGCTGAAGTAATCTGTCAGTCTTTCGGTCCATATAATGGCATATATTCTGGCCCTAGTGTCTCCCAGTGCTGTCTTTCATTTGCTATGTGAGCATGTCTGGTTTTAGTACTCACGTGAGCACATTTAGTCAGTTCTGTCATTTTCCCTATGTTGCATCTCCATGGTCATTTTCATTCCTTCTGTTCGCTTCCCCCACGGTGTCCTTGCTCAATAATTTTCATTAATTGATTGACAGCTCTGATAGACCCAACTAACCTCTATCTCACTCTCATGTCGGTTTTTAAATAAGTACTTGTACGTCCAATGACCTTGTCGCCTCATCAGATATCAGAAAATGAGCATGCAGATATGGAGGAAGCTGATTAGCAAAATAAGGAAGATCTCACTTCTGGCGCAAGTCCATAATAAGCTCTGACAGCTAACTTTAGAGTTCGGCATTTAAAACAAAAGGGACCTACAAATGTGGAATAAATAGACCCTAACCAGTTTCCTAAGCACAGGCTATAGCAAAAGGAAGACTTAGAACATCAGTAACGTAACAGCCTTTCTAGAAAGCTGAAAAACAAGCTATATTGCCAACATGGGAAATACATGTTGGAAATGCTCACTTATTTTACTGTTTCTAATTCTGTTTCAATTACTTGATCAGCATTGTTTAGCTCCCCAAATCCATCCGTGGAGAGGGAAGTGAAAGTATAAATAAAATTACATTATATTTCATTCAATTTAGCATAAAGCTAAATTATTTACAGCATGCCAGTGATCTTTCCCTTGGCAAAATTAACTGAACCTCCAAAAATTCTGGGGTTTGTTATACACATGCATCTAAATCAACAGAGCAACATACACTGGGTATTCTAGGTACTTTCATTAGAAGTTGCCCTTGTAGAAAATACCACCCTTTAAACAGACAAGAACACCAAAAAGATTTAATTTTAAAGATCAGAAGATGAAGCCTAATGATGCAGGAAGAAGATCTCTTGCAGATCAGAAATTAATCCAGCTCAAGTGAGGCCCAGACCATTGCCTTCTTCCACAAAGCTACCCTCTATCTATTTTGGATCACTGCAGCATTGTAAATTTTCATTTTTTGGAATATAGATAGACCTTTATCTAATGGTATTTCAGGTTTTTGATATAACATGATGATGCCAAATAACATTCTCGCTCAGTGTGCTTAAATGAGCTAGATTAACAGAACAGTTTTTGCTGAACAGTGTTTTACAATATTGTAAAGCCTAACCGAAGTTTGGAGCAACTATTTGAGCGCAAGTCTATTAAGACCAGAAGATATGATAGAATACACTCCATTGGCAAAGGAGGAATGAGTCCATCGGAATTTCATCTCTACTTTTTTTGTACAGTAATCATTGATTTTGGATTAAATTTATCTGATACTGGTGGCTACAAAAACTGTTGAACACCCAACCCTTCAGATCATAGGCTTCACCATAGTGTTCACACCACAGGCAGCAATGCACCATGCTCAAGGCTATATTCTGTGCCAACTCCTAAACTAATGCAACAACCACAGTGTGGCGTAGAACAGCTAGAAGACTGATTTCATGGTTTTACAGAACTCCTTACTCCAAATAATCTGGAAATGAGATTTGAAATTTTTATTCATAACTATGGAAGTTGCATAATGACATATTGTTGGGGTATTTATTTCCTAATCTTACTAAAGAGTGTAAATAAAATTCTCTTTCAATAAACAAAGTGGGCAAACTCTGGCATTCAGAATGCAAGAGTTTGACTGTGCTTAGCTGAAAGTGTAACTGGCATTTCAGAATATAAGTAGAGACTTATTCTGATCATATGCCCCTTTTTCACATCAGCACAGGTCCAGTTGCTTTCATAGAGTCATTCTTTATTGAACTAGCAGGAAAAACAGTGGTATACAGCCCTGAAATAGAAACAGAATGAAATTGAGCCTAAATACATTATCCTCAAATAGAGGAACACCTTATTTCTCTCACTACTTTGGCTCTTGCATAGGTAAAAGACACCTGCTTTTCTGTATGAGATTAAATTATATTCTGTTGGCTCCCAATGGACTGAACAGGCAGGAAGATGGAAAGGTAGACAAGTAAAAAAGTTGTCTAAAAAGGCCTAGCTGGAGATCAAGAACTAAAAATGAGGAAAATAAGACTTCTAGTGTTAGCATAAATAGTGTAGGCATGGTCTAGTATTTATACTCCAGTATTTCATGGAAAGATATTTAAAGGCTTACTAAAATTACCACACCTTTTGATATGGCAACATACCTTGATTTTTCAGAAAGCATGATGCCCGAGGTGGGTTGAGCCTGGATTTACATATAGCCAGCCTCATAGAAAACATGTAGACACTCTACCTTGGCACATCACTAATAAGAACATCAAGAGCAAAAAGTGATAAATCACCTTCAAAAAGCAGTGACAGAAAATACTGAAAGTGATCTATAGCTTGTAAGAGTTTAAAACAAAAAAAAAAAAACTTGCAATGAAGGTCAAATGCTTTTCAAGAAATGCTGTTTTTACAGATGCAATTTAAAAAAAAAAAATCTTCCCTCCAATCTGCAACATCCATCTGTACAGGATTCAAATCTCAGTGCCAGGGGAGTTGAAAGTAGAAGCCTATTTCTGAAAGTTACCTTACATTAAGAATTTTGCTTGGATAAGCACCTCTATTAATTTCAAAGCCTTCTGGGCTACCAACAAAAATTCAACGACCTCAGTGAAAGTAATCACATGGGTTTAGACTGACTACTTATATGACTAAATCTTTGCAGAATCTAAATCACCTAAATTATCTTCAAGATCTACCTTCCGTAAGTGGTAAGTAATATTAGGCAAAATGTTGATATTGGTTACCCTAATTAACCTTATATTTTAATCATATTATTGCATAGTAAAGTTCTAATTTCTATTCCACTGTTATATGCCTGGAATACCCTTCTCCTCTGGAACATAAACAAACAAATCAAAACAAGTTCAACTGTTGGATAAGCTCTGGTCAAGTGAATTTCTTTTAATAACTTTTTATGATGAAATTGTCCATGGAGTACACAGCATTCTCCAAATTACAAGTCTTCCACCTTAGCACTTTGGAAAGGCTTGGGTTTTATTTCATGTGAGTTTTTGCAGCTCTACAAAATACTTTCATTAACCCAAGAATGGATTATTTGGAGTGCTAATTAATTGATTCTTCAAAATGCCAATTGACATACTCCTAGGGAAAACCTGATCTAAGCAACTATGTTAATCAAGCTATTGTACTTATGGTTCTGTCTGAATATCAGACCATCTGAAATGAGGAGAACTTTGCCATTACTATCCTGGACCTCTTGTGGGCAGCTAATTAATATGAGTAGACTATGACAGTTGCACTTGTACATTCACTGTACTGCCTGACAATAACTCTATAAAATTACATTTCAGCTAAAGAATGGAAACAGTGTTAAATACCATTATTTGCCTTCCTTTGATGTCTGAGAGTCATTATGAAAGCAATTACAGCAGTTTCTCTGTCTGTATGTCTACAGGGTATTTATCTGTATCTGTCTGAGTCCTTTGCCAGGTGGAGAATATATGGCATATTAAAGACAAGGGAATTCAGCCTCAATTATCAGACTATGAACAGAAGAAGAAACAAAATCAGAGTTTTGCAGATGATCCTGCCAGAAAACAGTAATTTAATATTAAAGGCAGGTAATCAGGGGAAAACTTGCCCAGTGCAGGTCTCTTTATTTAATATTATTGAATTCCCCCCCCTCCTTCCATTGTCCTATTTTGTTTTCTATTCTTTTAGCTTCCATGTTTTCTAATACCTCTGCTCACTTTAAATAAGCTTATGCGAGGTTTGAGAGTCTCATGAACGTGAGACTTTTTTTTGTAAAACCTACTTTTTGTTTCTTAATTACATGCAGATATTCTGCCATCTAAGAACCTCTCAGAGGAAAGAGAGTCTGAGTGGGGTAAGGCAATGGGAGGCAACATGCTGACAGTAGAGTTAGGAGCTTTGTACTACCCAGAGAACACTACACATTTCATTCTGCCTGTACCTAATTATGATTTTTACCAACCCCTATGGTAGTATGACTAGGTCCGTAGGTTGGCAGATGATGGAAGGGAGTACTCACTTTACACACAGAAGGGCCAATGCCAAATTTACCCCTTGGATTCCTTCAGCTGTCTTCCCACAGCAGACCACTGGAAAAATAAAGAAATCCCCCAATTGCTTCTCTATGCCACTGAGTTTAGAACTGATAAAATAATGTTCTGCCAAAACCCTTTGAAAAAATACCAATTTTTAAACCAAACACATACACAGAAAGCATGAGCACCTTGCTTTTTCACCTGAAAAATGCATTTGTTCTAATCCTCTCTTTTCTGTATATTGAAGGTACATCCATTCATAAACAGCTTCATAGTTCCTTCATAACTTGCAAACATGGATATTTTGCCATCTTGTCCTTCTAGTGTTCTACAATAACCCCAGATCTGTAATAATGAACCTCACCACAACTCTCAAAACATCAATCCCACCAAGAATTAGGACTTGTCGTACTATCAGTAAGATCTTGTGATCAGATTTAGTAACTGTTGCCTACACCTGAAAACGTCACAGAATGCTATAATTTGGGCACATGAAAGAAATGGCTTGGTATCTCCAAATGGATTACCCGGTTGCACCAGACATACACAGGGAAGTAATGCAGACCTGGATGAAAGCTAGTTTGCCCTGCTATTCAGGGCTGACAGGATGCTAATTTATCTTAGTTGCCTGCTATCCATCATCATTTGACAGTCTAGTGAATGTATCTATAAAAGCCAAAGGTTCTCTTCTTTTGCCAACCTAAGTTTTCTGATCCTTTATGCTGTCTTTTATTTTAAATAGAAAGGCAAGAACGCTACCAAAAAGTCACTCATCAAGCATGATGCCTATTCTGAAACTTGGGTAATATTTCTAGAACAGCCTTTAGCCTGTTATTTAAAAAGTCTCTTAATATTACCCCTAGATTTTCAGGGGGCAGGGAGGAAATGTAATACTTTAAAAGATCCTAGAGGAAATTTAGAGTAAGTTACCATCAAATGAAGGCTGGCCTAGTCTTGAAGTATCTGGGACTGCATATATCATTTTTGTCATTAGTGTAGTCATCCATCTTGGGAAAAGGGTGTGCAAAGGGGGGATAAAATGCAAAAAATATGTCACCACTTCATTTTTGCATAATCACATGGAGGCACTGGGCAAAAAGCTAGGGCAGTTTGCCATCGGAGTGTTAAGAAACTCTGAAGTCCCTCCACCCACCTTCCATTCTACTGAATTAGCGCTGTCACTCTTCAGCACCGAATACAACACTCACCCATGCAAAACAGAACTGTGCTCCCTTTGCTTTAATGCTTATGCTACCAAAGCCACAGAGATGATACACCAAGATGTCATCACTACTGAGTCCAAATTATCCATTATTCACCAATTGCTTATGCTAGAACTTGTAATGCATTTTGAGTATGAGGCCTCATGTGCATCTTCCTCAAAATGCTTAGAATCTCTTCCAGCTGCACATTCTTTTTATTTAACTTTTAAGAAAAACAATTATTAGACTACAGATATTTCCTTATACCCTACTCAGACATTTTACTAGCAATCTCATGTTATAATACTGTTTCCATCTTACAAGGGCATATTCTGATATTGGTCATTGAAAATATTGCCATTTAAGTCTTGTAATATTAGAATGTTTACCAAAAATGTGTTTATGTGTGTATACACACATATATAATCTATAAGAATTTTACTTAACAAGATTCATCAATGACACAAGTCTCATTAAGACATGAAGACCTTAATACCTTCTAAGCGGAGATACTGTGTGGCAAAGAAGGAGGAAAGGATTTAATGATATATTAGACATTTTACAGTATAAATATATTCTTGATTAAGTCTGTGTAGTCTATTACCTTACCCTGAGGAAACTATGATATTCAACAATGCTCTTTTTAATAAGAAAAAAACCCAAACAACTTTCTTTTGATATTTAACCTAAGACTTAGTGAAAAAATATTTTATGAACTTGTATAAACAAAGAAATTTAATTCTTTCCTTTAATTAAAAAGAAACAATGCAACTTGCAAGAAACACACTTATTTTCTTCAAAAAGGAAGATTAATACAGGTTAAAAAGTCTTTCTAGTTTTACAAAATTAATACTGTATTTAATTATATGAGATTAAAATTTCATTATACATTATACTTTAATTGGTATAGAAGGGGCCAGAGGTTAAAACCTTTGCACGAGTTACCTTTTGTGCTGTTCCAATATCTAATAACATAGCAGTTTTAAATTATAAACCCTGACAACATTTAACAAGTTTCTTACATGTTTTAATTTTACCCTAGTAATCTTTTATGTGGAGCAGTAGTGTTCCTGAGGTCATAATCCTGGATGATGAAACAAGTAGAGACAGAAATAATTTCAAAACCAAAGTGGTCAAAACCAAAGTGGCTGGACATTATTGGATTATGGTAAAGGTGCTACCTGGACTCCAGCTATCAACTATAGGTTTAGACATAGCTCCTTCACAACAGTTACATCTGTGATGGTTAAAACACATCGTGTGGGCAGCCTTCTGCCTTCTAAACGAGCAGTTATACCTTCAAAAATGCTGGGAATGTCTTCTTGGGAAAAGATCAAAGAAATCTGGAGGGTCCTTCGAACAAATGAGTAAAGTGGCCTTGTACTGTTTAAACCAATGATGCTGTGTCCTACAAGTGGGATTTTCAGAGAACTCCAAGGGGTTTAGGCATACAAAGCCTATTGACCTCTAATGGAATTAGGACACCTATTCCAGAGGTGTTTGGAAAACCCAACACTACTTAGAGAAATGTTTCTTGAACATAAGCAACAAGTGGCAATTCTTTCAAGGACAAACATGCCTCCATTTTGGAAATCAAGCAAGCCTTTTTATTTATAAGTTTGGGTAATGGTTTGCTGGTAAACTAATGCCACTCCCACCCTACCTGCCACTTATAATGAATCTCTAACAAACAGCATTGGTGAATCTAGGTGGATCTGGAGACTTGGGTCTTGATCTAAAAATGCTGATGTGCAAGACAAGAATTTTAAAATGATCACAAACAAGTAATTTATTATTTCTACAACTGTTATTTGAACAGCTCTTATACCTGAACAATCCAAGGAAACAAAAATTTTAAAAAATTCTCAGTGGCATCAATCTGAGAAATTCTTGTCTAGCTCACTAACTTCTCAGCAAGAACAGAGAAGACTGAAAAGCTTATTTTAGGGAGTCAGTATTAACTTCTGCCACTATGGGGACCCAAGAGGCTATCTATTACTATTGAATTCAGTGATTATTGATTACTCTTTAGTATTGACAAAGTCTGTTTGTATATGGATTACCTGCCATATAAATGCCAATCATGTGAATTTAAGATTTGGACCAACAAGAAACTGCAAAACACCTTTCTAAATAATAGGTTTTGCTTTGTTCCCTTCCTACACATCTGTGCACATGCCTCCTGAAAATTAAAAACTGCTGCTGAAAAACAAATCCAGGCAGTGCAACGTCAACACCATGCAAACTGCATACACAAATATCAGTGTGCTGCTTAGCACTATCCCAAAGTGACCTGTAGAAAAGGGGTGTTTGCTCATGTTGTTGAACTGAGGTGAGAACAGAGTTCTAATTACCTGTTTTTTTCCCCTGCAGTAGTTTACAGTTGAATCTCATTATTGGATAACTGTTTAATCAACTCTAAAAAATACAGCATAATTAGTACTCCATCAATATAGATACACTGAGACAAGCAGTTCCAAGAATGGCAGAAGCCTATTCAATATTTTGTGAACATCTTATCTGAAGCAAAATTCAGACACTGAAAAATTCACATTTATATGCTTTTAAACATTTAACAATCTTATACTACATCTTTAGATGTTAAAATAGTTGTTCAGAGTCACATTTGAAGTAAATTAACATAAATTCATTTATATCAACAGAGAGGTACTGATTTGCCCAGTATGAGACTTTGACCCACACTCTTTTTCAGTAGCATACCAACTCTGGGCCTGATAATGTTTTCACTGAAAAAGAACACTTCAAAGGGATTTTTGTGTGCTAATGAAATTCAGGATGCGGCCTTCTGCAAGTAACTATAGTGAGTAATTTTAAAATATCTGCTTCATTAAAAGGACAAACTTTCAGAGCCAGCAAATGAAATTCTGTAATTAAAACATGTTTGTTTAAAAAAAAATCTGCAGAGGTCTTAGACAGTGAAATAATATCCTTTAGATCAGTGTTTAATTGAAAACAGCATTTACTGCTCTAGTGCATTTGATAGAGCTCTTTAGTGTGTTTCTTTAGGTATAATTGTATTTTGCAACCAATTTAAAATAACTAGATGAGCACAGTCCTTATAGAAGGTGAAGATGAGTCCTTGCAAGGATATCAACGTCTACAGGGGCTTCTTTCTAACAGATATGAAAAAGTAATTTCCATTCTGCTACTTTTCTGTGATCCTTTCTGCATATAAAATGCCTTTCACATACACATAAGTCTCTTCACCTGAGAACAATATTTCCTAAAAAACAACATACCCTACTCTAATATTCTCTGCATCTCTGATTTAAGGAATATGTTAGGTCATAATAATAGCAACATTTTTTTCCTTTAAAAGCATAATTCATTGCTTTTATAGATATAGTCTTCATAAAATGTGAATGCTACAACTATAATAAAGAAAAATTAAATAGGTACAATCCTGACTTCACTAGAGTATGTGTAAACAGACGAAAAGATTTCCAGATGGCAAAGAGCACGTTTAGGGTTAGTGACACTTCTCCCAAAGTTATTACCTGCCTTAGAGGTCCCACTGGTTTAATCAGATTTTAAACTGCAAAGCTGTTTGACCTGCTCTTACAAAGCCCGAGAACTCAAAATTTGGCCACGTCACTAGAGGTATCAATGAGCTTTGTTTTGGATGGTTATCCAGTCTACTTCGTCATCCCACTGACATATATCTTGTTGCATCTTTGACCAAGTTTAGTTTAGACACACTTAAATCAAGAACCCCATCTTTCTTCATGCTCATAGAAGACGTTTAATATGATGCTATTGAAACAGTAATTAGTAACGCCCTGCCACACTGGGATAAATTCTGCTACAAATTGGGCCATTTCTTGGTAAAGATACCACATTTCTAAATGTGAGAAGAGGACGTCAGTATGACTTATTTGCATGTGAGTGACTCAAGCTCTTTCCATATGTACCCAGAGCCTGATTGCATTTAGTGGATTGGCCTATTGTTATAGACAAGAGAATGTCCAGCTCTCTCAAGGTTAATTGACTGCTGTTCTTTGAAATATACATGAGAAACTTTATTGACTATCTCACATCCGACCTCACCTGTCATGTACGAGGAGAACAGTAACCCGTGAAAGGACTCCACAAAAGGATCAGAAGGACAAAGTTGAAACGCAGAGGGCTGCACTACATTTAGCCAAAATTCCCTCTCTGTGGTTGTCCTGTGTGTTTTCTAATTCAACTTTTTCTGATTAGAAAGAGTTTGCAATTTTAAGAAGAGATTTCTCCTAATAATGTACCAAATTAACTAGTTCTCCTAGTGCTACAGGGTCTCAAGGCAACTAAACCCAACAAACAGGAACATGCAGATGGCCCAGATTCATTTGCAAAATTAACATTTGTAGATTTTAAGCCTTTCTTAAGAACAGTAATTTCTTCACATATGGAAATACTTCCATAACATTTTAAAGTCTACACTGATACTGGCTTTCATAAATAATTACTTTATCTCAGATATTACAGTAACAGGACCTGCATTACCTGAATCACGTCAAGATAAAATGACAAATCTATCATGTTGGCGTGGACGCATTTCTGACAAGAGTCCCATAAGGAGAGTAAATTAGACCATCTCATCATCCCTGAAGTGATACATATAACTTCCCTAGCTCTTTTACATCAAATCGCACTCTCGCAATATTAAACCAGAATATGCAACTATATCTGCAAAAAAGTGTATAAATTATCTTCAAGACTTCTGTGAGGGAAATAGTGCTTCCTCTGTGACTGTTACATGCAGTCTGCATACATGGATCTCAGAAGCATAGCATCTCCTGGGGATATCTCATAGAAGAAAAAAATATCACATATGAACTGACAATCTGAAGTGGAGTCTTTCCAGGCTCAAGTCTTTGAGGGCTAGAATTAAATTTGGCTTAAATATTATTCAATTTCTTGTGTTTTGAATGTTCTGACACCAAAACAGCTGTAATTAAACCTCAAGCCACCTTGAAAATACTTTCACATAAAGCTAAAACAAAAAAATGTTTGTTAGATAAAAGCAAGGATCATTTTGTACAACACACTTACATGTGACTTCACACAACAGCAATTATTGTTATGATCAAACTGGGAAAAGGGTTTCCCTTAGATTGCTGACACAGCCCTACCCACACAGCACAACCCTCTGAAGAGCGTATGTAAGCCAAACACACATCTAATTTTTAGCACATCCCATGACTTATGTCTCCACAATGACAAGCCTGCACAAGACACATTTCTGATGACAACGAGATAACCCCTTGTAATGCCTCCACCATGATAACTGGATTTTTGCTAAGCTTTCCATGACCAAATTACAGCCATAATGATGACACACTGCACACCACTGCCAAGCAGCATAAAGTGACACCTGCTTACAACAGCTTGAAATAGAACTTGTCAATGTGACCAGAAACATTACCAATAACTCAGGGACTGTTTTCTCTAAATGTTAACTCATTGCATAGTACCTGCTTAGCTTGGCAGCCTTTCAGAACCAGAGCCTAGCTTTATACCACCCAGAAACTCCAAGACCAAAGAAGCATTTTTTTAATGTTTTTGATGGAAAAAAAAAAAAAAATGCTGTCCATATCATATGAAGGAGTACCAGTAAAACAGATCCAATTAAATCTCTCCGGACTGCATTCAACCTCCACCTAGACTCCATACTACAGAAAATCCACACACTCAATCTGTGCAAAAGCCAGAGGTAGAATATTTTCATTACTCAGTTCAGCACTGGAAGGTTAAAAATGCCAGTGTCCTATTCCCTTTAAAAAATCTCTCATCTCCTACCCCCTACCTGCCAGCTGTATAGAGTATTTCCCTTGCCACTAATTCTGATAGTATGCCCTAATTAACTCATTTTATCTTTTGGTATAAATCAATTACAATTAAAATATAGTTTGTCAAGCCTCAGTGGAGTATTGTTTCATGTTAAAAACATTTTTACTCATGAGAGAAAGTGTGATTAACTTCAATAGAAAGCTTAAAGTTCAACTTACTATGAGCAGAGGGAATCAAGCACAATTTTTCCTTTGCAGAACACTTCAAGCTTCATCTCAGTGCAAGGAAATTAAATGAGTGGAGTTTTACACTGGTCATTCAGATGATTAGTACGTGCCAGGATCTAGGAAAAAAAATTTAAAGTTATTTTGGTTTTGGTTGGTTGATTTGCTTTTAAAAAATATATGGTGAATAAGATCGTGAAAGAATATTCAACACCTGAAAGAAAAAAAAAAAAAAACACGTTTTTTAGGCATCACACTTTTTGAAACACATCTGAAACAAAGTACTGTATTTTAATTTCAGATGATAGATTAAAAAAAAATGCCACAAGTCCAATGTTCCACTACAGATAAGGGATTTGGTTTCTCTGGCCATGAGTTAACAGTAGCAGAAAAGTCTGCCAGAGCTACCTCGTTTTAGTAGAGCCAGAGGTCCACTGAAGGTGTCCTGTCCCAACTCTTACCGCCACAGAAACCATTTTAAACGTTAAATGTACAGTAGAAAAACCTTCCACGCATTATAGTATTTTATATCTCTCTCTCTCTCATATAACATACTACAGATATACTATAGCATACTATAGATATATATAGATATACATATATATATTTCTCTTGTATAACACACTATATTCCAAATAAACATGATAGAGAGGGTTGAAACAGAAAAAAGTTGGTACCTAGATAAATGCAACTGTAAGATTTTTTTCCACCCCACCCCACCTCCCCCGGGCATTTTTGGTAACATCCCCACCGTCAGAGCCTACAAGGGGGCAAACCCCAGCCTAGTGGAGTTCAGCAGCTGTACTGGGTTTCAACAGCGGGGTTCTGGGCCCGGGGCTGCCGGGAAACAAGGGGCAACTGGGGAAGGGGACATGGTTGGAGACACAGACAGCGGTACGGCACCCCGAGGGGGAACTCCGAGACCCCACGCTGCCGCACACACCCCTGAGGGACCTCGGCGGCCCGGCCCAAACTCCTGATCTTCAAGATAAATGAGAACAAACATGTTTTATAAAGATTCTTCCACCTGGTGCAGACTACAAATAGATGCCACTTATTTGCAGCCGGTGCATAATCTGTGAGACTTCACAATCTAGATTTACTTGTGTGAGAACAGTATTCTGAGAACAAAATCCATAACTGTACCAGAAAATACCTTTTAAGGTTTAAAAGCTCATAGCAGGTATGATACAGAATATAAGGGCACAATGCATTTTTCCAACAGCCTCAAGAAAACATTGTTAACTGTTTCGGATTTATGCCAAAAATCCCATGGCTTTGTGCTTTGCTGTACGGGTCTAATTCTACACAACACAACTTTCTAAAAAAATCTACCACACACATTTAAACTAAACTTGCGTGTGCCTCTGTGCAGCTGTCTGTGGCAGAACACTGCAGAGTTAGTTGCAAACACTGCCACTCCTGCGATGCAAAGTGCTGAGCTAGTACAAATCCCATCTGCCCACTAAAGTGTGTTCACAAAAACCTGAAATGCAGCTTCATCTCCACAGACTTGACACTAAATACAGTATCATTTGTTCATGCCACTTCACCTTATGTTTGATCAAGTATCTACCTTTCTATATGTGGTATACTTTTTTTTTTTTTACACTTAGAAAACCTGTTCTTTGCCAATACAAAACAGTGAAAATAAAGCGTGTGTATGTGATGTATAGATACACACATTCATACATTTCCCTCTGCTAAGTGACACACTAGCCCCCTCTTACTCCATGTAGGTATGACTTCACCCTATAATTCTGGCACTCCTCCAACAGTCCTCTTCAACACAAGGATCAGCTGATCTTAAAATTCCTAATCATCATAAAACTCGGGTGTTCAAAATGTAAGATGACTTGGGGCATCGTGAGATGTATTGTACGGGAGCAAATGGTCTGCCCAGCCCACTGTGCCCCGAGTTCTGTTAGGTGCAGTGATGTTCAGCATCCTCAAAAAAAGCACCCGAAAGAAACCCACGTGGCTGTACTGAAAGTCAAAGTTTTTATTCCCACCAATAAAAATGCAATGCAATAAAAAAGCAGCAGCATTTGACAAACGGATTTCTGATGCACACTTACATTGTAATGAATGAGATCGCTGTATTTACTATTAGCTGGGAGGTTGTGATGATTGCTACTATCAGAAGCTTGAAATATTTCCTTTATGTTTTTATCCTGTAAGGTTCCATGGGTCTTTTACTGCACGTTTGTAACTAGTACAGCACTAGATTAGCAAACGATGGTTTTGTTTGACCCCAGCTACCATGTAAGCTTCTAGTTTTCTCTAGTCTAAAGTACACTGAAGTATTTTTCTGCTTTCCTGCAGTTTTTAAGTAGATAATAAGTCCCAAACTTCACCAGTCTTTAGCTGAAAGAAGCTTGTCACGGTGGTTGGTAGCTAATGAAGATCCTTTTAGTTTATCTTCATCAATTGTCAAATATTTGAGTCCATGAAGTGGTGTGATGAGGTACAAAGACAGATATTTGAAGGGATTTTAACTCATTTGAGCAATTACATGCTTAACTGCCCTGCGATAATCTGTCAGTCTGAGTCTTTTCTACACAGCAGAAGTGGGGAGTATTAGAATAGCTGGATTTAGAACATAAAGGCCTGGCCTGAATGGAAGAAAGGCACCAGAGAAATTAATTGCCAGTAACAAACAGCAGGACTGCTTGCAAGTTATATATCACATAGTTACCTACCAGCAGTGGTAGAAGCCAGCTGTAAAATAACATACTGAATTGTGACAAAATAGTCACTGCTATGAAATCAGTGAATACCATGAAAAATTTAAAATAATTTTGGCTAATCAAGTACATTGTATTACATAAATTACAGAGATACAGAGATAAAAATCTTGTATTGTATAAAGATTTGCTGAATCTAAGTTTCAATAAAATAAACGTTTTTAATTACAGCTCTAGGAGTTTTAGGACTTGATCTTATAATTTAAATGCTTATGTTTATTTATGCACGTGTTTCTGCCATACTCTACTTGTGTAGATTTAATAATGGAACAATGAATAAAACAAAAAAGGGAAACACAATTATTCCTTTACATGTTGTTCTTTAATTCTGAGATATTAAAATTAGAGTCAGATTATTAGGAAGATCTAAATGATAACGTATATCACTTATAATGGTATAGTTAGGACTTCCCTGGTCTTGTGTCCTGCTCGGATGAGGGAGTCAAGTTCTAAGGGGAGCCAAGAGAGCTATTAGAGAGGAGCCATCTCACTTCAGCCCAGGCTCAGGGCAACTCTGGGCCAGTTTCCAGAAACCCGACTTACTGTCCTTTTTCTTTTCCCTCCTCTCCCTGTCAGGTCCCTGATGCCATCTCCTTCCTCCGTCTTTGCCTCAGTCCTTATACAGCCACTCTGTCCACCGCTGCATGGCATAGGAAGACCTCTTCAGGTAGGAGTCAGTGACCTTGACTGCCAGTGACTACAGCCATGTCACAGTGCTGTTATCACCAGGAATCCTCCTCAACACCTCTTGCCTACACTCACTCATAGACCTGTCTAACTCAGTAACACTCAGGGATTTCCTGCAGTGGGGAAATACCAGACCCACTTACAGTCTTTTTACACCAAATATTAAACAGTCCTTGACTTTTGCACATGTTTGGGGTTGGTTTGGGTTTTTTTCCCCACCCTTTGGAATTACACCATGAATCTAGCATGAGGAGTATGGACTTAAGACTAGAACTAATACAAGAAATGTCAAAACACACATACTGAAGTCTTTCATTGCCTCCCTGGTAACACTGACCATAAATGACAAAGCGTGTTTCTATAAGGAGAGGGCCATTTCATTCACATTACTCATGTTAGTTATGATGTTTATTTTAGATTTGCTGTCTCCCTAAGGTGCCAGCTCTGAGGGAGCTAGTTAGCATGGTAGTGTTAGGTACAAAGCAAAAGCCCTTCACCTCAGGGACTGTGCTTCAGTTCTGACCTAAGGTCAGAAAGGAAATAAGATAGGTAATCTCAGCTCTGTCCCTAATGACCAGTATTCCACATCACAATGCTACACATGGCTGTCAGCTTCTGCTCAGGAGAGGCCCAGGACACAGCCAGCATGGAGAACTAATTACCCTCCCATCCCAGGGAACAAATGGGCAGCCCAGCTCAGCAGGCTGAGATCACTGGTGAGGTACAGCAGCAGGCTAATAAAGTAGAGGAGTGTCACATGCATGGCTGTGGCATACAGTTCATGAGGTGCTTTATTTTTCCTTCATTAATGAGGATTTTATTTTAGGCTCACTGTATCACATTAACATATTAAAAAAAAAAAAAGAAAGAATAGAGCTGATTTATTCAGTCAGCCTGGTGTTGCAAACATCACCTGCCTTTTGTTTTTACAGGCCTAATTCACATGGGCCAAATTAAGTCCAGACTTTTATGAGTGGGGCATAAAGGGCACAAAGACCTGTTTCCCCCATCAGTGGAAGAAGGAACCATAAATTGGCTGCTTACACTGGAGAATCCAGAGATAGAAATTCATGCAGTGCCAGCAGCATTAGTTGGGTCAGACAGGCCATGTCTGAGCTGGATGGACTAGGATGTGTTTGCATTCCCTCCCAACAATAAGGCAGGGAAACCAGTAAGGAAGCAAAGTCTTCAAAGAGCTGGGGCTTAGCACTACCCTCTTGCACCCCTGAAGCTACAACCACCCCTGGGTATCACTGTTCACAGTGCACAGAAGGGTCTGTCTCTCCATGAGGTGTCTGGGACTAATTAGCTAACAACCTAATATTTATTGAGATGCAACAGCTTACTGTAATTACAGCATTCACTAACTGCCTGGACCAAGGGGTAGAAATACCTGGCACCAGAAACACAGGTCACTGCCAGTACATGCACACACAGGTGCTCACAACTCCATTACAACCAGCATCAACACTAGGAGAGCCAGCAGGACATTTCTTTTATCTAGCACTGAACATACACAAAGCTTACAGAAAAACATGGAGCAGTGAGCACAAAGGAAAAGGATATCTTTAAAAGCTTATGTTTTTATGGCTGTTATAATAGCAAAAGTGTTAATTAAAAGAAGATACTGAAGAAAGCAATTAGACACTGAAAAAAAAACACTTGGAATAATTGCTAGAAAGTTACCTTCACAGAGAAACACTGGAGCCACACAGCTGCCTATGCACCAGGAACATTGAGAACCCCACCCCAACACCCCTGCAGGCACCCACCTGTGAGCATTTATACCTGGGAGTAGGTCGAGCCTTCTGCTTCCAGCTATGGGGGATCCTGGGAAACGTAGTCTGTTAGGTGGCCCTTCTTTTGCACGGCTTACTTTGGCTACATTAAATAAGATTTTAAAGAATTTGAAGTATTTGTAGGAGTATGTGGGATGCTGGTCTCTTTCTCAATTAAAGAGCAAAACTGAACTCTTTCCGGCAATGGTAATTATAAACACATCTTTAAAAAACCATGCTGATCTGAACAGGGAGGAAGCTAAGCTATGTCCATATTGACCTGACTCAGACTCAGCAGTGTAAGCTTGAAGTGTTTGTCTTTTTGTTTAGAGCACTGAATTTTGGAGTGCCCGTGTAGCACAGGTGAATGCTACCACACACATGCCCTTGTTCTCAGAAACAATGTAGAAGTAGAGGGGGACATTAAAACAATACCCATCCAATGCAAATATATGACTTTATTGTACATTCACCTTCTTCCACAAGAAATAGATTATTATATACAAAGCAGGTGGATGTTCTCCTCCCCTATATGGACTAAGAGCGTCATTTTTAAGAAACCCAGGCTGAGAGAGAACGCCTTATACTCTCAATGAGAAAGGATGCATTGGGTCAAAATACTGCTTCCTAATGGCATATTCCCTTGTCTTGGGAAGGAAGGAACACCTGGAAGGAGCACAGTATAGAAAACAAAGCACTTTGTGATAAAGCTACCAACTTTGTCTCTAGATTTCATGTCTCTCATACCCTAGCAGCAGCAGCATGAGAAAAACACCTGTAAACTTCAGTGGTAATCAAGGAAAATGAATCATACTGTTCCCACCCTTTCTGAAGAAGACAAACCATTTACAACTTGTACAGAATTTTCCTTCAAACTATATGTCACATAAAAATGTCACATCAGCTGGGGATTAGTTCTAAAATCAGGCTGGAGCCTGTTTCACTGGAAAACAATCAGCAGCAGTCTTAGAGCTGTGAGGAAGTCTGTACAGACAGATTACTACACCAAGTAAGATAATGCACCCTCATGGGTTTTTTATGTTTTGGTAAGAGCGTGTGCCTTCACCAAAAATATTCATGTAGTTCTCTGGTCTTGAATTAAGCTTAAGCATCAATTTTACTTGCTGCAATGTCATTAAGTCATAAATAAATGCAGTAAGTTCCAAAACTGAATCACTTCTTGTTGAACCCAGTCCTGGCAGATGCTCATGTTTTTCTGGATGAGAAACAAAACTGGCAGAATGAGGCACAGGCTGGACTTTGTGTCTCTACACCCAATAGAACTGAACTGGCATATTTAGAAAAACAGTGATGAGACATAGATCCAACACAAGGATGCCCTGGTTTATTGCATCCCTCTCTGGACCATAACACAGAGTCGTGATCCTTACACAGGACAAGTCTTAATTACATGGGTTATCACATCATGGTCATACAATAATTAGATAGGGAAATGGGATATTGGGAGGTATGGCAGTAAAAACAGTTGATTCCATAACTTTCATTTAGGCAACTGTAAATAACCTTTGCAAACATGGGTAGTGAATAGATTTTAATAAGGATTTCACCCCATATCATTTTAGTTTACCAGTCCTATAAGCTAAATTCACTGACATGCTGCAGAAAACAGGACTAAAGTAGCAGGTGCACGCTCATCGCTTTAATTCATCTAGTGAGTCCTGGTATAATAGAGACTTTATATTACAGCTTTTCTGACAGAGGCAAAACAATCTTCCAGTAACACTAAAAATTATTATCACTTTCATTATCATAACACATGGGAGCCTTAGTTGATGACTAGAACCTATCACAGACAAATACGAAAGACAGAACAAGAAAGGAGCTTTCAGAATGCAGCATCTTCTATTTCAAAAGTGACAAAGATAGCCCTCTAAAAATTAAATCTGCAAGAAACGTGAGAGACAGAAGTTTTGCCTGAGATCTGTTTCATATTCTTATTAGCATCATTCCCCAGGGGCAAGTAATTTTGAGTGCAATACAAAGTTGATAATACGCTGAGTATAATTATAATGAGGATTGATTAAGTTGGTACCCAAAGTACAGTAGCTTATATCTGAGAGAGCATCATAAAAGAAAACCACATTAAAAGTTTTGGAAAAAAACTATACACAGGGATTGACAAGTAGCTCCCTAGTGAAATAACATCAAAGCTGATATATATTGTATGCAAAACAACCCACAAACAGAGAAATTATTCTAATTCTTTTAAGGTTTCCATGTCAAAAACTTAAAATCTGAATACATTAGGTGCTGCAAAAGAGAATAAAGTATTGACAGCTGTAGCTATTCCATGCAATTAAGCTCAACGTGCCCCCTTTTTCAGTGGCTGTTGAACAACTATGTTTGCCTTTAGAATTTTCTTCTCAGTTTCACGGGAACATTTGGCAATGTTAACAATTTTTGAAGAAATCATTTCAGGAACTGATTCATCCCTTATTCTAGGGGAATTAACAAGAGCTAACTGGTATAAGAACTCATTAAGCCACTCCACTGTTTTAAAGTGTTTCCTCCTTTTGTTTTCAGATTTTATTTCACATTTACCTGCAGTCCTGCTCTGGGTGTGACATTTGAATGTGTTTTGAATTTGTAACAGTGAATCAAGCTGCCCGGGGTCATGCAAAATCTGAACATTTCACATGCCTGAGTCCTGCTTCTTTGACAGTAGAACTCATGGATACAACTTTTAGTTACGTGATACCCACTTAAACTACCAAAGAAGCAAAAGTTTAACTGTACCCAATGTTGTAGAGTGGAATAACCACAAAGACTTTTGAGCCTGATTCTCTGATGGGCTGAGATACTGGCCCCAAACCATCAGTGAACTTTTTATGTGCCTCCCTTTGTAGGGAACCATTCCAGTAAGTGCAATTGTGGATGCCAAAATTAATGGAATTATTCAAATGCTGAATTTAAAACATCTGCTTTGAAAGACCAGCATTATCAGACCAGCATGCTCCAGAGCCAATATCATTCTAGTCTAAAGTATGAAATATATTTGCTTTCTTTCAATTTTAGCTGTATAGCAGGTATGGTACATGGCTGGGAAAATAGGAACATAGGACCTTCTAGTTCAGCAGTCATGTCCCAGTTACTGTAGGCAACTACATTATAAAAACAATTTTAAAGTAGTTCACATCCCATCTTAACACTACCAAAGCATTTTACCCCTGTTGCTTCATTACTCCACTACAGCAGTTGCTCTTCTTCTGAATTTCAGCCTCCGTATATTTGTAGCTTACCAGATCCAGTCCTTTTTCTGATCTAATACTATCCTGAAGACTTTGGATAGTGTCCAAATTTTTTAAGAAATTTTAAAGAAACATGGTTTACCCCAGAAGCAGAGCCTTTAATGAACAGGATTTAGCCACACGAAAAAAAAATAAGTCTGTGGGGCAGAAGGGCTATTAAGTATCACTGAACTGGGTATTACAGTGTTGATGTATAAATGCAGTATAAAAAAGGATAATGCTCGCTTGTGCAGCAAAATTATATTGACACAATTAGTTCGATGCTGTTTTTAGAGTTTACGGAATATGACCTCCAGATTTTTCATCTTCAAAGGTTACTTCTAATTAGCATCCAGTGATAACATGTTGGAGATGCTTCTTTAAAAGATATCACAGCTCTAGCAATGAGTACTGACATGGTATCTATCAAAGTCTCATGGTGCCTGCAATTCTGACAAAAGGCACTCCAAAGGACTGGCACGTATCACCTTATTTGCATTTTTGCATTTCATTATGCTCATAATTGCATACCACCACAGCAATTCTTCCCCACTATCTCAGAAAACATTATCAGGAACGTCTGAAATAAATGCTTAAATGTCAACAATTGACGAGCAAGAAAAGCTGACCTTTGCAGGATCTCATTCTTTTGAGAATTGCCCTGGTATGACTCACTCCTTAACTTTCTGTTTGTGTTTGATAACACCAAAAGAACGTAGTTTCTGTATGGATTGGTTTTGTGTATTGGAAATAGAGAGGAAGTCAAAGAGCTGTAAAAATACAATCCATTTATACTAGCAGTCAGCTGGGATTGACTGAACATTTGCAATGACAATTCTTAAAGTCACCAAAACATTAAAGTAAGTGGACATTAACATTAAGATACAATGAAAATTCTATGGAATTATATGTTACATCCACATTAGAATTAAAGTGAAGTTATCCATGATTAATGTTATGACAATGAACAAAACAACCTTTCTTCCAAAACCATGCTATCTGTTTTACACATTGTAAAAAGCATTTGACAATTATAAATTGCTAATCTAAACCCAAGGAAAACTATTCACAGTCATCTTGCATATACTGCAATATTGACTGGCCTTCACTACCTCGAGCTAACATTTTACTGTAGTTTGTATTTGCACCATCATTTCATGGCTCCATTTACTTTGATTTGCATAGCAATTTTGGTGCACATTTTTCAAAAAAACCTAATCAATTTTAGCTTAATATAAATTATACCACCACAGAAATTGCTGCCACTGTCCAAAAATGCTAATCAATTTTGAAAATCTACATCATGGCTTGCATCCCAGATTTTTTCCATCCAATCCACATCAAAAAGAAATGATAGAAAATTATGTTAACATGTTCGACTGCTTGTTTGCTTGTTTTAGTTGAGGAATTGGTTATGCTTCAATGGCAAACTAATCGCCTGTTTGGAATCTCATCCAGTTTGTGTTACTTTTTTTAATGGCAATATGGAGATGCTGCAGAAGAGTTCAACATGGTCCATGGTGATAGTTTTAGATTCTCTAACAGGAGCATTTTTTGCATCACTTTCAGAGGTGTTAGTAAAAAGAAAATTTAACTGTTTTGACCAGTATTACATTATTTAGTGAAAGTACTTCATTCCCCTGTATTGGTTTGTTCTAATGAGGCAAAGAATACAACAAATTAATCTAAAAAAAAAAAAAAGCAGCCCTTTGAGGAGTGCAATTTTTTCAAGGCCTATAAAAGATCATTAGTGGGTTTTTTTTTAATGTTTCAAATGCAGCAATGATTTTAAGCCAGTATTTTCATCCACTTCAGTTCTTTGGTTCACTCATAGCTTTCAGCACAGAGCGGGTTCCTTTTCACACAGCTTTCACCCAGGTTCAGGCTTATTTCTAATTACTGTTATGGTAACAAGGCTACCTGCACCTCAGTCCCCAAATCATTTCTGTCTTGTGGCTGCACCATTTGTGAATATATAGGGACCTTTTTTTTCCTTACAAGATAACTATATAGTTCAGTATCCTGGAGAAACAGCTGAGGTACTTCAAGATTAATTAACCTTAGTGAATATATGCTAACAGAGCTATTGAGCTTTGGGTACGGCAGCTAATCTCCATTTCATAGGTGCATTGCTTCTAAGTGAAATAGTGTACCTATAAAATAAGCACCAAAGGAAAGATGAGCCCAACAGTATCCACAAATCTAGAAAGAAAAAAATTCATGTCTTGTTCTCTGCAATTAAAAGCATCTTAGAGAGATTCATTTTCAGGGCCAGTACTGAGGTTCAGTCTATTAACTGGTTAATCCCTATTTTGAGAAGCATTAAAGAGCGTTAATATCTCAGTGTTCATACATAGGTGCATGCTGACTTGACTTTAAGGGCCCAGGTTATCTTCCAAGGTGGCTAAGGACCTGAAAGTATTAGACTTGCAGGTAGATTACTTTCCGAGGTTTTCCTGCACATTACCTTGCAGACAAAATGGCTCTAACTTTAGAAATAGCTGGTAAAAGGCACATGGGAGAAAATCCAAGATAGCTAACAAAAATATGCAGACAGATTTCATTTAAAAGTCCTGTTTTGCACATTCTACAACACATGAAAGAAAATTATTCTCCCAAAGAAAACCACTGTGTTGCATCAAGTCCTGAGGAGCTTTCTAATTCATCGATTCACCTTGTTTGAACCACACATCTTTGCTATCGTTGTAATAAATTACACAATATCCCGATCTCTTTTAAGATGGCTCATGTGAAGTAAGGATGCACAAGCACTATATATTGCATCACCCTTTCCTTGTTTAAACAGGAGAAAACCCCAACATGTGAGGACAATAGCAATAGACTTGGATCCACCAACTATATCCATCATCCTTATGCAGTATGAAATACTATAGACCTTGACAAATTTCAGTAGTCCTGACAAGCATTTTCTAAAAAAAAAAAAAAAAACCTAGTTTCCCTAGTTTAGACATTTAAAACATCACTTTTAAAAAACACTTCAACATGATTTCCATTTTAAAATCTCCTAGACCTCATTAAGATCGCATTCTTTGTTTCTGGCTATTGAGAGAACTCGAGTAAAGCTGAGACTCCTCATTATAAAATATTCTGCAACATGATTTAAAACAAGGCATGAAAAACTATCTATAAAAACAACTTCCCACATGGATATGATTAACAACCAAAATGGAAGTGTTTCTTGTTGTCAATAACAACTTCCAGTAATGATTAAGATGGGCCATTATAAAAGAAAAAGAAAAAAAAAAACATAAAGCATTCCCCACATTAAAAAAAAAGAAAAAAAAATAAATCAATATTTTATATGAAAAATAGCACTGGCATTATTTAAAGCAATTCTTAGGTTTATGTCCTTTTTGTCCAAAGTTGAAAAATGAATCTTTTTTTTAGTTATGGTGTGTTTACTATAAAAACATTTGTCACTGTTCTTCATTGAGAGATAAAATGCTGGAAATACACAGTGCACTTATTGGACAATTTAACATGCTAGGGTCAGGCACTCTGAGACTTCACAGTAGCACAACAAGAACAGATATTGAAGATGCTCGAAATCCAGATTATGGCTTTCAGAAGACATGGTGCATTGTTCACCCAGGTTGAAAGCAGATGTATGTTTATATACTTTAATCTTGGCTCAGATGTGAGCTACCATGTTAACAATTTTGTTGCCCAGGCTGCCCTGGCTTGGGATTTAAATAAAAACAAATTACAGGTCTTAACAGTGATAGATGGACTTCTCTTACATTTGTGTAGAGTATTTTTGCCTTAAGATTAAAGGCTTACGCATTTATCTGCATAAACTAACCCCTGGAGTAGGGTACTGCTGACATTTTCCAAGAAAAATGAATATCCTAACTTATTCCAAAGAGAAGACTTGGTATTTGTATGTCCAGAGTGACCTTTGCAAGTGCCCTTTCAGATTAGGTGCACTACATGGAAAATTGTGCTCTTACAGTACTCCATAAATCATACCTACCAATTTTCTTTAAAGGGGTATGTAAATATCAGTGTACCAGGTGGGTAAACAACACTAACCTCGTACAAATGGCTTGAAAATTGAAGAAAAGCACCTTATTTTGCTGCTGAAATTGCTTTTGAAGCCCAGCATCGTGGCTTGGGTTGTAGAATGCATGAAATGATTTGTGCACTGGGAATAGAAAATGGGTTGATGATAACCACACTCGACACAGTTCCTATGTTTCTGAGTTCTTTCAATGATCAAAGATATCATTGCTGTATATTACTTTTCTTTGCAGATCCCAAATGCATGTGAATTTCAAGTGACATACACATTATCTGCATGTTTCCAAAATGGACAGACAGCTTTTTAGTTTGTATTTCTCATTTGAGCTAGTTAATGTTTCTGGTCCAGTTTCAGTCCGAGTCTCCCTGCAATAGTTATGTAGCATTTCCATTTAATAAAAGCAAGGCAAAGAAGTTCATGTGCTAAAGAAGAAAAAATATGAAGTTACAGCCTTTGAAACTGTCAAAAGTGCTATTTGAATCAGTACAGTACTGACTATGAAAGTGAGATATGTTAATTGTTGCTAAGCTATAACAGAAAAGATTCTGAATGAAGAAAAAAGTCCTGGTTTTAGACACATCAGTAGGGTAACATATACGCC
Source organism: Athene cunicularia (assembly GCF_003259725.1). Taxonomy (NCBI): domain Eukaryota; kingdom Metazoa; phylum Chordata; class Aves; order Strigiformes; family Strigidae; genus Athene; species Athene cunicularia. The sequence goes on from NW_020799112.1 coordinate 12,677,524, forward strand.
ATGGATATCAACGCACCTTGGTGAAACTCTGAGAACCAACTTCAGACATGATCCCGATTTCAGTTTAACTTTTAACATTTGTAACTTTTATTAATACTGAAGGTCTCATTTCTACAAATGTGTTGTTGTCATCATGTTGCTTATTCCACAACATTCCAGAGGGTTTAGCATAATTATCTACAGAAAACGTTGGTAACTCATTTTGTAATGGGCTTTGTAAAAGCAGAGTTGTAGTGTTCTCAGCCCAGGTCTATAATCCTGACCTTGCCCTTACTTCCTGAAGAGACCAAATGCAACTTTCTGATTTATTGAAGAATTGCCTTGATGACTAGAAACCAGAGTTTTTATAAAACTAAAGATGTGACTTATATTCCAGAAATGTCTATATCCTAGGATCCAAGACTCTAGTAAGACAAACTATCAACCTGCTATCAGTCATCCTAAATACTTTCCTAAAAATTTTTGAGGTCCAGTTCACCTGTGTGGATAAAATTATTTGGGATCCTTCTTTGGCATGGCAAATAGGAACAGCAGGAATGTACAAATTATACTGCCAGTCATTTTGGCTTTATTTTTACTATAGAGATGGAGAGACTTTTAGAAGTCCTGGGCTCACTCAGCTTCAGTTTCATTTATTGATGCTCAAACCCTCTGAGGACCAGGCTGCATGTATCAACACGGGTACCAAAACCCAGACCAACTGCTGGAGAATTATGGACCTTAATGGTGTCATTGCAATCATATTATAAGTAGTAGAAGATGGGAGCAGAAACAGAAGGTATATTTCTTCTTCTTGCCCACTACATGATATTGAAATAAACAGATGAAAATTATAATCAGCCGTTTTGAAAGATGAAGTATAAGTAAAGAATAAAAGCCATAATCCATTTTTAGCATATGCTTGAGAAGGTGCCTCACAGTTATACTGTATATCAACATTTCCAGTGTCCTACTTCAAAATCCTTAAATCAGCTCAGCTCAGAGTGCCTTGGGGCATAAGACAGAAGACAGAATTGCTCACAGGAAAGTATTTGAAGCCTTTCTGAAAACAGGTTTATGCTGAAAACAGGTTTATTCTTCACAGGGGGAAATAAAGCAAACAACAGAGGGATATCATCTACCTCCACCCCCCCAAAAAAAAACACCAAAAAAAACAGCACTGGAGGGAGAAAAGAGCTGCAAATGCTGTAAAACTGAGCTTGAAGCATATCAGGTAAATTTGTTCTCACTGAGAAGGGAAAAGATATTATGGAGAGGATGAGGGTGGTGTCTGAGGACATCCCCAGCCTACAGACCTCTGAAAAAAATCAGGGTCTACCTCCCAGAGATGCCTTTCTGACAGCAGCACATCACTCAGTCATTTTACTACTACTCCACCCAACAGCTTCTTCAGCAGGACAAGTTTACAGAGGAGATCCAACAGCAAATCCAATGTGTTTAAGTCAAGATTTAAAAGCAGTTGAAACACTCATAACATTTCAAGTCACAAAAGGCCACACAAACACCCCAGAGACACAAACTGCCTTGTTGGGATCATGCCACATGTTTATCACCTCTTCTCATCTCCTCACAGCCTCTGACTCGGTGTGCTCAGCAGCACTCTCTGAACATCCAAAAGCTTGCAGTTAGTTTGGAGAATCAGCAGTCCTGAATTTCTACTCTCTACAGCCAATATCTAAAAGGCATTTTTTCCTCCTGCTATTCTGTTGTGTTGTTTTTTTGTTGTTGTTTTGGTTTGGTTTGGTTTGGTTTTTTTTGTTGTTTTTTTTTTTTTTTTTTTTTTTCAGGGCTAAAAATGCTCCTAGAAGTTATAATGTCACTACTGCACTGCATGGGAAATCTTTGGGAACAATTCCATTGTTTCAGGGTTAACAGACAGAGGAGGTGCCATAAGTTAGGTCTTCCACTCCATCTAGAATATAAGGACGTAGAATTTATTTCATTTAAGATTAAATCTTAAAGCATATTTCAACAAGGGACAGCACAGCCCTATTTTGTTATGATAAAATTACGTGATATATTTAAAGAAACTATTTAATCCTCAGAACCTTTTGTTAATGGAAGTCTCAGTTCTCATCTGTGTTTTGCACTGATACTGATTTAAGACAAGACCAGGAATAATTAAATTCAATACAAAGACTCAGTATCTGCAAACTTGCACCATTTCATCTATCTCCAAAAGGCCTCATTATAACAGAGAAGTGAATTACCCTTGACTTTAGAATTCGTGAGGAAACACCTGAGAAAAACTCCATATGGTAGGAAAAGGAATAGTTTGTGTTTTGTTTCAAAAATACCTATGTGAGTTAGGTAGTATGGGGGCTTATTAAAAACCACTGATGTTTGTATGCCTGAGCAACTGAGATGTTTTTGAAAATTCCTACCTTTTACAAACATGTTAAGGGAATCATTTTCAAAGGAGCTTGTGGATTTTACAGAGATGTGTTCGGTTATTGGTCGATTTAGGTTTACTCACAAGTGGTTGAGAGTTCAATGTGGTTACTCTGAGGTATAAAAAGTAAGCAAGTAGACACACGTTTATAGGCTCAAGGCTGAAAACAACCCAGGACTCGAAGGCAGGCAGAATACGAATATTTTCAAGGTGACTTCTTCATGTTAGAAGCCTTTTTTGAAGGCAGCACAATGTTGCATACAGCATAATGTTGAAGAGGCTATGGAAAGCATGTTATTTTCTCCAGTGGAGACTGGAAATAAATATAATGTTATTATTAGTTATCCATTTAAAGCATCTTTGAGCTTAGTAGGAGCTGCATCGTGCCAAGCTTCACAAACATACTCTATCTCTTATCTCCCCAGCTCTCAATATTTAAGGTCTCATTCGTTATCCTAAAACCTAATCCCGTTCCCAGGGAAGTCACTGATTTCACCATACCATGAGAATGCAACTGAAGCTGGTGTCTAGCTTTCACAAAATCACCAATTAAAAAAAATATCCACTGGCAAAAACACCATCTTAAAACGTCTATTCTGCAACTACCTTGGTAAGATGTAACTGATTTTCTGTTTACTGAAACCTCAAAACATCACATGACCTTGCATCGACTTGCACAACAGGAAAAAAAAAAAAAAAGAATTGTATTTGACAGGCACTGCTAATAATGAAAATGTTTTTAAATGTAAGCTCTAGCTGTGTACCAATCACTGCCTAATCAGGGTTATGCTTTTCAAATTATATTGTGTCTTCTTTCACCTCCTGCCTATTATGTGAAATAAAAAGAGAAGTGCTTAGGCAAATCCTTGATCGGTTCACATATATTTTTAATATTAATATGTCAGAGTAGTGGCAATAATGATATTAGGCAAATGACGGAATTCTCCCCCCAGCTGGACATGTTAATTGAGAAGCCAAATTTTAGAGGCAAAGTTCACGTCTGTGCAGATGGCAGGACAATGCCGGATGGCAGGCCTAGGTCAGTGTCAATCCCAAACCGTACTTTAATGGCTCACTTCTCTGCTTTTTCAACGTCAGCTGGTCCCTGTGGGGTGTATAAGTTGGGGAAGTCTGTCTCTGCGTTTTTTTCTGCCCTTGACTCTGGTGCACTAATTTCATGCAGAGAAGATGCCCCTATGTGTGATAATAAAAAAAAGAGGAATTTGTGCTTAGAAGCTTGAATGAGAGAGACAGTTCCAATGTTTCCTTTAGAGCTGATATAGCTGTGTTAAAACCAATAACATACTCTTGCTCTGACAGGGCTTCATCCAAAGTTTGCTAACATCAAGGGGAACATATTCCCCATTAAATTTCAGGCACCTGATATTTCCTTAGTTTTATAATATTTTTTGGAGGGGGTGGTGGGGTGGTGTTATTGTCTTTATTTGCATTTATACTGAGGCCACTTAAAATTTTGGCCAGGCTGGCCAGATTTTAAGATACTTTATTCTGCTGCAACCATATAAAGGTATTTTGCCCTTTGTTAAAAGGCCCTGAATATGTAAGTATTATATTATCTCCTTTAACGTGATCTGTGAATCAGAAGCTGAATGTATATACTTATATATTTAGAGAAATACATAGCGTCACAAAAAGACTTTAATAGTTTCAGTTTCCTAAGTGATATAATTATTTATTATCTCTAATTAAAATGCAGCGCTTGGCTTTCTGCATGCGACTAGATGAAAAGCCTTTTTAATGAAAAGAGCAACTATGAGCTCTAAATTTCTTTATGGAAGAGATAACTTATGTAATCACTGGTAACCTTTTTCAATAATATTATCTCACTATTTATAAAACAATACCTTCTTTACTTTTGAAATTTCATTTACATATGAAAAAGAGCTTTATTTATTGATGCCTTTGACTGATGTGCATTCCTCTTTCAGGAATACCCTCCTTTTCCAGTCTTACATATGCCAGAGCACCTACTTTCCTTTTGACATTACCTTCAGTGATATTTTAAAACAATTCTCTGCTTGAATTATCAACAAGCACAAAATTAGTTCATTCTTCAGATAAAATCACATTATATTTCCTTGTTTTATAAGGTTAGATTAAAAATGTTTTCTATTCTTATAGGTTAAAAAAAATGCAACATTTAACCACTAGGAGCACATATAAACAAAGACAAAACCATTTTTATTTTCCTTTTTTATTGTAAGAAAACCTTTCTTTAACACATTGCCCAACACACACACACACATATTTTCTGGTTTAATAAGTTTAACCACTTCATGCATCAGGAGGATATAAGCAACAAAGAACTGAAAGTACACACCAGTAAAACTTGCCCACATCTACATTAAAAATGAGTAATAAACTCATATATTAACATGACTCCTTTAATTTTTATATTGATAAATTTTCTCTTTTATTTCTAAACAAGGAGGGCTTCCTATCATTTATGAAGAAAAAATAAAAATACTTTAAAGCTTTATGGACTAGCATTTTTCTCATATTTATGTAACTTCCAACATGCCCACAATCCAAATCTGAACCATCTTAAGCACTGCTAACATAATTTTCTACTAAACGTAGAGCAAAATCATGGACTACTTTTATATTAATAAAATATTAATATATAGTGTATTATAGTACAGATTGTTGTGTGGCCAAATATCTTACAGATATTTCACAACCATATAGGGTTTTATTCAAAGCTCACTGTAGTCAAAGGAAAAACTTCCATTGATTCTAATGGGCTTTCAATCAAGCCCTCGACTATATGTATTTTTTCATGAAATGGAAAAATTCATCATCTGTGGAATTGCCTGGTATGACTGAGGGCAGCAAATGAGTTCAGTGATGCTGCATTTCTGTAAATCTGGGCAAAATTTGACCTTGTATGTTGACAGAGAGGAAAAGAAGTAGGCAATGTGCTTAACTAAACATCTCTGTTGTGCTGTAATCATCTGGTCTTGTGTTTCACTAATTAATGGATGTGTAAAGTGAGAGCATTCAAATAAACGCAATTTTAAAATCCATTTACTCTTTACAGTGCTTGCTTTATAACTTTTTACTGAATATCGATTTTTAACTTACCTCCCCTCTCAAACCAATACCTCACCGTAAGTAATTCCATTTCTTTTCTCCAGAAAAGAAGCCACCAATTTTGTTTAAGGACACAGCACCAGTTAGTGCAGATTTTATGCAACAGGCTTTGAGCTGTATGTCTAACGCTTGTCTGGACCTCCTGTAAAGCCTCTGTAGGCCTCTCTGCGTGTGAATACCTATATACAGGCAAAGTACATATGTTTTCAAGTATATATGTGCATGTACTCCATGACATTATCTAGCCAATTGTACCAGGTTTAATCTTACAACTGATCTAGTTAGGGAACGGAAAATAATAATCTATGTAAAGCAGTTTCAACTTGGACAGTCAATCTGAATAACACTGTACACAGGAAACAGTATGAATTGATCAAACAAACATTTAATATTGTTTTACAAGCTGCAGATGGGTTTACATTAAGTTCCCTTTAATTTCATTCACAATAATTTGAGCTAGATTTTATTCTACTAACCATATATCTTCAGGAAGGGCAATCAATATCCTGGAAAACAGATCAAAAGACCATAGAGTGATGTAGTCATTCAAGTGAACAGAAAATGAATACAGTTACTATTTAATTTTGGACGTATTGTTTAGATCAGTGATATTTTTATTTCGTCTTCATACGGTTAAAAACCATGTAAGTGCATATTCAAAATTAACAGGGTGAAAATTTTTCAGTAGTCATCCTGCATACATGGGGAAACACAGACCTGATACAATGCCCTGGCAGTCAGTAAAGAGCCTTTAACTCAGTGGGCTTTAGATTGGTACTAAAACTACTTGACTTTCAAAATGGGAAACACATAACTGATGGATAGATCAAGAGTTGTACATCTTTCAAAGGTTTTTATCAGATAGCATCCACTAATTCCAAGCATCCTTGCGCTTCAATTGTTGTTAATATTATAACCAGACTTCATCCAGTTCATGTAATTTTCTTCTACTATTAGCAGCACTAAAGGTTAAAACTATCTCCTATAACCCTACAACAATAAACTATCTTCATAATTCTCTTTAAAGACAAGAGGTGAAAGATGGATTTTACATAGGACCCTTACACTCAATACATTTCCAAATGCCTAGCTTACCCATGCAGATTGCCTCCATGAACAGACACAAGGTTATTGCATTGTCCGCTATCATATAAAGTCGGCTATGAATAAGCACGTGTTCATAATTGTGTTCACTTAAACTGAAAAATCTCTATTTAGTAAATTACGCTGGTCTGTTATGGGTCTGCTATTATTGTATAATAATTCAGATTCCACTACTTGTTGTGATTGAAATGTTAAAAAAAAAAAAAAAAAAATAGGAAGAATACATATGTTAGGACTACTCAGGTTTGAGTTAATCTCAGATGATGCAGATTTATAAAATCACACTGCAATAGCTGAAAAAGAAATGGGCAATCCAAGGAAATCTGGGGACATTCAGACTACTCTTTCCATTTGTAATTCAGATAACGTTACACAGGCTTAATATTTGACATCATCAGATATTTTCCAGCCTTTGTTTCTGTTCCAGTTACTCTTAGCAACTGTGTTGAACACTAATGCAGTTTATGCATTATTACCAATGGGAAATCCCTGACATCAAAGGATTCATTTTAGTCTTTGTCTTGCTTTAGTAATAAGAAATAAATTTTACCTAGTCATTGTCCTAGTCAAGTCAAATAAAGAAACTATATCTGCTGACGAGCCATTATTATCACAGTTAAACAGATTAGCATTGATTTACTGTAGGTAGGAGCTGTTGAAGGGTCCGTTCTGTATGTGCTCTGTAGCAGCATGATTATTTACTGTAAACCTACCCTCTGATTTTCTCCTTAGGCTAGTATTGTTATTATTAAAGCTAATTCACATGGAATTATGGTAGCTCTCCTGGTCTACTGTCTTTGGTCAGAGACCTAAGCAGGTGTTTGCTTAATAATTTGGTCAAAGATCAGTGAGTTAAAGGTTAGGCCATAGAGGGGAAGAATGGAGAGGTCAGAGCACTTGCAGGAGGGGTCTGAGACTTGATCTTCCTGAGTCTGGAACGGTCGAACCTCAAGGTCACCCATTAGTGATCTTGCTTTAACGGACTGTGAGATGTCGACCATAAATTCACCATGCCAGCACCTTTAACCCTATTAATACTTTGACTACTGGAAATAAAAGCAAGGATCCAGAAGGAACCAGCCCATGGAGAATTATTCACAAAATGTCTATGAGATTAAATTTATCTAATACAGTTTATACCTCTCAATACAGCTCTCCAAGGAAATACCTTTTCTTTATTTTACCCTTATAGAGATTCGTTACCTTCTATACCAAGATGGTAGATAAATGAAGACCTTTCACACACAACACACATGTACATGTGATCATGACTAAATAAATAAAACCATATATTTTATAATAAAGGATTTTCACAGATAATAGAAGTAGAAATTAATGAAAGTAGAAACAAAACCAAACCATCTCCCATTCCCAAAACCTGTACCTGTCCATGTATGTGTAGTCAAACTTTTATAATGATCATCCAGAATTAGAGGCTAACACATAATGAGTAGTCACCTGCTATCAGAAGCAGACATGTTTTGTCCTTCTTCGAGTCAATAACTATGTTTCGACCATCAAGTATTTTCACATGTAGAAGTATGGGATCACCAAACTATAACTGTCAACTGGGAAAAATGATACTGTCTACCTAGGAGTTTCACTTTGGAAAGTACTTTGTTCCTTCTACTCTCCAACTACACTTCAAGGTAAAGGAGTTTTTACTTGCTGAATCAACCCTGAGTTGCAGGACTCAAATACTTTTAATATCTTCAAACAAAACAATTCAGCCTAGTTAAGAGTTTCAGACAATTTCAGATCAAAACTATGTGAGGCTACTTAATATCACCATACACCACAACTCCTTTTGGAACATCTCTCACCTTCAGATCCTGGGAGAGTCATTGTTTACTATGTCTGGGATCTTCTGGGCTGCATATAACCAGAATTAATTAATTTATATTGTTAATAGAAATTGTGCTATTGACATGCATAGCTCTCTTCAGAAGAAATAAAGATCCTACTTTATCTAGAAGAGACTGCAATCTAGATTAGAGCCAGAAAAATATGTAGTGACTGTTCATATAGAGGAGGTATAAAGGGGTAGCTGATGAAGGGATGTCTCAGCCATTTGAGAAATCAGGGTATTTAGCCAGTAAAAGAAGTAACATCGCAGGCTGGGTTAGGAAAATGTTTACTGCTATTATGATTAGGATGTCCATGGGACAATGAGACAAAGACAATGAACTCCTTCCCCAGAGAGTTCCCAGGGACTCCTGGCAAGCAGCTCCTTCCATTGCGGGATGAGGACATAAGAACTTACAGGCATCAAAGTATTGTGAAAGGGAGCAGAAGGGTAGGAAGGGTGAGACATAAAGGAACCATCCACTTGAGATAAATGAAGACATCACAGCCGAGTAAAAAGAGATAACAACAGACAGTTAGGTGCAGAGTGCTAATTGGGAGTCTGAACTGAATCAGTGGCCCCAGCCCAGCATTAATGAAATATTCATAGACGGCCACACAACACACTGTCAGCAAAGGACAGGTTGCTTTGCCTTCTAGTGAGGAGAATTTTACTCTATCAGTGTCCCCTTGTTTTCCCTACCCTCACAACTACTGAGACTGTAGGAAGGAAAGGCCTGCAATTGCTGCAAAGTGTGTTTTCTCCATGAAAATTTCATACTGGGTACCTTGGCTATCCAGGAATAAAAATTTATTATATCATCCATAAAGGCCAACCACATAGGAAATTGAGGCATCCTGAAACTTCACAGGTATCTTTAACTTCTATTCATGTTCTCTTTGACTTCTAGCATATTTTACTTTCCATGTCTTCCTATCTTATGAAACCTCTGTAAACATCTGAACAGAAAGAGTTTTTCATATGTGGACAGGAGGAAGCATGGTGTTTCAGTAGAGAAGTAGCTCTTCTATTGATAAAAGTTCATAAGTATTTCAAATTGAGAAAATAATCCTGACAGAGGCTGTCATCTCTTATATGGTATAAAGTGCCCACAATTCCCACAAAGATCAACAGGTTCTGGGCTCCATCCAGAGCCTCTCAGAACTGAGCTGTTCATCCAGAATACTTGGCTTCAATTCGTATCACTTGAACTCACATTGTTCAGATGAGCTTAAATCTTTACATAAACTGTTTGCTCAATTGCACTGCATACCGTGCATGCTGCTGTGTGCACCTGTTTGTTTTGATAGCAAGCACAATAGGATATTTTGTGGGTTGAAATCATCCTTTGTAACAAAACAGTCTTTTTTTAATTAAAAACAATTCTGGAAATGAAGACACAATAAGAATATGTACAAAAAATCCTTTTATAAAGATTGAAAAGTAAAATGTGTCAAAATATTTTTAGAACCTCGCAAGTATTTTGGTGACACAAAGTCACTTTTCAGAGAGGAGTTCTGTTTTTAATGGGCATAAGCGTCTGTCTTTTGTATGATCTCTAAAAGATATTCTAAGTAAATCATTAAAGTATTCTATTTTAAAAATAAAGATAAAGTAATTATTAAAGGGAAAAATATACTTACTGTGTTCCATGTCCTGCTTGCTAATTAAGAAGGAAATGCACTTTAAAAAAATTATCAGGAAATAAGATTTCCAGTCTACTTAATCAGGATGGGTTGGAATCCATTCGCAGGAAGCCATGTCTCATAATAGTTCTGCTTGTGGAGCTTTCATTAACTAAAAGAGGAATAACATACAAAAAGCCTAAACTCTAAGACAGACTGACCATGTTCAACTTTAACATGAAGTCTTGTACTTTGGGGCTTGTGTTTGTAACTGCCTGGAAGTAAAGAGTATCTTTAGCTCCCAATCTTGCAGAGAACTCTACAATATATGAGGTCAAAATAGAAAGTACTGTAAGCTAATCATAATCATGAATAATTATTTTCTAGGAATAATTTAATGCACTTTGTTACACTGTACTTTAACATGAATTAACATGGAAACCAGAGGAAATTATTCATGTAGCATGCTGTTGCAATAGGTCATCTCATCCTATTCAGTGACAGCAGAATAGTCATTTGGACACTGTTGTGCATAGAGAGCTCTTGAAACAGAAAATACCTTTATAGGCACGGAGTTAAAAGAAAGCATTATTGTTTCCCCTTGAGATTATAGTCCAGACAAGCATAGTGATCTCAGAAGTCTTTGAAATGACAGAGATAAAATTTTCTAATTTTCTTAATGGTCACCACAGAGGTAAAATCAATCCAAGCTTGGAAAAGGACAGCTGAAGATCTTGAACAGCGCAGGACAGCCACAGAGAGAAGTTGCAATACCAGCTACGTGTCAGTCCTCGGGGAGATTCCTGGCTCTGTAGGACAGAGCTATTGGCACAATGTAACCTCTGGCTACATCAGGGAAGGTGGATTAGCCACAAACCAGGATACATGTTGTTCCATGGATTTGCTGCTTTCTTTAGAGTAGAAGAGACCGGTGTCTTCCAGAATCAGTTCACTGCCCAGCACAAAAGCTTTGCCCTTTTGCCCCCTTTGCATGCAGAGAGAGGGGATGCTAACACGGTAAAATTCACTCCTGGGCAAGAGGCCAGAACATGGCCTATGTACTATTAAGCCTTCAAAATAGGGTTTAAGTGGGACTTAAGTGGTGCATGAGCCTTTTGTTGGCTTTCTGCCCAGAATTGAACTTTACCCACAGAGAATATTACATGTTGTCCATGCATTGTCTACCATATATGGGTGCAATGTAATTCCCCTTTGTCACCCTGACAAAACGCCCAGCATTGCTTAAACTGTGTTGTTCTAAATGGTCCAGAATAAATTATGCCTGCTGCATGTAACACAACCAAGCAAAGTACTACTAACACAGGAAGAAAGTATGTCTTTATGGGTGAAAGGAATTTAATATTCTCAGGACTGACATGCCAACATCTTAAACAATATGGGCCCTTATTATAGACAGACGTGGTTTCTCACATTTACTTGTACAAAACAGCATATAGATTTTCAGCAGGTCCTTATTGTGAACTTACAAACTAAGAAGAGTCTCGTACTATTATGCTTATGTAGCATTTTTCCTATTAAAGTGCAGCTTGAAGTATTCCCACATTCTTCAGTGTGCTTAAGTTTATGCATGACTAGCCTTTCAGATTCAATAGAACTGCACAGGCAGTAGAAATAAATTCAAACATAGTGTATGTCTTTAAAGGAGTGAGGCTCAAAGTTGTACTTGCATTCGCGAAGTGAAAGCTTTTCCCTTTTTTAATTTTATTTCTATTTCTGTGGTTTTTTGCTTTGGCACTAGGGCTATCTCTTTCCTGATTGACTCATTTTCCTTTGAGAGTTGTTTAGATAGGTTACTAAGAAGGTTAGAAAAGACAAGAAACAAAGGTTTAATGACTTGCAAAAATATGCACAATACAAGAGCAATACACACATCCTGAACATTTCCCAGCCTGATACAGTTTTAGCTGGAAAAAGATGATGGGGAGGGAAGCAGAATTGGGAACAGAAACATCAGATGTCCTGGAATGAATAATAAATCATAAATTGCTATTGTAAATTCTACTGGCAGCTCTTAAAAGTGACCACAAGTAGTCTCTCTGATACATAGTGAAGGGATCCAGAACTGCTGACAGGTTTGTGTATATCAAACTGATTAACACTTTATATTACATAGACAATTATTAGGGGCTTTGAATTTGAGTTCCTACATTGCTTTTACTTCGAAGAAAGCAGCTGTATTTTTTTTCTGATGATACTTTCTGCAAAAGACATGTGGAATCTGATGATTATAATTCATTTTTATTTAGTTAGCAGATGGCTTCCAGCAGCAATTCCTTAAAAGTTTCCTCATTTATAAAATATGAAGTGGCTGACCTAAGTTAAACCAATTAGTAACTTTCCTTTATCATTTTTCCAGGTGCTTTCTTCATTAGGAGATATCAATCAACTGCAAGGCAGTAAACATGCTAGTTCTGGTATTTGTGGAATGCTCAGATCATCAATTGAAGTACACGCAGTTCAAATCTGAAATATTAGCAGTTCAAAAATCCATTAAGATCACTATCAGATGAGTTGTTATAATACCCCTATTGAAATGTGTTGCACAGAATCAGCATGTGACACCTTGGAACTGAAAGAAAATATTTCCTGTTACTACAATGTTCATACAGAAAGTCTAGATTGAATTCAGTGGGCAAGATAAAATATTTTTCACCTGGAAAATGTTCCCTTTTATTAATACCGTCTTCATTAAAAATGTTCAAATTAGTTTCTTCAGCTGTTCTGTATCTCCAGATACAGAAGGTAGAGAAAATGCTTCGGGATGAAAGCATTCTTATGCAATACAACTGAGAAGTGATTCATCAATTTGTTAAAAATGACAAACATTTTAAAAACTAGGATCTTTCAAGAAGATACCAGTTTTAGTTTCACAAAAACAAAGCCACATTTTTTGAAATAATGTACATGACTCAGACTTTTACCCACTCTAAATTAGTAACACAGGATATTATTCTATCTGCATAACCGTAAAACGTACCTTTACAGTCTGAAAATTTCAACTATCTTTCTAATTACACTGGAGTAGAATGCAATTGCTAGATTTTATATCAAGTAGAAGATAATCTGTATACTTTCTGAATTGAGGAATATTACAAAAGAACAAAATCCTGATTCTGTAAATCTACAAGATCACTTAAAGCTTCAACTCATATGCATAGGATCCTGCCAGGATCAGGCCAACCATTCACCAGAAATGTTGATGTAATAAATTTGTGTTTTGGAAAAAAGCAGGTTAAAATGATAAATGTCAAATATTAGTAGTTCTTTTTAAAAAGGCATCTCTCCTGACACTTCACCCTCATCCCTTGTTCTCCCGTCCACAGATGGCAACGAGGTGCACCATAAAAGAAATTAAGATGATAGTGTGTTGACAGGAGCAAGGACACTCCAGTTTTCATCCCTGCAGACAACAGAAATGACATCACGTCTCCTCAAGCTGACACATTAATAAATTTAGTATCACCTGAACTTTTCTGGAAAAGAGAACCTTTTACACCAGCAAGTTATCTGGTGTCAGTAATAATAGGATTCTGTACCATATTCTGCTCCATATATGATGGCAGAATTACCTTTTGGGCCCTAACAAGTTGACAGGGGTTCATTTTGCTTCCTCTTTTAATGACATCTTTGCAGGTGAACTGCAGATGTAATGACTTCCTCTTTTGCTTCTGAATACTCCTGAAATGTCATCATGACCCAAGACATCTCAATCTGGCTTAATGCAAACGGGAAGCAAAGGGTTTTTAAAGGTGAAACTGATCTTGCTAATGAAGAAGTATCACTCTTCATCTGGACAGGGAGCACAAAGCTTGTTAGATCGAGCTAGGTGAATGTCACAGGTTAGAGTTCAGGCATAACACAGAATTGTGACTAAAGATGTTATCTTCTATTTGTGTAGAGATACACAATCAAAACAAAGTAATACAAGTCTAATTCTAAGTATTTGGGAATGACACAGCAAGATATGAAATAAACCTTTGCTGGAGAGATCAGCATTATGAGGACCTTAATAGTGAAAAGTTCAAATATTTTAAAAACAGAAGACAGCAAACATGTAAGAATATATGGTTGGGTTTTTTTTTTAAAAAAAAAAAACAACAAACAAACCAACCAAACAAAACACAACACAAAAACAACAAAACAAAAATCTGAATAAGAACCCTCCAAAAAAAACCCAAAAAACCCTACAAAGGAACAAGCAGCAAGGGGGGAATAATGGATGCTAGTGTAGACCATTCATTGCTCCAAGGTGGAGAATTAATGCAAAGGTATCCGATTTGCATGTTTAGCTACAGCATTTCAGATGGTAAAAATACTTTATATTTGCCACTAGGTTGGATTATTCCCAAAGTACATACATATATATTTTTAATGCACGAGAGAGCTAATTAGGATGCTGAAGTAATGTGAGGGCTGTTTTTCAGTGCAAGTGGAAAGCAACTTGCCCTTCAGACATAAAGTTCCTTGAAGCCATTGGAAGCTTCCGAGGGGGTGAAATAAAACAAACCCAAAAACATATGCAAGTCCCAAACACATTCAGATTACCTTTGCTGACCAAAAGCAGGCCTCCCATACTGCCTGCTCATGACAACTTTTGTGGGAGATGGAAGTCCTCGCACTGACAAATCTGACGAGCTGTGGAAAGCATTAACTTTCAAAGCCTTTGCTGACTGTATAGAAATGGTAGCTGTAACAAAATTCAGCTCGCCTCTTTGCAGATGTTTCTTACTGTTTAATTCATTTAATAATGTTTTGTTTACAGTCCAGGTCCTGGTGATACTCTTCTATTTAAAGCATCCCACTGTTTGCAGGATGTTTCAGATGGACACATTGTGTGAATGGGCCCAGATTGAAGCTAATGCAGAAATTGTTCAATGATTCACCAAGAGAAAATAAAAAACAAAAACCTACTGGATTCAAACGCTTGTCTGATTCAGGGAACATTTTAAAAACACCACATGAATATTTTAAGTGCCAAATCTAAAATGGAGATTTGAAAATAAAAGCTCAGATTTTCAAAGGAATGTTTGCACCATTCAGGCAATCTTCCTGACTGCTTGAAAAAAACTACTATTTTTAAGATAAAGGAACATTTGAGATGGTCTGATTTAAATTTTTTGACCAGTTTTTTCATAGAAGCAGCAGAATGTGTTTGCAATATATTTTGATTTGGACCCACTGACTTCTAAGAGTTTTTCCTTATTTACTCTTGCTCTCCCTCACATGCTTATTGGAATTTAATAATATGGAATATAAAATCAAATAGGAGGGAATCTAAAAAAAAGATAGTTTGTTTTTAAAAACAATATCTATAACTAAATATGATGAGCCTAGTCCCTGACTGAAATCCATGATGATCTATACACAGAAGATACCACATAAATTATACTACGTTGTAGTAAATTTTACTCAAAACAATGAAGCCAATGTTTACATTGAAAGTAGAAAATTCATTGCGTATCAAATCTTAATACTAAAGGACTCAGATGAACAAAATGGAACAACTAAAGGTTATACTCCACAGCAGTGGGTCAACTTTGCAAAAACTGTTCAGCACAGTTCCCTAGAGGTCACCACAAAAAAATGACAGAGGTGAAAGAACAGTGGGTTCAAGAAGTAAAACTCAGTTATGAAGCCCAGAAATCTTCTGGTTGGCTTCTCCATGCCATCTAGATAAGAAACGGCTTAAAATATGTCAGAACCTCATATAAACACTGTAGTTCCTTATTACACAACTGGAAACAAAGAACAGCTTTTATGAAACAGTGAAAACTTCTAGGCCATACATCATGCACTGGATTGATGCTTAGGATTGTCTGCTGGAGAACAGCCTTTATTCGTTCTAAATCAATGAGTGCTATGGAATGGATGATAAACTTGCATGTTGAACTCTAAAGTTGCTATTCAAGTTGCTTTATGAAAAAAAAAGGTGGTTGGATACAAGATTTGATTATCTAATACCTGATACAACACAGAAAATGCAGTTTTTCACATGTCTGAGGTAAAGAAATTGACTTGAATTGAAGTTTAATCCATTTACCTTGAAAGAAAAAATAAAGTATTTGCCAATCAGTTTAAACGAATTTTCAATTAAAAAAAAAAAAATATGAGTCAGGGCTTCTGTGTTATTTTAGAAAAAACAAGCAATTACACTTAGTTCTAACAGGTGGAATAATGACTTTTTCACCTGTCAACTGACAGCTTAAAATTCCCACACATGTAGACCATTTCTGTTTCATCTTTTCTTTGAATTTCAGCTGCTTTGCTTTTCAATGCCTGTGCTTTGCTGGTGTCTCCTTTGTGTCTGAAACTCTCACACTGAGTTCCGCCTCTTTGGTGCTGGGCTTTCTTTTCACAGTGACATTTCAACATAAACAGTCAATATTCATTACCTCAAAGGAGACTTCCCTCCTATTGCTGACCAATTAAATACCAGCTGAGTTAGGCAGACAAAGGTAAAGAAGCTGTAACAGAAGATTGGCTTGGAGTATACTTCTTCCCTTAAGGGGAAAAAAAAAAAAAAAAAAAAAAAAAAAAAAAATGGGAAAATCCAAAGCAGAGCAAAACAGTTTCTTCAGAAGTTATGCTCCTCCTCTTTATCTTGCATGGTCCTTTCCTGGTGTTATTTAGTCTGTAGAGAGAAATAGAAAAGATGCGCATGTATCACAAGGACAAAGACAGATCACAGGTATTCCCCTAAAATCCCAACTTCGATGAAACAACAAGGATGTAACAAAAAATAACAGCTAATGTTTGATACCAAGTGAAAGAGCTTTCCCCTTTTCATTTCTGAGATGTGAATAAGATTCAGATGTGGTTTGAATGTTGTTGTATTACAGGCAGATCAGCGAAGACTGCTTCATTTTGTATCATGTAAGGTTCAACTCTGAGAAGGAAAATGCGACCTAAATAGATCATGAGCAGGGGTGAAGAGGTACACTGAAGTTCTGGCTGATGAGAACAGCTGGCTGACAGACCACCCGGAGGCTGATAAACCTCCTTCCCTTGCACAGAGTGGGAGGGGATGGGTATCCCTATCATTCACTGTCTCCAAAACGTCGGCACAGCCTTTAGGGGAAGGAACAGTTCTACCCATGGCAATGCAATTCAAGCATTCACAGCGGTTCACCTGCAAAGTGCAGCAGCACTGAATCATAAAAATACCTAGCTGAAAAGGACTCGCAGAGATCATCTGTACTGCATACTGGCCCCAAGGCAGGATCAGTTACCTGAACTATTCCTGGCACAGGTTTGTTTCACCTCTTCTTTAAAACCTCCAACAGCAGAGACTCTACACCTCCCTTGGCAATCCATGCCAGTGCTTAACTGCCTACAAGTTATTAAGTTTTCCTTTATGTCTAAACTAAATCCTTTTACTACGAATTAAGCCTGCGTACATGAAAAATTGCACATACTCAAACAGAATCCAGAAAGAAGACCAGTGGTGTTTTGGCCCATAATATTTTTCAAAGACTTTATGCATATGTAATAGGTGTTGGGTGGTAGGATGATCAGGGAACAATTTTTTAAAAATACATAGTGATTCATAATCTGAAACAATGCAGAAACTTAATTATTTGTCTTTAAAAATGTATTAGTAGAATAACCTAGCAAAAAAGATTTAAAGAGTCTGGAATATGAGGGTACAAAGATCAGCAGCAAAGGTGATGCTAAGAAAAACAGTCTGAAATCAAAGGACTTAATGATTGCTTAGTACAAGATCAGGCTGAATTGTTCCGGTCTGAAATAGTGTGTTTAATGATATGAAATAGTTTGTGCATTTGAACTTATAAGGATTTTTTTTTCTTCTTGTGAAACAGAGCTTTCTATAGCACAAAAGGGCCCAATCCCACAGCCTACCCTCAGTGGGAGGTTTCCTTAACCAAGAAATGCAATGTCAGGCTTTCTCAGAGGATAAAAACAATACAAAGAATTGATGTAGATGCTTTATGTAAAGGTAACAGCTTGAATCCCTGAAAGCATCCAAATGATTTTTACTTAAATGGATGTGACATTGCCAAGAAAGAAACTTTATCCTCATGAGAGATCTTTATTAGCTGGGGTACTTAACCCTAAAGATGAGGAGAATTTAATAATCACAGGGTTGTTTTCTCCCTCTTTTTTTCATTTGTGCAACCAGCAGCTAGAGGGCACAAAAGAATGCTTTTACCTTATGATCTATCATATAAAAGAGCTCTACAGACTGAATAAACAAAAAAGAAATCAGTGCTAATATCATAGTATATTACATATTTTGTTTAGAATCTTAATCTGTATTCTGTTTTGCAAGAAGCAGTAGCAATTCAGAGAGATGACGGCATGACAATGCAGGAGACTAATCAAAGACCTTTATCCCACTAAGGGTATGTATTTAAACTCCAGAACATAGCAGGTATTTCACACCGCATACACTCTCTGTGAATATGGTCATCATTACTTGCCTTAACTGTTTTGCAAAGCTCTCTGTTTAAAACTAATATAAACACGTATTTAACCTCCTTCATTCTTACATCTTAAATATTAATGCTGGCTGTGATTCTGCATTAATAACAGCTATTATTTTTGCATTAATAAGGAGCTTACAAGAATAAACATGGAAGTCATAGTGCAGTCTTCCTGTCAATTAAAAAGAGAGTCAGTTGTAGTTGCAGAGTGTTTTATCTTATCATTTCACTCAGGACATTCCCAGGTTCATGGATCTGATCTGAACAGCTCTAGTGATAATAAACATGTAAGTACACCAAAAAAAAAAAAAAAAAAAAAAAAAAAAAGCAAGAAAGCCACAAAGGAGGTTATCCGTGATTTGCCAATTTTGGAATCCCTCACTTTGGAAAGAGCATTATCACCGTAAATGAGGTCATTTATGTGGACAGAGCATAGAGCTTGACATTTTTCCACCAGAAATCTGAATAACCCCAGCCACATCTGTTGCTGTACTGTAAAATGGGGTGGACCTTAATAGCAACTCTTGTATTTGTATGTGTGTATGTATATACATATAGTTAAAAAGCGAAGCAAAACAAAGACCCTTTCCCTTCACCCCTAATGAACTGCACCAACCCCTTAGGCTGAAATGACTTGGATCCGGATGGAGTGCCATTTGCCAAATTGTAAATTGCCTACATTTATTTTGGGAGTGCACTAAACAGAGTGCTAATTGCCTTGTTTAGCACTTTCCCTTCTTTCATTTGCACTGGTGTAAAATCTTAGTAAATTAACTCAGGATTTTATTATGTAGGTAGCATTTGAACAACTGAATCAGTGAGAAAGCAGCATCAAAGGACTGATAAAAGAGGAGTTGACTCTACCCAGAATGCCATTTATATGTCCCTTGAATTAAAAAGGATGAAATTAACTTTTAATCCTTTTGCTTTTCATATAGCTGATCTTAACATAACATGTATTACTCAGTCATTTTATTTGCATTTACTCATTTTAAAATGTTAATAACAGTGCTTGCAAGCTTACTGTATGGGAATGTGCAATTGCTCGTATTCATATACATAAGTGTGTAGGATTCCTTAGTAATTTTTTTGAACTGCAGCCAAATACAGACTTGGGACTTCTGTTTATTGTCGAAGAGAACACCCTGAAGAGCAATTCCCATCTAACTGTTCAGTGGGCTATGCAAAATTAGCTGGTGGTCTCACACTGTCCACAGCACCAACGGTATCTTGTTTTTACATAAAGTCCAAAGAGAAAAGGGTGTGTGTGGGGGGAAATGATCACCATATTCTCACCTCTACAGTAATCATCTTTCCCAGAGGGAAAGGAGAAATATAGAATTTATTCTGGGAACAAATTCAATGACATTATACGTAAACAGGGTGCTTTAGACTGAAATCTTGCATCATCAAAATTTCCCCTTAAAAGCCATAGGCTGAGGATTTCAACATGGTAGCACTATGTTTTGTGAACACAACTTCATCACAAGAAAACACAGACTGGAGACCAAAGGGTCAGCACTTCGTAGATCTGGGTTCTGTTCTGAACACACCTGCTGGACAATTGCTATCATTAAGGGATGGATTTCAGCAGTGAGAAAGTATTTGGGGTGTCCCACTGACAGAACTTTAGTTTTCATAAGTTCAGAAAAGATAGAACCTTTGTATTCAAATGCAGACAAAAGCCTCATAGGTAAAGAAATGATAGATAAAAGCTTGTTTGTCGCTGTCAATAAAACCCTGTGCTTGCCAAATTTGATTTACTCTTATTTCCTTTCAGTTTACTGTCTTTTCAAATCATGTATTTGCATACATGAGGAGCTCAGAATCATTAAAAAAAAAAAAAAAAAAAAAAAAAACAAGATATGTTTTCTTAGTTTCTGATAGTTTTTTTTAAAGGCTAATTTGCTGATTATTTTCCCCTCAGTATTTCTAATTCTAATGAGAACAGGAAATACAAAACTACTTAGTACCAAAAGTCAGCGAGCCCTGAATCCTTAGCTTCATACGTACCTTTGATTAAATAACACATTATATAATTATTTGCAGGTACTCAAACTTCTATACCATAAGGTACCTTATGAAACAGAAAAAGGGACTGCTCTACAAAGCAGCTTTTTTAGTGATGTTTTTTTAGTTCAGCTTCCAGACCAGCATGGTCTGGGAGGTTTCCAGACAAATATCTTAACTTTTGGATGCTTCTCCCAACTGAACCACTGAGCCATTTGATGCAACTCTATTATTATTTAACATCTGGCTGCACCACTGTTAAGTGCTGTGTGAATAAAATAAGATATGATTTAGTGTGTGCTAGCAACTATTTGCCAGCAAAACAAATGTTTTCTAATGATTCTCTGTACATTAATTTATTATAAATGTCCAAAACCTACTCCTCACATTACAAAGGTAAAGGAAACCATGCCATATGTTTCCATGACGGCACATCCAGGCACACTATTTGGGACCACATCTTCTTGCTGAAAGAGGTAGCGAGAAGTAGATTATAGATTTTTTTTTTTTTTAATCTGTGCAAGAATATCATGGTTAATTAGGATGTGATATCCCTGTTACTGCTATTTTTTTACATTACAGGTAACACATAGCACTCATTCAAGCACTAGACCTCCATGATATTCCCTGCTGCTAACATAATGCAATGAAAATTTAGACTCTACTTTTGGAAGTTCTTCATAAAAATCTGAAAGTGTTGAAATTAAAGTATTGAAGAACAGACAAAATGGGCACCAGAGAAGAAGTAGCCACAGACCACATGCAGCTCAATGGATATAAGCACAGTCTTTTCTCAAGGTGCTGCATAAATCTGGCAAAGATTAAGCTGGTTCTGTCAATTCAATGAAAAAAAGGAGCTACTGAGCCCATAGAGAAGGTAAGTACATTTACTAGAGGAGGAAGATCTAGGACACAGGTTGAATAGTTCTGAAAAAGGAGTACTCAGAAGCCTAAGAAGAGTATCTTGTTTTTATCTTCAATGTTTGTCCACTTTGGCCTTACAGTTTCAGGAACGTGTTTTTAATTAGTTAATCTAATATTGAAAAAGAAATGGAAACAAACAGCTGCTTTCAAGTACTTTGATATTTAATCACAAAAAAAAAAAAAAAAAAAGTTAATGCAGCAGGAAAAGATACACAAAGGGGAACTTCTCCATGAATATAGTACAAAGATTTTTAGGTTCTAATATAATCCCTGATGGCAGGCAAAATGAATATGCTAAAGAATCTCCACAAAAAACTTTCATGCAGAGAAGTTGGCCACCATTAATGTTTCAAGCAAATGCTGCCCAGCTCCACTTTGTAACAGAAGACCATTAATTTGAAAAAATATATTATTACAGTCAGAAAATCCGAAGAACTTTACAAGTCTATCAATATAGTGCCTTCTCTGCAATAATTTTTATTTCCTGTTACTAACAGGATTTTCTCAAAAGATGAAGTCTTCAAAATAGAAACAATCCAAGCACTATGGTTACAGTAGTAATATAAAACTAACCCTCTTCAGGTATCCTACAGGAAGCAGTTTTGATATTCCCTCCTTGTTCAACAAGCGCATTTGTGTTGGTACGTTAATTCTCAGTAGCAGTTTTAGGATTAGTGCTTCCTCCATCGCCATTCCTAAGCAAACACCCTGATGGATTACAAGGTATTTCCTTTTATAAATTAATTTCAGAAGCTGATTTACAGAACAGAAGTGAGTAAATAGGTATGAACTTGAAGATTTCCTCAGAGTCTTTTATTAGTTATCTTTTATATTTACATCTTGCTTACAAGTATGTCTAGCAACCATCACAACATAGTCATACCAACGGCTCAATGTCCAAGTGGAGAGCAGGGACAAGTGGTGTTCCTCAGGGGTCAGTGTTGGGACCAGCGCTGTTTAACATCTTTGTTGGTGACATGGACAGTGGGATTGAGTGCACCCTCAGCAAGTTCACTGATGACACCAAGCTGTGTGGTACCATCAACCTGCTGGAGGGAATGGATGTGCCATCCAGAGGGACCTGGACAGGCTGGAGAGGTGGGACCGTGCAAACCTCATGGAGTTCAACAAGGCCAATTGTAAGGTCTTGACCATGGGTCAAGGCAATCCCAAGTACTGGATGCTTGGCTGGGTGAAGAGTGGATTGAGAGCAGCCCTGAGGAGAAGGACTTGGGGGTATTAGTGGATGGAAAACTAAGAGCCAGCAACGTGTGCTCACAGCCCAGAAATCCAACCGTGTCCTGGCCAGCAGGTCAAGGGAGGGGATTCTCCCCGTCTGCTCCACTCATGAGACCTCACCTGCAGTGCAGAGTCCAGCACTGGCGTTCCCAACATAAGGAGGACATGGACCTGTTGGAGTGTGTCCAGAGGAGGCCATGAAGATGCTCAGAGGGCTGGAGCACCTCTGCTGTGAGGACAGGCTGAGAGAGTTGAGGTTGTTCAGCCTGAAGAGAAGGCTCCAGGGAGACTTGAGCAGCCTCCCAGTACTGAAAGGAGCTACAGAAGGGACAGGGAGGGACGTTTTACAAGGGCATGTAGTGATAGGATGAGGGGTAATGGCTTTAAACTGAAAAAGGATAGATTTAGATAAAAGGAAGGAATTCTTCACTGTGAGGGCTGTGAGGCACTGGAACAGGTTGCCCAGAGAAGCTGTGGCTGCCCCCTCCCTGGAAGGGTTCAAGGCCAGGTTGGACAGGGCTTTGGGCAACCTGGGCTGGTGGAAGGTGTCCCTGCCCATAGCAGGGGGGGTGGGACTAGATGATCTTTAAGGTCCCTTCCAACCCAGCCCATTCTATGATTAAATGATTCCTATTTAGTATATATATACACAAACACACATGCATGTATATGCAAAAAAAAACCCCAAACAATGGAGTGGGATTTACAGAGTGTCAGAATTGTGAGTGACATTTCCCTTTGCCTGTGAAGGAAGCATGCTAGCTTTTAAATATCAATTATTATTTCACTCATTTTGAAATCTTTCATGATAATATGGCTACAGGAAGTTCTACATGTCAACAAACAAAATGAAACTTTTGTCTTAGTCTTGTTTCCTAAACACCATTTTAATTTAAACTTTGAAACAAAATTAGTATATTCTGGATGTACAGGGAAATATTTTTTTGTTGTTAAATAGTTAAGTCTGCTTAAGCAATGAACTAACAATGAAATATTATAATACAAAGTCTTACGAACCTGAGGCATGAGCACAGCTGAGAGAAAAACGTGCAGTGAGAATAAAACAATAAGTGAACCTACTACTGCTGGATCAACCCTTTGAGGAGAAGGTAAAGGACGCAGGAGTGACTCAGAGAGAAGTGATTGTACAGTGGCTGTTCTGCTCACCTGGATTTCTAGGGACACTGTTTTCTGTCCTGCCACAGACTTCCTATTTGCCCTCCAGCAGGTTCAGCTTCATACAGGTGTTTTAACTCATTCAAATCATTGTGGTACTTGGAAAATATAGCACCAGTTTTAATCAGTCTTAGTACTTGTGATGCTGAGTCAGCAGATCTTAGAGATGATTGTCTTTGCATCTTTTTGTTTGAAGGGAGCAACACCAAGAGCACAGTGCTAGATTTGTAAACACCAGAGAGAGTTTTTCTTAAACCAGACACAACGAACCTTTTCAAAGGAAAGAAACCTCAGAAAAATTAAGGAACACAGAAAAGAGAATGAAAAACTTGGTAAAATTCTTTCCCTGCCTCCTGTATCCTTACAAGGTGGGTCCTTTCCCTCAGGCTTGCTCTCAGATCAGCAGCTCAGTGACTTTCTAAATTTTGACAAGTTGCACGCAGTCCCCTGGCTCCCTATGAAGCACTGTGCTTTCACTGCCTCTGAGGCCTGTCTACTCCCTGTCCTCAGCAGCATCTCAGCCTTGGCCCTTGCTGCAGGGTCCCTTTTTCCCTACCTCGTCTTCTGTGATCATGCTCAGATGCTCTCGGGGAAGGAGTAATCTCCCCTTATTCCAGAGGGCTCATGCAGAGGACAGCAGACAGGAGAAGTTAAACATCTCCCTAAGGGAGCCTCACAGGCTGTGCATACATACTAGCTTACAAATTAAAAACTACAAATAAAACAGGTATAATATAATGCAGTACCTCTAGGCTATTATTTCATAAATTATATCCTTTAAGAGATACCATTTCAGTTTCCCCAGTCTGCAGGAAAGCAGCTTTCCACAACAGACCTGCTGGAAATCCTGCCTCGACCTGGAGCCCGAGGGAGGCTTGTGGGTGACCTTGGAGGAGCCTGGACTTCCCCCACAGCTCTCATCAGTACAGACCCTTACACATCGGAACTAACTATGAGATCAAGTCACCACATTGCCTCCACACAGTACTGTCACACAGAATAGGACTCTTGTTCACCTACAGAATGCTTTACTTGAGAAATGCAATATATTGAGAGTATTGGTGAAAGTGCTCGGTATTATTTGCCATATTTCCTACCTGTAAATGACGGCACACATTTTATTTACCCAGTTCTAGAAGAAAGAGATCAGTGACAGAAAAACAGTGGCGTCCATAGCTCCTTATGCCCATTTGTGATCCCTCAGCAGCAACCAGCGGTCCCTCCTGGGTAAGCATCAGCAGCATCTGATGTCAACTGCAAACGATGGCAGCACCAATGAGAAATGGTTAATGGAGGTTTGATATTTCATTTTGGTGGGCAGGAAAATGAAATCTGTAGTTTGTGACTCTTAGGAAATTAAGTCTCTATTAGGAAAGGGTTAAAGACAGATTATGTAAATAAGGATATTGTTATTTGTCCCATATGTAGCACTGTGGAGTGAAGACTGCTTTCTCTCCTTCCCTATTTTTTTTTTTTTTAGTTTTTCTTTTCCACAAATTGAGAGATTAACCTGGTCTCAATTGAAATGGCAGCCCATATCATACCTTCCCTTGATCTCACAGCATGGCTAATAACAGCTGGGGCCTACCAAGCAGGCTTCTTTATTTTTCCTTTATTGTTCCAGACCACACAACCGTGAACCTTCAGCATGTTATGTACTTAAGCATGGTCAGGTTGATGTCATTATTTTCTTATTGTTGTGGAGCTCCCTGGGTGTTTGCCCATATTCATAGAGAGGGGCTTGTGTGCTCTTTGTAGGTTAACCTTTTAAAAAGGAGATGCTCGACCACTTGCAAATGTAGCCCAGGGCTGTGACATTGCACTAGGCCGATTGGTACGCTTCAAAACACATATTAGCACCACTTGTGCTATTTCATCTTTCTTTTTAATTTTAGCCCAGTCTTGTTAGATAAATCTTATCTGCACCACAAGTAAATGCTTGATAGAGCACATTTTTAAAGCCTTTAGAAGGAGGGGGGGAAAAAGTGTGGTTTGTCTGGGTCACTGTGTGCTTTGTCTAAGTGTGGGCGTAGGTATTTGCCAGTTTATCTGTCCGCTGTCCCTCCGTCTATCTCTCCAGCTATCTCACAGCAAACAAGCCACGAGTATTAGTGCTGAATTGTGTGAGCTACAGGGAAAAGTGCTTCTCTGCATGAACCACAGCCACATTTAGCTTTTACAATCCTATAAAAATTGGTCTACTTGCTATCAGTTCAGCCTAGCAAGCAAGCGGAGGCTCTCAACTGCCTCCAGCTTTGATGTAGGCACCCCACAATATTTCTGTTTAAACTACAGTGGATAGAAGACACCTATAAAAATATTAATTAGCTCCAGTTGACACCAGATGCAGTTAACGTACTGTGCACCAGCTCTGAAATACTAGAGTTTTTATTAGGTAAGCTAATGTTTATTGCAATCATTAAAGTCCGAGTCATAAAAGACTAAGCATAAGAAAGATGTTTCAGGTATTATTCCTTTCACGTATCAAACGTGAGTTTGTTAAATCCTACTTCCAGGGTTAATTATTTTGGAAGTCGTATTGCAAATACAAGCTTTCAAAGAATTTGGCACAATTTTTTCATGCACTCGGCGGGCCAAATGTAAATGAGTTAAGGGGGTGATTCTCCACTGTTTTCAATGAGTTTTGGCCTTGTAACTTTTAAATGAAGCAGATACAAACAGCAGCACAGATTACAGACTTAATGTCTGAATTACTTCAGTAGCATCAATTATGATAATGATAGTCCTGACACCAATGTATCCTTTGCTACAGTTTCTTTTGTAGACTGGTTGATCCTTTGCTTTTTTAAACTAAGAGGTCAGGAAGGTGAGCTGTACAGCTGGGCAGCAAGCAGCCTTATGTATCTGGGTCACTGTCAGTGCCCCAAAGGTGCATCTTAAGTTACTCATGAAATGGGAACCGGAAGGCTGCCTGTGCTCGTATACATGAGGATTAGGTTTATGGTTACCACCAGTCTGGGTGCCCAACTTGACCTTTCTGTAAAACCTGTCCCATACAAGCAGGAGGTGAAAAAAATGATGCAGAGATCTTTATAGGATGGAGCTGAACTACACTGGGTTTCACATACATAACAACACCTTTGGAACCTCCTTGTGTCTTTACCGGATGCAATCAGGATTGTCCCCTTAATGTTTCTTTCAGTTATTGTAGAAAAGACATCCAACAACTAGACTTAATTTTTTATAATTTGGGGGGACCTTATTTATAACAGGGTTCTGATTTTATAAGCTACCTCAGTACTTATGTGCACATGTCTAAGCATCCGGACAGGTTTTTCTGAATCCTTTGCACATTACCATGCGGTGTGTTTGGTTGAGTGGATCATGGCTCTGTTGCCTTACTCTTCAGACTTGAGTTTATTGAGCCAGAGCCAACCACTTCTCTCTCTTCTGTCCGTAAGCAAAGAGCTTGAATACGAGACACTTGTATCACGTGTACAAATTTCCCTGGACAATCTGGCTTACTCCAGAGTGGAGCTAGGAGGACAGCCAACATTTAAAAGGTTTGAATGGCCAGGATGTGTGAGCCTGATGACAGTCTCAAAGCCCAGGCTAACATGGAGGTGGGAACAGCACCAAACTGACACTGTTGTTCCCCCTTTCCATTTTCAGACTTTAATGTCAAAAGCCCTTTTTAGTCTACAAGACAATACTCAGGAATATACTGAATTAATTTTTCTTTGACATTTTGTACCTTAGCAATTTCTCCTTTGCAGTGCAAGTAAAAAGCTGAATTTCTCTCTGTCATGAGACATCCTGAGTAACTGTTTTAATTCCCCCAAATCTGTGTGCATTTGCATGTATACATATATATTTATAGGTATACACAAATATATATGCCTCACTGAAATGTTAATGTGTAAGGCATATCCTTACTTCAACTTTGTTTAAGCAAATTTATAATCAGAATAAAGGTAAAATAAAATTAAGATCTCCCCCATATGTATATTGGTGGTGTAGTTGTACAGAATGACACAGTGGTTTTGGAGTACAGCAATGAACTGCAAATTCATTAAAACCTCATCAGTCTGATATTTGATTATCTTAAACAAGGTGGTATCCCCTGAATTGTTCTTTGCACACTTAAAATACTCCATTTACCTGAAGCTGGTTTTAAAACTACTTTAATTTTTTCCCAGATAAGCATGGCTCACCTATGTAAAACAGCACATTGCATCAATGTAGGTTTTATTTTGACAGAAGGCCTTTAGTATGTTGTTATACAAAAAACTAGGATCTTATTGCCTGCTGTATGAAACCCATAAAAATTAAATAAACCTGTAGAAAAATCAAGGGTTTAGTCCAAAATCTTTTCTCTTTCTAAATTTTTTTTTTTTTTTTTTTTTTTTTTTTTTTTTTTTCCAAAAAAGATTTCAGATTTTACGGACAACTTTCTATCGTCTCTTTTCAAACCCTTTGGTTTCATCAAAAAACAAGAAACACAACAATACTGCCAGAAGACATTATTTACTATGAACCATGGGCTACCATTTGGAAAATATGACTTGAACAGGATGTCCTTTCAGATAGCTGTGCGCCCTGTTTGTGATTCCATAAGATCTTTACATATTTTAAATGATATTCAGAAATATGCTTATGCTTTTTTTAAATACCTTATTTTCTTATCTGAACTCTTTTAACAAAGGTATTACGCTAAGTATAAAAGCTGTCCAATTTTTTTCCAACCTTTTGCTTCTCTCTAAACCACAGTCATTTTGTTAGACATTGAAAATGTCTTGATTTAGTTGTCTTGCTATTTTGGGCCTGTCCTGCCCCCTGCAGTGGTAATAAGGATGGGGCTTCCTGCTGGGTCCTGAAGAATACCATTTCACGGCCGCCACATAGCTGGCGGCTTTTATTTATGGAGCCAAGAAAATGAATGGGTATTAGTGTCCAAACATTTCAACATGCTCCTGTGGCCATGCACAAAAGGGACTGATTTGCAGCAAATTTCCACTTATTTTCCAAAAGTATTTACCTTGCAGAAGCTTGGCTGATCGCTATAATGGCATAGCAGAGGGGAAAAATGACCATTTCAGAACCCAATTTTTATATATGTTTCTGAACCTTAAAAGTGCTATGCTTCTTCTGAATAAAGATAATACTCTTGGTTGCTAGGCTTTTATGGATATGTGGCTAATGCCAGCCCTTTCTTCATGTGTGTCTTTACAACAGATGGAACAGGCATTACCTAAAAGCAGAAAGTTTACTCTGCAATGGGGACTGCATGATGAAAGTTCTTGCAAAAGACCAAAGTTAAGGTTCTTTCAAGCACGGTGGATGGCACTCAGCATGGTACATCCAAGAGGTGTTTCCAACACATGTACTTTTGCCTGCCTCCTGGGGGCAGCACAGGGTGTATTTTACACCTTTCCTAAACTACCCCAGGAAATTTGGGGAAGACTTTCAATTGGTGCTACGCCGTGCAACTGCACAAAACCTGCATCATGACACTATACTGACAAAAAATTGGTGAGATCCACAACACGATACTATACTGACAAAAACTAGTGAGGTTCACACATGCCCTTTAAATCACTGAAAGTTAATAGACATGAGGGTTTATTATGATACAGTTGCTGAAAGTTCTGTCCAGACCATGCAAAGTCCAGGAATGCAATTCAAAGTCTTGTGCTTGTATCTTCTTAACTAGTTCCAGATGAGCTTTGTGGCAGAAAACTTTAACTGCAGCCAGCGTGTGAGTGTTAGATGATATAAAGGCTTAGTTAGATCAAATGAAGACTCTCTTTAGTTCTGCAGGTGTTTGCAGGTACGAAATTTCAGGTGCAATTCCATATATATACATGCACAGGGGGAGATTATATGCCTGAAGATCCCCACCATAATATTTATAGGAAAGCCACAACAAAAAGAAAAACTGGATTACTTGTACTATAACATCATTTCTTGGAAGTTCCCAGCAGGTAAGATGTGAAGTCTAGATAATAGAATCACACCACTACACTAGCTGCTATACAAGTTTATGCAGGTCACCAGATATTGCAGTTTGCAACCCCTGAGTGTAAGTTTCAAAAGAAACAATACAGGAAAGGAAGATTTGTCAATGACAATAGCCTTGCAATATTTTTTTTCATTTTATAATCTTTTTAATATATTATTCTAGATATAAACCACATTCACTAGTGTTTATGGTTGCCTTACCTGCATTGAAATGGAAAGCTATCATGAATTATTTCAAAATCAATTAGTTCCATGTTGTGATCTGTATTTGTTGCCTTTTATCCTGGAAGGTTATCTAGAAATTATAACACTCCTGATTTAGCTCCTGGACTTAAGTGTACATCTTTTCTCCCTAAAATCAGTTTACATAAATGACAAAACCAAAACAAGTGTTCTATTTCACCGTAGTGTCTGAATACATTACAGAGTAAATAGACCCATAAGAAAAAAAATCTGAAATCCTAGTTGTGCATCAGCAGCACATCTGGAGCTGCTTCACAGTTACAGCAATTGCTCCTTATTCCTTTGCTTCCTATTCAGATTCATTCTACTCAGTCTCCATCTCCTAAATCTATTCTCATTCAGGCAATCCCAGAGAAACAGTACACAACATGGGTAAATCCTCTGCAATGAACTCTACCTCCTCCTGTTATCCCACCTTCAGCTGCTGGTATCAGTTTCACTATATATAAGAAAAAGGGATGGAGGAATGAAGTGGTGGAATAGAAAGAAGATAAATAATCTCATCTGTTTCAACATCCTTCAAACTATGCATGAGGTATACCAAGAGAAAGAGCAATAGATACGTGAGAGATGTTCTTTCCTTTTCTTGCTCCCTGGAGTTTTACAAGACTTTACTCCTCTTCACATTGCATGGCAGAATGCACCACACACCACAACAGTATGTTGTCAGGAATAAACAAAAGGTGTGGCTGAAAGAATATCTAAGAGTCACTAGGAAAGGAAAAACGTTCTGTATGCCTCGGTTTCTCCCACTGGGGAATGGATATAATAAGGTTCACAAGAGAGCTTTGTGAGGGTCTGTTATGAATTCTGGACACGTTGAGTATTTTTTAAAGTTTCCACTCAGTTTCTGGTCCCTCCTGTAGGCGTGTATGACACTTAATGAAAACCTTAGAACACCTTCAGAAACTACAAACTACTGCACAGCTAATGTAATAATTTAATTTTCAGAAGCAATCAAGGCCAATCACACACCAGACACAAGGAAACTTTTTTATAACAAACTATAATTTTAAACATTTAAAAAATAAGAATATGCCATTAATCTCCCTGGCTCATAACAGTGCAATTAAGACTGTGAATTGGTGAATTACTGTATTTTAATCTGGTTAAGAATAAACTGTCCTGAAAACTCTATCAAAGCTTGTTCTTCCCACTAAGACTTGATTTCATTCTGTTGTAATGAAGCAGGCAAACTTTAACAAAAATTAATACCTTGCACTCTCTTTTGTTCCTTTTTTTAATATATCTTCATTTAGTCAGTGATTGAGAAAGTCTATCAAACCCTGCTCAAGGTCCT
Source organism: Athene cunicularia (assembly GCF_003259725.1). Classification (NCBI taxonomy): domain Eukaryota; kingdom Metazoa; phylum Chordata; class Aves; order Strigiformes; family Strigidae; genus Athene; species Athene cunicularia. Next base: position 12,708,944 of record NW_020799112.1, read on the forward strand.
TTTTTCAATCATTAGAAGTGAATCATCCTTAAACCCCCACTTATTAAAAAAGGTTTCATCTTGTCAGGTTAGCAAAAAAAAAAAAAAAAAAAAAAGAGAGAGAGAGAAAGAAAGAAAGAAATTTTGCTTTTTTTCCTCAGGTTAAGAATTACTTTTATCTGACAATGGCTTTGCATGTTACGGCATTAATTTTGCAATAAATTATAGTGCAGGTGGGTGGAATTACTCACATTGTTTGACCAAAGTGTCTGACCTAGCCAGACCTCTGATTGATGAATAGTTTTTCATTTTGTTCTACTAGTCCTATCACAAAATCGAAAAGCTGGGTGAAAAAGATCCTATTTCATGTAATAACATTTTGTTATATATCATTAGCACTTAATTCTGTCACCAGTGTCATGTCTGTGTTAACTAGGCCTTTCAACTTAATCCTTTCACACCTCAACGTGACATTCTTCTTGGACAATCGATGCACCAAAACTCTTGGTCCCAATGAGTGAAATAATTCATAGACTGCTGCTATGTAGTGGCTCAGTCCACACCCTCCAAGGGACATCTGTTACAAAATTTAAAATTTGATTAGAGTATGATTAGAGCCACCTTTGATCTAAGTTCCTTAAGTATTAGTACCAGTCTATTCTCAATAGATACTTTAGGACAGACTGAGTACAAGCCCATGAAACTCTGGCTGTTCACTTAAGTAGCTATTGCATAGTGAAGTTCATGTGGCTGTTACTTCACTACTACTGTTATACAAGGTACTTGGATTTAATTTAGTTCAGATACATCTATCTGTAGTATTACGCCTCTTTATGACTGTAGACAGTGTCAGAAGTTTAGGCTTCTTCAGGACCTCTTTTCACAGTGGCTACTAGATTTTGGTGAACTTTATGGTTTCACCTTGATTGTTTCTTCTATTCAGGCCAGAACTCATGCTTAAGCCCAAGCTTGCCTTATAAGCACAATGATTAAACCAAAATCTGAAATCAGGTGTGGGCCTGGAGGAAGGTCTAGAGTACTATGAGTAAGTTCAAACTCACCGTATCCCCAACATGTCGTAGCTCCTATCACACAGCTTCAACCAACTTCTACCCTGTAAAACTTTGTGACAACATCACAAGGTCTACATGGTCTGTTCTACAAACTGCGCAATCATGGAAACGAAACTCACTCTGGTGCAGGAAGGTCTCACGTGAAGGGGTTACCAGCGACTTACATGGAATCTTGCTCCTTCTGCAGGCATTTATAACCAAGTTGAATTTCAGCCAAGACAGATGAAGGGCAAAGTATTCAATGAGCTGGCTTTGCTTTGCAGCTGCATTTTTGTTATTGCTAATCTTACTGCTTGCAAGGGGAGAACGACGCAGCGACTAATAAACTAAGAGCACATAGTTCTGGTAGCAGGAATTTCAGTGGGTGGCAAAGCTGATCAAAAGACAAAAAATAGGTCTGTGAAACTTTAAATGTTCTATGCCAAAGGGCTCAAAACTTACCGTTTTTTCATCTTTGTCAATATTTCCATTACTTTAATCAGAATCACAACGTACATGTAAGAAATACTTACATTCTGAAGAGAAACGTATTTCTTGTATTGTAGTTTTACACATGCATAGTACATAACAATTTCTTATAGATTTAAACTACTAGACCATGCTTGTATTGTGGTACTACTTGTTCAAATTATCCTTAGTGCATGACATACCCTCTCACAGTTAATTCATCGAATCATCCCAGAGACATCTCTCATTCTAATCTCCCTTCCAAAGCAGCTCCCTCAAGAAGTGAATTAATAAAACTATTTTCTTCTTTAGAAGAAGTTTAGTTCTTCTTGAAACCAGTCAAGAGTTCACAGAAGAGGCAGGGGTCAATTCAAATGACCTAATTACAGGATCAGGGCCCTAATTTACAAAAAGTTTTTATTTTTACATTTTATGCTACAACAGCATTTAACCATGTTTTGCACATGCTATTGTTTTTCAACCAAGGACTATTGTTATGGTGTCCCTATCATTGTTCCCTTCCTCACTGTTTTGATGCCCGCACACTGGGTCATGTGCTATTTGGACAGCAAGATCTCTGAAGCATAAACTGGATATTCCTGAACTAACCGATGATGTATTTAGTAAAAACAGGAGGTAGGTGCAGACAAAAAGTAGTGTCATAGAGACACATCTTTTTCATCCTTCTCCCTACAGAATTAGCCACCATTAATTTTGAAGATCCTGTTTCTGACTATTATCCTAAGTATAATTTCTTGTTTGTTTGGGTTTTCTGTTGTTGATGGGTTGTTTTTGTTGTTATTGGGTTTTTTTTACACCTGACATCTGTATGGACTCTGTAGTCTGAATTAAAGTTATATTGCAAGAGCCTTACCTCAGTCACAGTGAATGCATATCCATTGGTTCCATTGGCATCAGTCCATATGTGCACAACTGTAAATGACATGAAAAAAATCTGGCCTCTGATATGAAAAAGGCTATTTATGCACTTTCACAAAGGACAAAAGTCTTATAACTTTGGGTCTACACAGAAATGAGACACAAATATGTTAGTGAAAAGCCCCAAGTTTTCTAAATGTAGATGAGCACAGATTAAGAAAGCAGTAATTAATTTCCTTTGACCTCAAGCTGAAATTCCTTTCTAAAGCTGTCATAAAGAGAAAGAGGCCAGAGAGAAGAAGTGAAACTGTGTAACAATGCAATTAAACCCTTGTAATGAGGTCAGCCATTGGACTTGTTGCAACTGATATCATTATAGCAATGAGGAGGCATTATACCATGGCCTGATTTTTTACAGGATTCATTTTTTTCTTTAACTCTTTAACAGTCAGATATGTATTCTATAGCATTATAAAATAATTGTTGTTGGTGACCAGAAAAGTAGGCACAAACTTTATTTCCCTACTAACACTATTTCCTAAGTTCTGGTAATGAATGCAAGAAAAAAACTCAGTGACAGTGGAATACAGGACGAGTTTGATACAGATGACCCTTCACTCGAACTCTGTGTCACAGTTGCTCTTAGAGCTTCCTCCCAGAAAGCAGCTCCACCCCCTTTAACAATGGGAGAGAGTAACTTTTAGCAATCCACTGACATTTGGTGATGGGTAATATTTGGCTCATGCAGAAGTTGTGGTTCTCAAGGAAAACATGACCAGATCTGTAGGACTAACCTGAACCAGAATGAATTCTAAGTAGTCTCGATCTCACTTGGAACTTGTTTATCCATGGAACATGCTGGGAAAAAGATTTTCTCCACTGGAAGAGTGTTCATTGGTTTCATGTGGTCTGCAAGCATCAGTTTTGGTTGTCTGGCTAGGCATTAAAAAGAAATAAAAACTTGTGAAACTGAGATTTAGGCCCAGATTCAAGGAGATTTAGGTAGGTCATATTTTACATAAAGCTTTCATTAGATAAACAATCAGTTTTTCAAGCTGAAATCTAAGCTCAAGACATTTTCCCTTTCTGAAGGGTGTGTCCTAAGTATTGGGCCTTCAGATGACAATCACCTCTGTTATTATCTCTCTATCTCATTTGGATCCTACAACTGAACTCACATTCCGCATTTCCTCAGCACCTATTCATAGATTGGCAGTTCTTCCTTCAGCATGTTTATATATTTGATTCCTTCTTGGCACTTGTACGACAGGGCTTGCGTATTTAGGCTTAAAAGACAGTTGAGGGTTGTGAATCCAAAGTGGCTGTAGGTATTTACATCTTCTCAGAATATTTCAATCATACCCATTTCTCTGTTTCCATGCTTATCAGTTTAGGTGTCCCCTTGCTCAGTATGCTGGTTCCTAGCTTGAGATGCCTTGCAATAGCATTGAGAATATGCATGCTGAACTCAGGGATGTGTATTCAGCGATGGAAACAAGGGAAATTTACAGCAACTAAATCCATTCATTCATCTTAGAATCACTTATTTCAGTCCACATACCAAGGAAATCTTTGAATCAGTCCAGATTTTATCCCAGCACTCTGCCCTCTCCCCATGAAGTTTTTATGAGATCAGGAAGCTGCATACACTGCTGAAGGAAGGTTCCCATAGCAGAAGCAGGCACTACTTTAACCCATCGCAGATCTGCATCCTGTTGGGCAGAATTACCTTACCTGTGAGAAAGGCTCTGAAGAAAAGCAAGAAATAGCCCACATTAATTACTGTTCTAGTTGGAGGAAAACATTTGCAGGGTAAGGAAAGAAAAAGTTAATGGAGAAAAATGTTAGCTTATTGGGGCCTTAATTAGTCACACAACATTTATTTCTTAAAAAAAAAAAAAACAAAAAACAAAAACAAAACCAAAACCAAAAAAAACCACTGGACTAAACCCAAAAATGAATAAACAGGGACATTTATATATGCCACAAAGAAGAGATGATTGCTTGATGAAGAGTCTGTTCACTGACTTCAATGGGGCAAGATTTCAACTTGAGCTGCCTCTTTCTTGAGGCTTCAATTCTTCTGGTCCTTGAAAATGTCAGTAGGCACATGAAAGCATAAAAGAAGAAATTGAAACTGATACCAAGTATTTCTAACTCTTTGTTCCACATTCCTCAAATTGTTCAGTTTAAACCAGCTTGAAACAAAAGTTTTAAAGTACCTTTACCTTTTCTGAGTAAGTTCACCATCCCCTGTGTGCATATTATACTTTACAAAGAACTATTAGAAGATGGCTTACTGGTTGGAAATAAAATAATAATAATAAAAAAAAAAAGGCACCGTTTTCTTGCACTTAGAGGACTGAGTCACCAGTTCAGATGCCTTTCCTTTTAATGGTTCACTGAGTCATCATGTGCCTCAGTTTCCCCACAGTGAGTATAATACTTACTGACCTCTTCAGAGAGCTGCAAGCTTTCTGTTAACCTCTCTATCAAGTGCAAAGCCATAGCATTATTAAAGATATTTTAAACAGAGACTGCTGAGTGATGTCCTATAAATTGTCATTTCTCACCAAATGGGCCACAATATAATATTTCCTCCAGAAATGCATTTATTATTTAACACTTTTCCGTGAAAGGTTTCTTTTACATTGCAAATGCTCAGAGTTCTTTCATAGGTCTTAGACTATTGACCCTTTACCTTAAAACATGCTATTAATGCTTAACGCTGTTATTAGTATTCAGGGAAGTAATGATTGGTACTAAAATGGAAATGTGCAGTAAAAACACCTTCTATTTTGTAAAATAATTATGTAGCCTAATAATTATTTCATACGATTCTTTTTGATTGATAGGGAAAGGGCACCAAGAAGTTTGGAATCATGATTCTTTAAGGTCTACATTCAAATCGCAGTCACCAACACCATTGTTTCCGACAGTTATATTTTATAAGAACTGCAATAGGATGATCCCTGGTTCTGTTTGGATGAGGGCTATATCAGATAAGGTATACTTAATTAGCTGGCTTTTTTTTTTTTTTTTTTTTTTTTTTTTTAATGGCAAGGAATTATAATTCTATAAAGGGCAGAACGGCATTCTTGCAATTTCCCAGTAAGTCACTGGTACCCTGGAGGTCAAATATAGTTCAAGTCTGCAGTGAAGTGAGACTACCTCCTTCCACTCTGCTGTCATCGCACCTGACCTTAACCTGGTAAAAGCATCCCTCATGGTGCCAAAGAGGCCCTTCCATTCTCTGCATACTAGCTACACTGGTCTTTCACATTTAAGGCTGCCAGATAAATGTCAAATCGCAATGTTCTTATGATGTTTAATGGGAACCAGGCAGAGAGTGCTTGAACTTGTTTCACTTTGGAGAAGTTTTTGTCACTTTGGCTTAGATGGAAAAATGAGTTTTAGATCAATAATGTACCTAAATGAAGTAAATTCACTGAGCTGGGCTTTCTTAGCTGATATGCTGCTTGCTAAAAAAAATGGAAACCGTTTCTAGCTGCATGTGTCTGTGTGTAGTACAGAAATAGCTACAAGATTATCATTCCATGTTTTACAAAGATGGCTAGTTCTAGCTCTATTCTTTTCGAGTGCTTAATATTAGAAACTTTTATAGTTGTTTTCATCACAGATTTTCACTCTGAGACAGCTATAGCTGGGTGTCTGTATGCATGTAGAACTATTTTGAACTATTCTTGCTGGGCCTGTTCTGTTGCCAATTTTTCCTGCAAACACTATTAAAATCAAAAATAATAAATTTAAGTCAGGTTTACTACTCATGATACTACATCAATGGATTGCAAATGATAGGAAAATTACAGCTGTGAATAAGTAGTATATATGTACACAGGTAAATTAATTGCTTGTAAACAATTTTAAGCAAATGTTAACATGAATTTGGAAGAAGTACTGAGAAGTCTTTGCCATCTTAATGCTGATGAGGACAAGAGCCGATGACTTCTTTGCCTCTACCTTTACCAGCAGAGATTCCTAAGCAGGGAGAGAGAGGGGCCAACACCCACCATCATGAAGAATCCTGCTTATCACTACGCTAACCTGGGAGCTGCTCAGCTATCAAAGTGGTAACTGCCACAATAAAACTTCAAGGCCTATTTATGAGTCGTGTAGGAGTAAGGAGACGCTCCTGCCAATCGCACCTCAGCTACTCAGCCACGAACACTCTGGGTGGAACACAACTACTCTCCTGGATCCCTACTTCTGTTCCTACAGGACTACCACAAGACATCAACAGTGCCAATAAAAGCAGTAAAACACCAGCAGGATCAGCAGTAGGAGCAACAGCTGGCCAGATACAAGAAAGGAAATAAAATGTACCATCTGAGGGTAATCAGGGGATTAGTTATGACTCATGAGTCACAAATCCTTTCTGGACAGACTGCTGCTTTGATCTAGCTACATATGGCCCTTTGCTCTGGTTCTGTGCTAGAAAGAGCAAAAAGAGAAACGCAGGAAGTAAGCATTAAATGGAAGCAGTAGGTGTGAGAAATTTGGAGCTATTTATATATTAACTTCTTTGGGACAATTAGCTGGATACAGAATTACGTGTTTTACTACATAATTAAAATTCAGGTAAGTATTTACCTTGTAGAAGAGGCTATGAAATTAATAAAGAAGAATGTCAGTCATCTACCTAAGACATTGCCAGTTATGTTAGTAAGAGATATGAGAGACAGGGATAAAGGAAATTTCAAATGTTTTATGAATATTTTGTCACATTTCTCTTACTAATGTTGCAGTAAGTAATGAAAATTTGAAAGAACTGCCTTATTTCAAGGCTGATTTTTTTTTTTTCATTTTAACTTCTATTAGCTCTAATCATCTTGGGGTTTAAATTCCAGGAAAAACTTTCTGTTAGCTGTTAGAAATGTCTTACAGGCTGTGGGTAAGTGCCTCTGTTTCTATCGGGCAAGTTGAGTAAACTCTCTAAGTTTCTCAGTAGGAAGAGTATTTTCAAGACCTCAAATATTCTATCTTTCTATAACAGAATCCTCTTAAATTGATTTTTGTTGTGGGTTTTTTTAAGCAAATTTACTATTTTTCAGTGCTTTATTTCTTGTACATCCAAGAGTTTCCCTTATCCTCTTGTATTAACTCATGTGTTCAGTTATGACTACCATGACTATTAGTCTTTTTCAGATATTCTCCTTTCTCCAATCTTATAAATGTAATACATTCTTGTTCCTAGATGCATGACTCTACACCTACATTTAGGTGTGATAATACAATGTAATCTATATAGAAGTGTATAAGTAACACATTGGTATTGTTATTTACAAATTAGCATCTGCAAATTCTATTTGGAGGTTTATATCTTTTCCCAAAACATTACCTTTGGGCTATATAAAGAACTGTGTGGAACCATATTAAAACCCCACTTACAGTCTAAAAGCTGTGCCCTTGTTTAGCACCTTCCTCCTGATTCTTTCCAAGTCTGTTGGAAACATTAATTAAATTAAGCCACTCAGCCCTATGTGAAGTAGTAGGTATACATTTAACAGATGGGTAAAGAAGTTAAATGATTTGGCTGATGCCACACAGAGCCTTCTGCTAACTGAATATATGACTCCATCAGAAACATTTGGCTCACAAAACCACAGACTTGGGACTCTGTCAAGGTTTTTCAAGCCTCCACCACACCGGGAGTGGGTGCAGAGTGGGCGTTTTCAGTGCTCGATCCGTACAGCACAGGAACCAACAGAATCCCTTCTGGAAACAATCTGAAGCACGTTTGGGGCTAGCAAACT
>NW_020799112.1:12717145-12834351 GCF_003259725.1 Athene cunicularia
AAAAAAAAAAAGAAAACGATGAAAGATAATCTCTCATTTAGGAGCAGATTTTGAGATCAGCTAACCAATCTTAAATCTGCTTGGTAGGGGCTACACTGATTTTTGTATTTCACTAATTTTTGTAAGGAAACCATGCATTGTCAAATGAGTCACAAAATTTTCAATCTTCCAGAGAAATTACTTTCACCTGTTAGAGTTGATATCAATTCTAAAGTGTTTAATGGCATTGTAAGTCTGCCTGGAGAGTGTTATGGTTTCAGTTGGACCTGAAACTAGTTCACAAATATGTAGGAGTCTTTTTCAGTTCTGTCACACACATTACAACTCCTCCTACAGATTATGCAATGATCCAAATGTACATTCCAATAATAACAGTATAGACGTGGTTTCATATCTGCCGAATATATAGAGCCTCTATATATAGAGGGTATATATTTAGCATCTACTTCCATCACCCTGTGAATGTAATGCCAGAGGGAATAATTAAGGGGCAAGACTGGTTGACCTAGACATTGGTTGACCTGCCCGACAGGCTTTCAGACTGAATTCTCTGGTCTGCTAAAGAAGAAAGCCTCACAAAGTGTCTTTAAAGCAGCCATGGAAGACAAGAAGGAGGTTCCCTAGCGACTTTGTGATGATGTAAGCCTGTCAGAGATGGCTCAGATATTTGCCATCACAAGGCATTTCCTGCCCCCATCATAAGGGACAGCCATAAAGTCATATATAGAAGGCAGAATGGGAACTGAATGTAGTGACCTTCACTACCTTAGATCCTTCAACAACAAAACCAGACTTTCCCCTTTGTAACCAGAACCATGTGAATCTGAATCTTCAGATCCTTGTGGTTTCCCACTTTGTTCAGTGGCTTTGACATACTAGGAAAATGTGGCTTGATGGTCTTATTACCCAAACAATAACCATCACAAGCAACAATCTGTCAGACTTCTATTAAATCTAATTTATGTATCACTGACCTGCTTTCAAAATGGTTATCTGCCTCCAAACAAGAGAACTGCCACCAGTAAAATCTGTTTGGGCTCTCCAATTAATTTCTTCCTGAGTCCTTGTGCTGAATCTGCACCAAAAGTACTGCACAGAGTTGGCACTGGTGTTTGACCATAAAGGTTGTGTGAAGACTACTCATTTCACACGGGTTACTGAGAAGTCATGGGATACTAAAAACTTTAGTTTGCAGATTGATACAGTCTGAACGGAATCTCCAAATCTACTGCAGACATGAAGGTCCCTGTGTCAATTCATTAGTCACCTTCTCTTTATCATTAGGAAATGTAAAATGGTAAATTTGTAGTAAAGATATTCATTACTAGACCCCAGTTGGAGCCTTTCAAGATCAGGGATTAAAAAGCACATAAACTCACAGTTTCCAATTAGGCACAAATGTCTCCTCTCTTCCTCAGCAATCATATGACTTGCTCTGGATGTGGCTAAAATGACACAATTTGGCAAACTACTTGACAACTTTTTTGACTGGAAAACTAGAAGGTTCAATTTACTATTTTCTATCATGAGTTAACTCCAGTTATCATGCCACCACAAAAATGCTTCTACAATACCCCTTTTCCACAGCATGCCATACCCTTTACAGTGTAACCTTTCCCTGCACTCCCTAGCAATTCCCAGCTCAGGGACTGAATGTGGGACATGGAGCAGAAGGCAGTCAGATTAAAAAAACAAAACAAAACAGAACCTCAGCAAGTCCAGTTGCCTTGCAATGAAAATTCAGAAGGTTTCCAAGATTTCCACAGCAGGCAATCTCCAAATGACATTCAAAGCAACACATCAGGTCTCAGGCTGAATAGTACAAGATCGTTTTCCCATTCTCATCACATTTTTATGACTTCTCTTATTGTACATTAAATGTTTGGGGTTTTTTCCCAGTTCAAAGGCATGTTGCTTATACGGTCCAACTTTCTTTAGAGAAAGTCACCATGTTTCAACAGCACAGTTTTCAAGGTTGCTTAGAAACATTTATGAAGGAAACTGTCTGCCAAATTCTGCCTTACAACTGAAGATGAATTCCAATGGATACTTACTCATGATCCCAGTAGGGTCAATAAGACTTCTGCAACTGATCATCAACTTTCAGTCCTTTGTGCACTGCAGTTTTTTCCAGTAGATTTTTTTAAAACCTGTTTTCAAATAAAGGATAAGGTTCAAAATAAGATGTTAATGCTTTTCTTTCTTGAATGTCTGATCAGGCTGGCTGGGAAGAAGGAATTGGTGTACAATTTTGTTCCTGATAATTTTGTTAATAGTCTCGTGCTGCGACTTGTCTAGATGCTTTGTGACTAGTGCTGGTCTTTTTTTTTTTTCCCACTGACATGCTCTTGCCAAGGATATCATTATGACATTCTGTAGTAACAAGCATTCTTCTGTTCAAATTTATATCAATTAGTTTGGGACAGTAATTCAATCGGACGGCCCACTGGATTTTGAAAGACTTGCAACGATGTCAAAGTGATGACCTTTTTCCTCCTCTCTCAGCCAAAAGCCATTTTTTAACAAGGAGCTCTTGAAAAGAAATGCCACTTTGATAATTAGTTATTGATCACGGACAATGCGGCGACGAATACCATCGGATTAGCCAGACGCCAGTGGGTCGCGACACGAGGGTTTCCTTATCGCAATAATCTATGAAAAGAAATATAGAATAAAGGTCATTAAGGCTTCTGTTTTGGGAACATAACCCAGATAATTTAACTTCCTTATTAAAAATAAAAATACCAAAGCATTCTGGATGCACTTATTTTTGTAATGAACCTGTTAAAAAACTTCCAGTTAAAGAACAGTGGGAAGTAACACTCTTTAGGCAACTACATTTAAAATTATTTTGATAATTTAACCCTGCTTTGGCCAGTGGTCTTATCTCACTAAAACACCATTATCATTCCTACCTTAAAATGACCATTAGAAACTATTTTGTATCTGTGCATAAAAACACCATAACAATTATAGACTTAAAAAATAATGGACTTTTTTTCATCTAATTTAGGAAGCACTTCAAGGCCTGCCTGAAATTGCTTCACATAAGATACTTAATGGAGAAAAAATGGCAAAGAACAATTTTATTGCACTTAAAAGAGCAGAAAAAAAGAAGGAATCCATTAGTTTTAGGGTTTCTTTCCAGAATATTAATGAAACATAGCTTTGCTGAAATGTACAACTACCTGTGCTATAATTTTGGCTGACTTGAGAGACTGTTAGGTAAGTACTGAAGTAATACAACTATTTTTGAGGTATTGGGGATAATATTAGAGTCCCGTTGCAGTTAAACTCTTATAACACCCATACATGATTGAACTACCTAGTACTTTACATTAATAAATATATTATAGATCATCTCTTCAAATTCAGCACAGAGCTTTATTGCTTTACAGGCTTGCCTAGAATAGTTATCATTTCAGCGTGACAGTGAGATAGAGAAAAAACATTATGGTCAGAGAAATAAAAGTCCAGAGTGATTGACTTACATAATGTCACACAGGATATCAGAAGTCTTCAAGTCTAAATAGCAAACCCAGATTTACTTTGTTTCTCATCAGACAAAATGGTTTTATTATAAACTGATGACTAATGGCACTTAAAGCAGCGTGAGTAGTCTGATGCTCGTCAACATTCCCCAGATTAAATTGGTATTATATCCACTTACTATTGCATAATACCTATTATTTCAGCGCAGAAAATAATGATATAATGGACACCAAGACAAGATGAACCTCTCCAACGCGAGATTTTTCATATAGATTTGGAGTCATATGGATGAGGAAGCATGATGTGCTTATTTCATGAGTAATAAGCATTCATTCATTCCATGGAAAAAGAACTTCACATTACTAGACTGATGAACCTGTCATGAACACAACATTAATTTCTTCTTGTATTCAATATTATTTTGTAAAGTTCATTCAGTGTCATTTTATTGTTATTATTAAATTACTATTATTTTAATTTATGACAAATTAGCTTTTCAAAGAGCTTCCAGAGATTCATTTTTATATCACAGTGTGTATGAAAACATTCTAAAAATGTATGCAAAGTAACAATTAGACATTAGCTACATAAAGGTAAACTGTTCTAACTTCCATGATTTGAAGGTTATTTCATCTTATAGTTGTGACTGCATGAAATAGTCTTAAGGAGAAAACTACAATTTCATTGAAGTTGAGGTGACTGTGTGCCCACAACAAAGGTAACGTGATACAAAAGTTTTACTGTTGGTGAATAAGGATAATTCTGGAAGGTGGATGTTTCGTGACCCTTTTCTGCCATTATCTTGTCATGGGGACTTTGGCAACACAATTCACTTTTAGGTGGCTTGTTTCCCTGCCTGTCTATTGTGGACTGTTATTTATGGTTCGTATTAAGAACATTAAAATTAAAATTGAAACTAAGTTCTGAGCTGCTAAGAGAGAAACCCGAATCATGCCAGCTGACAGCTTGCAGATGATTTCTGGGCTTCCCTGTTCTCCTTCTGTAAGCAGGAAAGACCTGCTATCACCTTCTTCAGATGACCACTAGCACCCCTTTTTCAGAATACAGATGAACACATTAGTATCTCTTACTTAACCACCATAATTTATGCCTGAAAACTTTCACTGCATACTATTAAAAAAATTCCACAGAGTACATATGCACATGCAGAATGTCTTCTTGTGAGCACTAGGTAAGGAGGAGAAACTATTCCAACTGCAGGTCACCTACCCAGTACACAATTCAGTTTATAAATTCTTCTCTGCTTCTTAATAGCTGGACCCTGAGTATTTCAGAAACCTCTCTCTTTCCTAACATGCAGACAGGCCGTTCAGGGACAGCGGAACTGACCTTTTCTATGAAGAAAGATCACGAATGCGGTGAGACATCTGTGCTTCCTGACCACTGGCCACAGTCTCTGCAAATCTTCTGACTAGTGTAATGGTATTAATATAGATATGATCATCATTAAAATAAAGCATAATATACATCTCTTTAGCTGAGTTTACACCTTGCAGTCTCACCTCGGTGCATCATAAGGCAATGGAAAGCGTACTGTCCGTCAGACCGGCTGTTTGTGTAGATACCATGGTGATGGGCGTGTGATAAGATAGGTTTATTTTTACAACAGAGCAATAATTCTTACTTACCTATTTCCCCCAGGGTGTTCTGAGGACTAATCAGATAGTGTTTGCTCAAATCTGTAAAAAGCCATATAAGTACTAAGTAGTATTATTATTACCTTATTATGATATTGACTTTACCACATTGAACTTCAGTACTTTCGTCTACTTAGGTGTAATATTACCATGAAGTGTTTATATTCCCGTAATGTAAATGTTTCCTTTTGAAGGTGAGTTGAATAGCTTATTGTTGCATGGGACCCACAATATCATTTATTTACATGAGACAGAAGACTCTAAAAATGTTTTCTAGGGACCTTTCCAGTTAGACTTAGGTTTTTACATTCTCGGTTTGTTCTGAACAGTGTTTGTTGACATGCATTTCCGAAAACCTGTTTGGCCAATCCATAGAGCCTCTAGGGCCCTGTGTTTTGCTGCACCAGTAGGCATGCTGTTGTTACTTTGGTGCTGAAATGCAGCTGACTGTAAAAGCTGGGCTGCTATTCTGCTGCTGAATTCACCTGATTTGGAAGTGCCTAGCCTTGTCCTGAGAGCAAAGACTTAACAACTGTACAAAGTCAACCTGCAGTCCTGTGCACTGATTAGCACTTAAGCCAAGTGCCAACGCACCCCCCACTCCCCCGAAAAAAACCCACAAAGCCAGCTGATCTGTCAAGTTTGCTCTTAGTATCCGTATTCCAAGCTGACAGATATTTACTCTCCTCCCCCCCCAGCCCTTACATCTGGATCAATGGGGACAGGCTTTCCACCCCTCAGAAGATTCACTTACATTAAGTGGCGAGGTGGAAGCAGTGAATGAACAATAGACGGCTGTCAGGCTCGACAGCAGGGCATGGATGTATGAGCGTGGAGCTGACAGCGAGGGCCTCAGAGGGTAAACTGCTTTGCTGGAACTAATTAAACAGATGAAATTATTACATGAATATGCAGATGTTGTTTACATTTTACCATATGGTATTATTTCAGGTAATAACTCGCAGGAGGATCCCTTCCTCTCATCAAGAGGAAATGAGTTGAAAAGGAGGCTCCACGTGTCACCTTTCAGTCGCTAGGCAGACATTGATATGGCAGGCTTCTCTCTGAGTCGCAGGGAAACTCTTCTCCTTGTAGCTATATGACACCAGAGAGGATTTGTATTCTTCCTACTATGCAATGTTGGAAGAGATTATCTTTTATTAAGCGTAAATGTTAGGGTTGCAATTTTTTTTCTGTTATGCACAGAAGGCACGCGCTTTTCCAAATGTTGATTCCCAGTGTGCGCTTTACAGCTGAGATGCTGCTAATCCATAGTCCATAAGTAAGACCTGACAGATCTGTCCAAATATGTAGAGGCTGGAAGTATGACATTTCTGCAAAGTCTGACATGTGGCTGTGCTGGTTAGCATTTACTGCTTTGCTAACCTGAAGTGTTGGTAAAAGAGCCATTCCTTTCCAATAAGTTTCCATTCATCCTACTGAAAAGGTTGTTCTCTAGAATTACAGAGGTACAGGACTGCCGTATCCAACAGTATAAAACTTACTAAGTATATGATGTAGGTCGGGTAGTCAGCTAGAATCTGACGTGACAAAATTGCCATACAACCCAGACAAAGATACACACTGAGAACAAGCAGCACTGAAAACATTTCTAAAACGTGTAAACTATGGAAGTACGACAGTGACGGACCATAGCCAATGCAGTGCTCGAACTGCCTGGTTTAGGAGCTTCTTATTACCAGATAAATTCAGGAATGGTAACTGCAGAAATGTAGCCATACTTAAGCTGTCTGCACCCAGTCTCTGATGAAAAACTGTCACAAATCTCGAAAAAATAAATATAGATGCTATTGCCAAACAAGACTAGTAACCTTACTCATGAAGAGATAATTTTGCAGCAATACCTACTGCTTAAAGATAAGCATGCAACTGTCTTGTCATTTTACTACTAGATTATTCAAAACTCCCATCCTAAACCAATTCAATATTAATGCAAGCGATACCTCTTTCAGGTTGATTCAGCATCCCATTCCTACGACCATTTTCATACCCTTTGAGGGATCAATGGCACCACCTTTTTTATTAGATGCACAAAATATTACTCTACTGCTTTTTCTAAATGTTCCTAGCTGATATGCGGACTGACCGTTTTGACCTTTCCCCAAAGACTCAAGTACCAGATATGTTTCTGTAGCTCATTGATAGGGGATAATGCCAAGTTACATCACCATTGCACTGACAGATTGGTTGCACATTGCCACTGATACATTTGGCTTCCAAATATCTTTCTTAGGTACATCATTTTAATAGATCATTGGGATCACTGGTGACCTATATCATCTAAGATGCAAAGACATGATGTCAGTGGTGCAAAATGTGGTCTTGATCAAGCTATCTTACTGTATTTTTGAAATAAGAAAAATGTTTTCTCTTTACCACTATTTCCCCTGTAAAAATCTAACTGAATAGCCAGTATAACTGCCTCTGGCCATTCTGTGTGCATGAACAAGAAAAAAAAACCAATCAGGTCTCCTTGACTTAGAGATAGCTAGCTTTATATGGAGCCAGTGCTATAAGTTCAGAAAGGATTTCTTTGACTTTGTCTTCTGACATAAACATTCAGCAGTATAACATATATATATCAAAACAAACCAGAACAGTTCACTTAATATACATTCCCTTTGGAGAGGAGGTGAGAAAACAAACACGGAACAGATGTTAGTCATGCTTAATGTACTACTGGAGGGTGCTCGGATACTAAGGTGATGAATATGGTAAAAGAAATGAATATTCTTTTCTTCAACTGCTATTCCTTAACTGACAAAAGAGCAAGGAGAAGTTCTTCATTCCTCCGCTCGTCAGTGCACTACCTACCAACAAAACACTGAAGACAAACACTCTGGATTTTCCTCAGAAAACTAGCACACACAACAAACATTGCTACTAATTGCTGACTGATATCCACCTTTCCCTCCTCATTTGGTATTGCTGAAAGTTGGCTTTGATCACTCAAAACCCCACATTCCTCTACAATAGGTTAAAGCACTGCAGCAGTTAGGAAAAGTTTGTAAATTCCTACAGATTATCTTGTCAAAGGCTTTGTCTTTTATGTTTTATTCATAAGATTATATATTATATTATACAAAGAAATTTTGTTTTAAAAAATGATTAATTTTTCACTAGAAATTAGTCCTCTGGGTTGCAGGGCAAGCCACAGGTTTTGCTGGGCACACAGGGGGTCTATTTTTCTTGTCCCTGCCCAAGACCTGCCACTACACATTTTTGTGTAACCACAGCCATCTCTTTCCTGCTAACAAAGACACCGGCTTGTGGAGCAGTTCCGATCTCTGGTTATGAAGCTTATTGTCTGCCCACAGTGTATGTTATGTTTCCTGGTCCTATGGAAAAAGAGCCCAGGAGGAGAAAGGCAACAGTATGGAAATAAATTCAAGAACTTCAGTATCAAGATAAAAGAAGAACTTGCTGCAGGTGATCAGAGGTGTGGACAAGGGAACAAATGAAACAAGAAGTGCTGCAAGAGGAGCTGGGAACGTCCTGTTGTTGGCATCATGGGAGGTGGAGAGCGACTGCACACAGATCACTGAGCAGGCACTGCCTAAGGCTGTTACTGCTGAGCAGAAATCATGATACAGCTATTATTAATAATAGTATAATGGTGCTCAGAGGTCTCTCAATGGTGTTAGAAGCAGCAAATGAGACATCAGATGGGACTTGGAGAATAAGGTCCTGACTCATGCCTTTCCATCTTTTCCCATTTACCTCTATCAGACTGGCTTTCTACAAGTCTGTATTACTTCAAAGCCCTGTATGTTGTATAATCTGAACACAGACTATACAAGTAATGTGTAAATGCAAGAACATAAGTATATATATATCTATCTAATATCCCTAAAAATTCACCTTTTATTTTCTTCTTTTTACTACAACAGTGAATCGCTACCAGTCGTTCACTGAACCTTTTTTCCGCACTCACTAGCATGTCTAAAATTCCCCACCTAAGTCTTCTAGCTGTCATGCAGTTCCTTTAGTATTATTGTACTGCCGTCCTCAGCTCACTGTCCAGGTATTGTGAACTCATGTGGACACAACTGTACTTACTTTATGTCTGGAAAATGTCCAGCACATTAATGTTACTGAAAGAGGAGGTAGGTAAACTTTGTTTTCATTTCTTCTTACTCCTCTTTTGTTCTACCAAGAAATCAACTCCACTTGGCAGGCACTAACTGTGTAAGATAACTTACTAATGCTGTAAGACATACAATTAAAAGTAGTGTGTTCATCAAACACACATGTGATTTATCATACAGGGTTGAACTAAACTGCGGCTTCTTACCTCCACTAGAAAGTCCCAGCGAGCAAAGGGCAGAAGAATGTCCATTTGTTTTCCTCATACCAGATTCCGTTTCAAAGTTTCATACTTTAGCATTTTGCCACCTGAGGTTTAAACTTTCCCTAGCGCATGCAAAATTAAATAAATCAAGTCATAGCAAAGATAGATTTGGCCTGAAGTCTCTTGGATGAAGGCCCAAACCTAAGAGAAGAAATAATTCAGAAAACTTTGCATTCGAAATAAAGCAATATAAGGGAACTGATGTGTGTTCCTGACATGGAAAAGCCACAAGTGTGTAACATTTCATTTGTCCAAACTTCATGTTGATCTGTGTTAAAGAACTAAAAGTAATGCCAGATCTGGAGTTGTGTTGATTTTCATTACAGTATTTCACTTTAATAGACATGATATATCAACTAGTGTTTTGTCTTGGGGTTTTTTTTTCTACAAATATTATTGTGTTGATATATAGGGAGAAGACAGATACTTTGAGCTTCATGTATTATGTAGAATTGTTTTCAGGTCGTGCTAAATTCACAAAGCAAAACAGAAATCTGCAAAACATTCCCATTGCCTTAAATACCACTCTTAATGTTTCTAAGTCTTTTCACAGTTACATTTTGTCTTTCCATCAAGTGAAAGCATCTCAGATCCCTAGAAAACAGCAAAGAGTTATTTCTTACACTATATGGGGAGGAGAGAGCATTTCAGATAGGAAGCAATAAATAGTCCAAAAATTGCAAATTAAAGAAGAAAATAAATTAGAAGTATTTTGATTTAGAGAGATGTTTGAGGACACAGCCTCTGTTTGAAAGCCTATAAATTATGGCCCTTAGTATTTCAGCATCCCCATCCTGCAAAGAATTCAGTGCACGTAGTCCTGCTGAAGCTTACCCAGGAACTTGATGACACACAGCTCAGATCAAGACCAGGACTCTTGTTTTATAGGGTTCAGTCCTGAAAGGAGCTAGGAGACAGAAGTCTGGGAAACTAAGTCAGGGTTGTAGGCACCACCTGCTCAGCTGCCCATGGATATAGTCAGCTGCACTATGAAAACTCCTTCCCAAGGATGCACCAGTGATGCAGGACTCAGAGAAACGCTTTACAACTGCTTAATGTTTGTATTTCCAAATAACATGAGTTAACAGCTGTGTCCTTTGTTTCTTTTAGGGGTAGAATATTGTTTGAAGGTGAAATAAACATGTAGGAGAGGAAGGGACCCACTTGTGGTATCTATTTTACTGGCCTCTGGCATCCTTCTTGCTGTTCGTACTCTAAACTGAAACTCTACTTGTAGAGGTTATCAAGAACTCTCCACTGAGAAGGCAATCCGTATACAACTGTATATGTCTGAATATGCCCATTTGACTCAGATAAATTTTCCTTCAAGTTATTTTAGGAATAGTCTAGAGGGACTCAAGAACAGCAGACAGTCCTAATCTGAACAAGGTAGGCGGGAAGAAGGAAAAGTTTGTCCAGCAGTCATAACCTTATGATATGCTCAAGGGGAGCATGCCATGCAGCCCAGATATGACTCAGGAAACAGGCTTCATGGTTCACATCAAAAGGGTTTTCATCTGAGGTTTCGTTGTCTAGAAAAAAAAATATCATGCACATACGAATACATGATCAATGATTCCCTACGTGCTAATCCTCTCTCCATTCATTTAGAAGATCGTCCTCTCATCAGTGGTCTCTACAAGGCTCAGCTTCCCAGTCATGTGGATTGCAAAACTCTGGAGGATTTAATTTCCCATTCAAGTTCTTAACCTCATCTGAGATAATCATTTAACCAAGGTCAGTTTTTGCACCTATGCATTTCCTATTGTACGTTGTACAACTATGTAAACAAAACCAGAACGCGATCTGTGGGTTTTTGAAGACTGCAGCACACACGTGTAGCATATACTTTCAGATTGAATGACAAGTTCTGCAAACAGACACAGGCACTTTTCAGCATGAAATGCTACCAGGAGAGCCCAGACGTC
Source organism: Athene cunicularia (assembly GCF_003259725.1). Lineage (NCBI taxonomy): Eukaryota > Metazoa > Chordata > Aves > Strigiformes > Strigidae > Athene > Athene cunicularia. The sequence continues at coordinate 12,728,596 of NW_020799112.1, forward strand.
TCACTGGCCTGCTCTGGCATTTGGCACAGCAGAGTTGCTATTGCGTTGACTCCTTCGTGGCAGATAACTAACTCTCAGCCCCGTTGATGCTCAAAACCATGATAAACACAAGCCTTTGGAGATGCCATCACAAAACTTCCAGCTCTAAAATCTGAAGAAAGTCTTTGTGCTACTGCAAGATGTAAATTTGTAGAAAGACTTCTCTGCATGAAGGACATGTAACTGCAAAACTCTTCAAGCATACACGTTTCGCTGAAAACAACCATGTATTTGTTTCTTGATGGATACCACTCTCTGCTCCATGCCAGTCTGAATATATCTTTGAAATTACCTGAGTACTAATTGCATACACATACTGTAAATGTGGGACTGTTGCACAGGTCATGAGTCACACTGAAGCCATCCTCTTTAGCAGCATTTTTCAAAAAGAAAAAGTATAACTTTTTAACAGAATAAAAGAAGTGGTGGAGATGTTGTTATCTTTGTTAAGTTTCTATTAAGTACAGTCACAAATCTCAAAAGGTTATTTCTGGAAACATTTTACACGGTGACTAATGTAAAACATTTCAGCTGTGTCAGCATTCATCCAATTCTAGATTACATTTTGGCATTTCAGACAAAAGACATCCTGGCAAAAATTAAACTGAGGAACAAGAAATATGGTTATGACAATTCATATTTGTAACAGTTGTGAATGGTAGCATCAGTGCTTGCTAATCCTTTAATAAATTCTTACCTTTCAGTTTCCAAACGTATCTATGCAAGTATAACGCATATTGGAGGCAGATGCTGCAGCAGATGAATCTGCTTGCCAAGCAGTGTTTTGTTTGTTGGGGTTTTTTTCATCTAGGTATTCTTAACTGTCATGTTACAAGCACCAAATAGTTCTTACTTCTGGCATACTTCACACAACATTCTGGGACATTGATTAATACAGCGGTTTCTTTTCCCCATTTTTCTCTCTATTCTCTTTCTCACATCTTCATGTTAGGTCTCATCTCACAGCCTTTACTTAGGTAAGTAATATCATTAACTTATAAGTAAAGATAAGTGGCACTACTCACATGAGTAAAAGAAATAGCCACAAGCTTGAAATAACTGTATAGTCATTTGTATTTGAGCCAATCCAGTAAAGCTTCTTTTGTTTTTCCTTTCTTAACCTTGAACCATCATGATGGAACATAATGAAACAGAAGAAAAACTTGTTTCAAGACAATCAAATGTGAAATTTGGTTTCTTTTACAACAACTCACATTAACAGGAACACATCATCTGCTCAGTTCTTTTAAGTCTTATAGGCAAGAGAAAAAAACAAAACAAACAAACAAAACAACAAAAAAAACCACAAAACAAAACAAAAAAAACAACCCACCCCAAACCAAAAAACCTGAAAATCTTTACTTTCACTTATTACCTAAATTTGGAGAAACTTTAGATATCACAATTTTATATCTTTTTGTAATTTTACACTGCCTCCCATCATTGAAAAATCCAAATATCTTTTACCTTAGTTTAATAGGAAGGGGGATTTATATCATCTCCAATATTCATCTGGTTTGTTCCTTAAATATCTGTAGGGGCTTGAATTTGATTTCTTATAAGTTTTGAAATTCAGTCACTTTTATTGTTATCTTCTGAAATCAAAGAGGGGTTGGTTACCTACATAGCACACGTAGAAGAGGGCATCAACCTCACATGTTACTTTGCAGACTGTTCCTGGTTTTGAAAGGAGTGAGTGTGCACGTGTGTGCATGCAGGTATCAGTCTTCATGTATGCAAACAAAATTGCCATGTAAAAAGGTTAGAAAGGTTTGGGAGCTCAAAAGCAATATCTTTCCCCTCTAAACTGCTTTATTACTGGCATTCCCTCCCTCTTGGGCATGCGTTCAGCTGAGACTAGGCCAAATTGGCAGTCATTTCCAAAGTGCTTGGCAGCCCCATGATCCCTGGGAGTTTTCAGCTGACATCTCTCTCTCAACCAGTCTATGCAAGGGTCAGTGGGAGACCTGACTCCCAGGCCTGGGCTTGCTCTGGCTGTGTCACGAGTCAGGACCAATATAAATTAAAACCTTAAAGCCATACTGTGAAGGCATTCTTTACCCCCTGAGGTATTTTTTTTTTCCCTGTGACAGATTGCCTTTCTACCGGTTTCCTATGTTTTTATTCTTGGATAGTACAGTAGCAAGTATGTTCCTTTGAGTTGAAGAAAGGGAGAACATCTGGCAAAGAGAGAGTTAAATTTCCAACAAATTTTTAATATTTTTGGTAGATTTGTTGATGCTCAACAAGCAGGAGTAAAATAATAATAATACTAGGGGCTGCTTATCACTTACAAACAATAGTCCAATGACAATGTTCACACTGACGGAAAAAATGGGAGTAGAAATTAATAGTGACAGTCCTGCAGGAAACAAGGGAGAAATTGGATACCAAGTTATAAAATACAGACTAACCCAATAGGCACATGCTGCTGTTATTATATTAATATTGTTAAAAATATCAAAGCACTTTAAAAATGGAATTGTACTGTAGGTAGATGGACAGTATTATTTCCACATTCTTTTAAATAGAAATTTTCACTCCTTGTTTGGCTTGGAGGCATGGATGTAATTTGTTGCTCAAAAACCAGTAGCTGAATGCTGTGAAAAATAAGACTCAGGATTAAAGTCTCCCATCTGAAGGACAGAACCAGGCTACATGGAGAGCTCTCTCTGTTATTAACAAAACCATCTGAGTCACTGCAGATATGGATCTCACTGATGTTCAAAAGTGGGGTGGGCTATGTTTATTTAGTTAGAGAACAGGGAAATATCATTTTTCCTCCATGCAAAAATAAACAGAGAAAAAAATGCCCAAACTCCTGAAAATAAAGAAATAAACTTGAACCTCGACAAATCTCATCTGCTGATGAACCTAATCCCACAGCCCAGGCAGGTATAATGCCTCTAAAAAAATAAGTAGACTGCTCTACATAGATAAAGTTCATAATACCAGCTGTACGTCCTGAAGGAAAAGACCAGAGTGTCGGTATTAGCAATTCAAGGTGCTACTGCAGCTGCTGTGTTTTCATGCTACGTTTGTGCAGTACCTAGCACATGCATCAGAGCCTGGATAATAACAACGCCTCACAGTAGTGTAATTTCGGCTGAAATCAGGGGATTAGGGAATTGATGTGGCTTCAAAAAATGCCTCAAGAGGGAAGGGGGCTACAGGGAGGGTGCAAGATAACCCTACAAGAGGCTTCTCCTCCATGCAGTCCCTAGGTGAAGATGAAGGGCGGCTGCTGCCTTTGCTTTTCCCCCATCCGAAATGCTGAAAGGAGCCATGAGAGGCAGTGCCGGTACCCAAGGCCCAGTGATGGAGAGAGCACAAACAGCAGCTTGATGCCCAGCTCTGCCAGGGATGCACCCTGGGTGGGCATGCAGGTCCATGCCGCCCTGATGCTTGGTGCCGATTAAAAGACCCGGTCAAAACCCGTGAAACAAATTCACTATGATGCCCCAAAGCTTGTTCTCTTTTTCAGCTGATTGTGAACAAAAATATCTGTTCTCTCACAGTGACTTCAAGCAAAGTTGACAACCCATTTTCTTTCAAAGAGGCTTCTCCCTGCAAATAATTTTGCTCCCTGTTTTTAGTAAGGACACGTTTCCTCCCCTCTCAGTGCTCTGTGAGACAGACCTTCATTTTCTACCAGACACCAAGACTTGACTTAATAAGCAACGGGGGTAAAATATCCACTCTTTACACGTAGGGTATCCAGAGGTACATACAAGCATCGCTCTAAGATGTGATAAAGTAATCTAAAGCTGGGCCCAGCCTGCCAGTTCAGGCCTAAAGGGATTTGATTCAGTGTCAAAACCTTTGGCTTAGGAGGTCACTCTCTCTTCTTGCTTTTCTTATAACAAAGGCAGAGGGTTGGGGCGGGGGGGAGGGTTTCCTCCTCTTTTTTTTCTTTTCCCTCCTTTTTTTTTTTGTCTTGTGAATTCATCAACTGTTGTTTGTTGAGCAGCGGGCCTTTATTCAGCCTACTGAAACATTTTCATTAGATGGAGGCCTCTGAAGTATGCTGGCGGCTGGGACTGCGCGAGGACAAAATCTTAGGCCTCTCCAGAAGCTGGCTGATTGAAATCAGCACTGTGTCAGGGGCTGTCATATCTCAGAAAAGACATAAAACACACGGAAACATCAATAAGCAACAAGCCTCTGACAGCTCTGAGACATTCCAGCTGACAAGAAGAGAAAAGGGGTAAGGTTAGGGCTCATGGGGGATATTTAAAATGCCTAACAGCCAGGCAAAGTGTTGGCAGGCTTCAGGGAGGCCCAGAAAAGACAAGATAAAGTCTATCAGGTTATCACCTGGTTCGAGACGGATCCCTCACAGCAAGGCCACAGGGATGAGACAATGACACAACGGCTTCTTTTTTTTTTTTTTTTTTTACTATTATTATTATTATTATTTTATTATTTATTTTAAAATGTATCAGAGAAACAGACTGCATTTACATCGAGGTTACCCAGACAACGTTTGTGCTGGAGAAGATTAAAAAAAAAAAAAAAGAAACAGGAGAAGAAATGTAAAAGAGGGAGGACAAAAAGAGAATCCTGAGAGTTAAAGAATTCTGCTTCCAGCTACCATGTACAGAAATCAAAAAGGATTAACAAGTTTTTTTTTTCATTTAATTTCCTGTACACCAGACGCTTTTGTTAAGAGATCAGAGATATTGCTATTTATTGAATTTTTAATATGATCTTTATTAAAAGGCAGCACACATGTTTGGTTTTCTTTTTTTTTCTAAAACATGCATGGGTATAAAAATCAAAGCACAGGAATGAACCATGGTTGTTTGATTTTGGTCTCTTTTTATTGTGGTGATTCAGACTCTTTTTAAATTTTAAAATAATCAAAACCCAACCCACATAGAAATGGCCCCTCTTCCTACTTTTAACTCACATCTATTCTGCTAAGTAAGCAATGGGCACTTTGACCAATCAGATAATGAATTCTGCCTTTGGAATCAGTGTAAGACTAGAAATGAGGTGTGTAGCTGAGTAAAAAGGTCCATGTGTAATTATTTTACATTTTTTTAGATTACCAATCACACATTCAAAATTTCACCATCAGCCTGAGAATCTGTAATCACCATTGTGCATGCTCATTTGTTACACACAATACCCTCGGGTTAGTCTTCAGCATGGCTTGTATCACTAAAGAAAGGAGCAAAAACCAAACTATATGAACCCCTCTCACTCCTCAGTTCTGGGCTAAGGAACAGGATGAATTTTGTCCTGGAAGATCCAAGTGTGCTGCAAGCAGAACCTGGTTTTCTCAGTCATTTACAAAATGCATCAAATCAGCAAGAGGCAACAGCAATTCCATCCTGTCCTTCCTTAAATATTTGGCATAACAAAAGTATGATGATTTCCTAAGATCAATTTTGTGCTAAAATCTAAGCAAACTCAAGAAGGAACAAAATCATATCCTGACCAAAAGACTACATACCTTATTTTCTATCTGCAGCTTGATAGTTTTTCTTTAGAACCTGTAACTATATTCTGCGACCATTGAAAGGGCAGGTTAAACTCAGGCTTCATGAAATATTCTACTTGTTTCTCCATTACCCTGCTCATATTGGTGTAAATCCATAGGACTCTACCATGGTTTACGTGGTATAAATATACCGTACTAGTCTGAAGTTTGGGTGACTGAGGTTCAAACACTTTTCTTCTGCCAGATTTCAGTTCTGTATGACCTGTGAATAACGGTCTCTTTGACAAAACCTTCTGTAACCTGAGCTGATGGACCTCAAGAGTGAAGGTGGACATGAGTTCTACCACCTCATGTTTAGTTTCTTTTTCTGGCAAGGTTTTCCATTTCTGGATTTCATAGTGCCTGTAATCACATATATCTTTGTGTCAGAAAGTTTAACAATAGCAGCCTTGTAGGTTTGGTTGACTACAGCATCACAGCAGGGCAGACAAACTAGAGCGAAACGGCTGGTCCAACCACAAAGATTCAGAAACCATCCCGGAGGCAGCTCCGAGGACACTCCAAAAACTAACAATTATGGACAGACTTTTCTTCCTCTTGTCTACAGGTTGCTGCTGCACAGCAGCGTAAATACAGTCTCTGGGCTTCACCTTCCGAAATGTGAACTGGGAGTAACAGTTCTTCTCAATGGCACTCACTGCTTGTGAAAACAAATTAATTGTAAAGTTTGGAATCCCTGGGCAGTGTGGGTCACATACTTTAGATGGAGATAATGCCTGGAGTCCTCTGTAGCATATCATGCAAGAAAGCAAGAGCTCAGCATTAGCTTAAAGATCTATTCCAGTATGCAGCAAGAGGCATAGTCAGCACTACACACAGTCAAGGGAAAACAGGCATAGTACAATAAAATGTATTTACATAAAACATTTCTACACAGGCATCAGGTTTATGAAAGAAAATTAATAAGTCAGTTCCTACTTACAAAAGACAAAGATATGATTTTTCCTCATTTGTTGGAAGAGTATTTTCTGCTGACTAGCACAGCATGAAGTTCTGAACACCAGAGGATGCATATCACTCGGGTTCTTTTCATCAGCCTTTTCAATCAAAAGCACTCCTACAAAAGGTGTCCTGAGCCTGAAGTGAGGACAAGTCTCCTGACTGAATGCAGCATGTGTCAACCTGCACACCCTTTGACCCTCCAGGTTATTTCTACTTCTGGCACTAAGAATTCCAGAGAGGATACCTCATCTGTGTCTTTTCTTTTTAATGGAAAGTTGGAGCTATATCTAACATCAGAAGTAATTACTCACTGTATCAATAATTGTGAAGGGTGGTATGCAGATCACAGATGGCCTGTGGGGAGCAGCAGGCATAGACAGAATCGTCCAGGTGCTATTTGATGTTGGTAGAAGTTAGAACTATCTTCCAGCTTGGCACAAGAGACTTTAAGATTACAGGAGTGCAAAGGTGAGCTTTCATATACTCCCACATTTGACCTGTGCTTTCTAAAAACCACCTGTATCTCAGGATCTAGCCAAAAATCTGAAGTGATATGGGTTGTTGGCGCCTTTTTTTTTTTCCCCTACAGACTTTTCTGACAAGTATTTTTCCAAAGGTAAATGCATTTAACAACTTTTCAGCAGAAACCAGTTTTTCTATAGTTCAAAATAAAAGTAAATGTCCATTTTTTCCAGTGTTTTGAGCAGGAACTTTGTTTCAGGTACAGTGGTCAAAACAGGATTCTCTTCTTTCACTGAACAAAAGAATGCCAGGTTTATTTTTTTTTCCTCTTTTCTCCTTCCCTATTCTTCTTTTGAACACATTTTTTGAAGGGGAAAAAAAAAAGATCAAACAAAAGACTTTTTTCCCCCCTTGAGATAAAAAAATAGTACCAGAACTCCTTACTTCTTAAAAGAAGTCCACAAGATGAACTTAATACATGAGGGTTTTGTTCCTCTGTGTAAAGACTCAGACTGTGTAAGTTGCACTGAAAACCTGCCAAAGAACCTTCTAAGTCTGAAAAATCAGGTTCACTGATCACTTCCTTTTAAGTGTGTCTGACAACCAGTACTATTTTTATGACTCAGACAGAAAACTGATTTCTATGTAGTCTATAGCTATTAGGCATTTAAAATTCCCTAGTATGAGATTGCCTGCTATGAGATACAGAGTTGCTTCTGACTGCAGCAATGAAAATCTCTTTCGAGACCCTGGATTCTTAGAACTTTGAGTAGCTCAGCTTGAGACTGCAGCATCGGTGAGCTCCAACCTGTTTCAACTGAGGAATTTTACACAGAGTTTTACAAAAATTATATACTGAAAACTGAAGTGTGTAATTAACAAGCTTACAAATAATAGCAATAACAGTCTAATAGCTTGCTTATGTGTCAGTGGGATTTAAACATAATAAAGAACTCTGTTGAAATTCTAAACTCTCATGGGAAGCCAGACTGAAACATGACTACAGGTACCACAAATGGTATACGTAGCAGAGTAGAAGTGGCCCAATTCCTTTTGCAGTAATGAAGAAGTGATTATTCATTAGTCAACATGGTTCAGTAACATCTATCATTATGTATTAATATAGTATACTCCGAAGAGGTTTTTTTCTCCCTTTTCCTTCAATGCATGGAAAAGTATGGTCTGAACTGCAGTGACCGTCTTGGTGATCAGTTCTTGGTCTGTATGACAATATACAGTCAATCCCAGAAGTGAAAACTGTGGGCATATCCAAATTATTGACCCTATCACAGAACCATTCAGGTTGGAAAAGACTCTTGGATCATGGAGTCCAACCATCAGCCCTACTCTACAAAGTTCTCCCCTACACCATATCCCCCATCATCTCATCCAAACAACCCGTAAACACACCCAGGAATGTGACCCCACCCCCTCCCCGGGCAGCCTATTCCACTGTCTGACCACTCTTTCGGTGAAAATTTTTTCCTAATGACCAGCCTGAACCTCTCCTGTTGCAGTTTAAAGCCATTCCCTCTTGTTCTATCACTAATTACCTGCAAGAAGAGACCAGCACCAACATCTCTGCAACGTCCTTTCAGGTAGGTGCAGAGAGTGATGAGGTCTCCCCCTCAGCCTTCTCCTCCTCAAACTAAACACTCCCAGCTCCTTCAATGGCTCCTTACAGGATTTATTCTCCAGGCCCTTCACCAGCTTCGTTGCCCTCCTCTGCACTTGCTCCAGCACCTCAACATCCCTCTCGTACTGAGGTACCCAGAACTGGACACAATACTCAAGGTGTGGCCTCACCGGTGCAGAGTACAGGGGGACTGTCACCTCCCTACTTCTGCTGGTCACCTTACACTGACTTCTCACGTGAAACTTCTGGGGGCACATCTACTGCTTCTTAAAGTTACAGTAAATCTCTAGGATCTTCTCATTCAGAGATCTTTAGAAGAACTCTGCCTTTTGAAGTACAGGGAGAACCATGAGATAGCAGTGGAAGATGATTCACAATTTCAGTGATATAGCCTGTTTCTCCATCAAAGAGAAGCAGAACTGGAATTTTTATCTATAGTCAGTCCAGCTTGTCTAGCCCCCTAGACAAGACAAAAAAAACCCCATAAATCGAGGTGAGAATAAGGAAGAAGAGGTGAGGAATTTACAGAGAAGAGCATTAGTAACTCTAGTGACAAACACTGTGTATGCTGCTGCAGCAAGAATACATATGCAGGGATTAAGAAAGAATTAAAATTACAGTTTCCCTAGGGGAGTTCAGGAGGATTTATGTGGTCATTTACTAAAAACTCAAACTGGAATTGGTCTAGGATGAGTACCACCTCCTGTAAAGCGCTGTGCCCGGGACTTTGCAACTTGTTGCAATGTTCTCTTGGCTTTGACTGCAAATAGAATAGCTCTTGGAGTGTCATAACTGTTAAGGTGAGCAGGATTTACTATGCCTTAAAGTAATTACATGCAGCTTCAAATTCGATGAGTTCAGTGGCAATGAAAGTCCAACAAAGTATCACGTGTACAGGAACACGTGTTCATACAGTGCAACGCTGCAGTCAGAACTGTGAAAATACATTTCCTAATGTGTGCTGGGAATTAATTTTCATGAAATGGGAGTGTAGTCCTGCTGAATTTCCCCACACAATATGAGTATATGCCATCAAGTACCACTTCTTGAAGAAACCTGTTAGGTTACTTAGTGCCAAAAAAAGCCACTCATCAAGTACTGTGACTGTTGCAATTTGTGAGCTTGTGCTCACTGTCCTCTAGACTTTGATTTAAGAGCATTATGAAACTATGTAATTTTGGTGTAGTCTTTTTATTCCCATGGTAATTTATGTCTGTGGGTAAGCATTTTATTTTATCTAAGCCATGGTGCCAGAGTTATTTTCTGAAGCTCTTTAGTTTCCCTTTGATGCCATTGAAATTAAAACCCGAGCTGCAGATAGTACCCATGCTGTTTGTCACAGAGTCAGAGGTTAGAATGCATCGGTTACTGTTGATTGTGGCTCATCAACTGCAGCAGTTACTGTTGCTCTTCTCATCACTGATACAAAAATATTAATAACAGACAACTCGAGAATGGCATATAACTGACTTTGTCAGTCACCATCAGCATTATAAAAAACACATTACAGAAGTATCAGCAAATCTCCCCATGCTGCTGTAATCTTACTTGCCTTGGGAAAATTTTTTAATTAAAAAGATGAATTCCAACCTTAAATATTTTATTATTTAGACAAACAATTTGCATCTTCGGCAATTACACACTGAAAGATGTCTCTACATTAGCTATGTGTAGATAGTGTAAAATGTTGAAAAGCACACTATCCAGTATCAATTTATTTCTAGAATACATCAGAATTTCCTATATGTGCATAAACAGCTAATCATGTTAAAAGCTAATTTTAAGAGCTTAACTACAACATAAAAATTATACCTAACTTTTCTTCCTGTCTGCTGGGCGTCTGCTCACCCTAACCTAGGTCTGAAATGGCCATGAGGAGTGATGGCATTTCCCAAGGTTTTTATGAGCAAAACATTTGGCATTGCTTACATTAATAGATCAATAATAGCCGCTCACAGGAACTCCTCTAAGGGCAGGTCTGCAACATAGTTCAAGGCGGAGGAGCTATGAGTGATGACAGTTACCAGCAGGTGTGTGATGTCATGGCCTCCATCACGCAGGCTGCGTGCAGACCTTGCACAGACCTCTAGGAAGCATCTTAGCGCGTATTAGCTTGAGTGTAGAGCGGAGTAAAATTACTCCTTCAGCAGTCTGCTATACTCCTTACGGCATAGGAGACTTTGCAGTCATCTATAGGGGCAGGAGACTCTTCATAATTTTAGTTTGGGACTTTAGTTCATTTTCACTGTTTTATTTTAAAGCAAAGGGATGATCATCAGTGTTTCTGAGGCTATACTGTGTTTCCATGGTTTTGCCCAGTGGATAACTTCCAGTCCCTGACATTTCTTGGAGAATTCCGTGCAGGTTTGGCAAAACAAGGAGTTTTCCTATTCTACAGGATGTCTCTGGTGCTCTGGGTCCTCTACCTGGAGAGGGGCAGTAGTGCTTTCACCCAGTGAGATCACATTCTGCCTGGAGACCTGTACAATTTGTGCAACAACTGCATAGCGTGGCCCCACAGACCAATAAAGGTCCACAAACCGCAGTTAGGAAACGTTGCTCTGGGATGTAGCTATGAACAGTTGCCAAGAAAGGAAATAAAATGCAGAGAGAGAGAAGTCAAAAATTTATGGAAGTAGTTTTTATAATCCTCATTCTCAGATGCCTCCACCATCTAGCCCCCCATCTTTTACTCCCCAAAGGTCATTCAGAGCAGAGAGTTTATGCAATAAACTACAGACAGAAAAAGTAAAGCACGCACATCAGAAAATTAATTTAAAAAATAAGAACAAATGTACAGTTTAAAATAATATATAATTAGCCCTCTTTAATTACCACTTCACTGCCATTTAGAAAAAGGTGATGGAAATTCAATAAAATGAGATGCTTTTATTCAACACCAGTCAAATTAATTTACATACTTAAATTCTCTTTAATAATTCCATGATACGGTAGGTTTCTTTTATCCAAATTTTAGAACATATCTATATAATAGTTATCTCAGACTGCAAGTGCTGTTGCAAAATTCTGATAAATTCTGGAACAGAATATTATTATAGGAAGAAAAGTCATTTCATTACTTGCCATGAGTCTGATTATGCATCCTACAATGCAGTTAGAAGATAGAAGTGCTCTTTCTTTTTAAAAAAGAAAAGGGCCATCAGACCACTATACTAGATATCCCATTTCTCCACCAAGAATATACTATCTGCAGCAAATCTGCTTCCAACATAATCTTTTGTTGCTCTTAATTATCTAAAACATCCAAGCCAAAAGCTTCTGCCTTCTCTCCATCATTGCAGAGGCATGAATATTTTCAATACCTCATATACTTTAACTCCACTAATATGCAATATCAGACCTGTCTGTTCCATCTGAGAATACTCTATCACATCCTTTGATGGCGAGTACCACAGATGCTATTTACCTATTCTGTGCTCTGTTGTCTTTACACCTAATCTTGACTGAGGTTTCAATAGCAAGATCTTGTAATAAATCTCCCTTCCTGAAGGAAAAAAATCTGCACCTACAAGCATTCAAGTGAATGACCCTTGATACCAGTCGCAAACTTAGATGTGTTGTGCTGCAACATAAAGAGCTGCTTTTAAGCCCGATAATTTGCCTGTGATCGCCGTTAATGAAAGTTTCATTTCAGCTCAATATACAAATATATGTTTACCATACAGCTATCTATGCATGATAATATAAAATTAATGCACCCAGTCAGAGCACACAATAAACGTTTTATCTAAAAGAATTCAAATAAGATTTTCCTTGCAGTTCTCCTAGGGTGCTCAGTCTTTACTGCTTCTAAGTCAAGATTCTATGGAAGGGGGAAAAAGAAAAAAAAAAATCAATCATCTGCACTGACTGGTACCTTTTAATTTCTCATTAGGATTCTCTACTACATAAAAACTGGGAGTAGATACCAGTAGACCAGCATGATTACAACAAAATTTTAATATTTTTTTCCAGGAACTACTAAGTTTCATCTTTCTGATCCATCTTAATAGTTCTTATTTTGCTGATGACTCACATATAGCTATGATTCAAACAGAGCTAAAATGGAAAATATCATTAAAAGCTTTGTTGGTTTTTTTTTTAATTTGCATTTAGTTTCTGAACTGTTTATGACCTATGATATTTTCATAAATAGACCGAGACTTTTAACTGTAACAATCTGCACATTCCTAAGGATAGATCACAAAGAATTTCTTCATCTGGAAAATGCCTAAAACTGATAAGGCTAATTTTGCCTGTATTCTGTCCAACAGCATATGTCCAACCTAACAATACCACGCCATTATACTAATGTAGTTTTATTATGCTGCCAAATTTGCCACAAACACTAATATCCAACTTTTCCAAGGTTTTTATAAAGACTTAATGTAATATTTCCACATGCACAACATGTGTATGGTTACCAACTGATAACAAAACTAGTAGCATTCATTAAGTATTGCTATAAATCTCTCCACTGAAACAGCAATAATATCGCCTTCCAGCAACCACAATAAATGTAATGCTTAATCTCTCTCTGTGATATTGTATAACTCTAGCCTGCAGCTAGACTTCCACTGTAGGTGGTACTGTAGAGGATAAGTCTGCAGTGACAGCACATGATGAGTTCCTCCTTTCCAGTATGCAGAAGTTCATAAGTTTGAAAGACTACTTTTTCTTCCTTTCCGGAGAGAAGTCAGAATTTAGAGGGGGATGAGAAAGGAAAGAGAATTAAAATGTTTAAGTGGTAAAATAGCATTTTTAGTAGGAACCCTACACATTTTTTTTAGATTTTTTTCCCCTCTAAGGATGCGATATTTGATCGATGTCCCTTGAAACTTCACCTTTATCCTCATCTTTGTGGTCCTTTCAAGTTCTTTGCTTTACCCTTCTCCAGCACTGTGAATGATATAACTACCAAAGCAGGTTTGTGGGAATTCACTTTTTTTTTTTAAGGACATCTCTGCAGTGGCTAGTTTTGCCCAAGGAAATATCAAAGACACAAATTTAAAGTAAAAAAAAAAAAAAAAAAAAAAAAAAAAAAAATCCAGATCACAGAAGTCCAGGTAGCATCACAGCACCAGGACAATATTCAATACTTCTGGGAACGCATCCACAAGGAAACACCTTTTTTTAAATCTGTCCCTTTGTCCATCACTACATTTCTTGTTTCCCAAACGTTCCTATTTCCCACCATCAGTCATTTAAGCACAAGCTGCAAGTAGACACAAAAGCAGCTCAGTTTGGTGCATCCTTGTGGCAGGGGGGACTGTCTCACGGGCAGGGATCCACACAGAGCACCTTCCAGCACCAGCATCTAAAGTGAGCATCCAAATCCCGCGTAAGACTAAGCAAGATGTCGCCGGTGCTTATCCCTAAGGAAAGGCCAACTCCTGTAGCGTTTCCTTCCCAGGGTATAAACTGAGAAGGAAAACGGAGGGACACTGGGCATCCTTGCAGGACAAGGGCCATGCCGTTGGGACAGGTCACGCAGCCGCACCACCAGGCACCCGTTCAGACTCTGCTCTCTGAAAAGCAGCAGCGCTCGCCGCAGGCTCCTGCTTGCTGCAGACTGAACGTGTGTGACAGCCAGCTGAGGACCTGGCCGAGGCCTCCGGCTGGCAGACCGTGCCCTCCGGAGCAGGGGCTGTCACAGTCGCTTGCTCCCCCTCCCCAGCGCTCCCCTGAATGTCAGGCTGTAATCCCGCCCTGCTGTTTCAAGCCTCTGAAAGCAAAGCTTCCTACCTTCTGCTTTGCTATTACCATAGGTATGTAACACAGGGCTGGATTTGACCTAAATTTGATTTATTCATTTTTCCAGTGCTTTACAGGATACTTAAGCCCTAGGTCAGCAAAGCACTTAATCACATGCTTAACCTTAAGCACATGCTTAAGTGCTTAATCAGGGCCTTGTTGCTATATAAAGCACAAAGTTATGACTCAATTTGAAGCAACCGAGTTGAAAAATTAAGACAGCCACTCCATTCTCATTTGCTTACCTTACATGTATAAGAAATTATTCACATTAAACATATTTAAATATATTGTGGTTTGAAGCCTGATTTAGGAGTTTACAATCTCGACCAATGTGAATATTGGGGTCCCTGTAGGGTTTGTAGCTATTAAGAGAATTACACTCCCGGATGCATGAAGTGATACCCTTTCATAATGTAACTGTTGCCATATATTAATATTCTCTTAATTCTAATGATTGATCTAATAAGAAAAAAAGGATTATCTTGAAAGGTAAACTCAAAATGAGCAATTCGCATGTAATACAAAGATACTACTTATAGCAAGATGCACCCACATGCACTCTACAGCTACATATGCAGTTTCAAGATTACTATTTTAAAATGTGTACTGCATCCTTATCTAACTTGTCCAGTAGGTGCAATTATTTGTAGAATTTGTTCTACAGTTCTGCAGGAAATTTTCCTTTTGCTTGAACGGTTCAGATTTGCTTCTGCTCTGATTTTCTTCTGACTAAACATCCTCTCAAACATTTTTTTGATGCTTCCCAGAATTACTGGCACTCTGATTACAATATCCTGTTGTATGGATACCATGAAAGCTGCTAGCTTTGGTAACTATATCTGTAACGTAGAGAATGTCATATACTGAGGGGATGGGGCCTGCACTTTAAGCCAATAATAATTTTATGTGATCTGGGAATACTTATGAACTTATTTTCTTCCTGATATTACCTTCTTCACTCATGTTTAACAGAAGCATTATACCACACACATTTTATACCATTATTAATTAGGAATAACTGTGTTCCAAAAGTTTTAGCTAGGACTGGTAAGAAACTTTCATATTTATTTTTATTTATAAAACAAATAAAATGTATTTAGAAAAAGCTTCAGCCACACTAAGACATAATTAATGTAACTAAGTTTTCTCTGATTAAATCATCAATTCAGCATGAATACGAGAAACCGCTTATAAAATATTTTCCACTATTCCAAAGGAGCATATCCTCAGCATCCTCCAGAAAACACGCAGTATCAGTTCTCTGTGCTCTTTCTATATGACATAACTCTACTTGCTCTTCTTCCCCTGAAATGTAAGGAAATAAGATAGCAGTACCCTAAATAGTCACTTACACTAGACAAGTTGTCCCCTCCTGACTGTCTTCCACCAGTTTAACCAGTTGTTCCAGGCTGTAATTAGCCTCTTCTAAATTTCAGTAAAATCCATTCCACTGCAATGAGATTATTACTTTGTCTCCCTAATCACACAGAGAACTGCATGAGAAACGGGTGTGAAAATAGCCATATCCTGCCAGTTACAGAGAAAAAAAATCACATGGTGACCACCCAGCCTTGCACCATATTTCTTCTCTTTGGCTTCTTGGTACACCCATTGACTGGGGCTTCTCAGAAAGGACCACTGCTTTGAATCAGTACAGGTCAGCATCTTTGGGCTTCCTGAGACAAATGGTTTATTATCTGGACATGGTCAGAAGAACCGTATTCAAATGGAGCAGAAACATGAAGACTGACACGGGAGCATTATCTTCTAACATGAACCACTACTGGGAAGTGGCTGAGGGATGAGGGAGCTTCTGAGGGATAGCCATGAGGCCCCTCCAGGATCTAGCCCAGAGTCAAGCCCTCAGGTTTCCAGTAGGGGATGAAGTTGGAGGGCTTTTGCTGTCTGCCCTGACATTTCTGATACATACATTTTTATTTTAAAAACAACCCTGAAAATGATTCCAAGCAAATTTGAATTAGTCTCACTCTTACCGTGCCACATCCAGTGTCATGGAGTTACTTCTGATGTGTAATAGTGTTAAATAAAATCACAGTCTATTCAGGGGCTGGCGAAATCAATGTTTTCTATTACAGGATTGGTGCACGGTTTATTTCCATCCATTATATTCTCTGCACAGCAATAGCAGGTTCTCAGTTAGGACATGAACCCCAACCACTTATTAGTTCATGGCTGGAAGCCATCAGCTCAACATTATACAAAATCACTGCCTCTCTCCGTCCTCACACCTTTCAACTCACGCATCTGAGGTAAATACAAAGTAAAGCAGTGGGAAATCAGAACCAAAGTTTCTACAGGAGTTTTACTGCATTTTATTGCCTACTTTTCGTTCTTTCAAATCCTTAAAAAGAGACCTATTTTCTTATGGGTTTTTTCCTTCAAAGATAATAGTACAGACTTCAACAATATCTCTGCCAAAAAGGAAAACTCCTTGAACCTTGACTTTCCATCCTACTACACATAATGAGACAACTACTTAAACTGCGTTTAAAAAGTGCTGAGTAGATGAACTCAATGCCTAATGATGTTACTCAGCTTGTCGGCAGCTGATTGACACTAAAAGTAATAAATTAGAACAGAAAATGATTTTACAAGATCCCTGGGATGACAGACAGGCTAAGTGTAATATCCTCCATTACAGTTGTCACTAGATTTTATACAGTTCAGATCTGAACAGCCTCAGCAGGAAAGTGGAACAATTTCATGAGATAGATCTTCAGATGATGTAGAGTAGCATAAATCCTCTGAAGTTAAAGCTATCCTGATTTATGCAGACAGGGATCTGGCTCTATATCTTTATACATGTTTCTGCTCAAGTATTTGAATGAAATAATTTGTTTTCCCATGCAAATCTGGGCAGAGAAAAGCAGAAGCCCTGTAAGAGAGGAATGCTGAAGGCTGATGTCTTGGCTGTGTTTGTCTCTATCCCCCCCCTCCTCCTTTTAAAAGGACAGAAAACAGTATTTAGAGCATGGCATCACTGATTTTGTTGGCTGCCTTCATTTCAGGGAATCCCACTGTAAATCCACAGCTCTGCAGAAGCACCTTTTGAATCATTAGCATTCACTGTCAGAAGCCTTTGTAATGTGTTAGGATGTATAAAAGCAAGACAAAAGGCAAGCATGTGGATACTCCACCAAGCTCAAAAAGCCATTATGCCATTATTGTTTGGGGTTAGTGAAAAGAAAGAATAAAAATGTGTATTTGAGCCCTAGCTATCTGTAAAGTCTAAATGACCAGTCTGATTTTGGGGGTTTTTTTGATGCTGTTTTTGTAAACTTCCATTCATAAAACTTTTTTATAGAAGAAAACATAGTGTCTTCACGTACAGTTTATTCCAACCTCAAGGATGACTGTGGATTATTTTAATTCTGCTTCATTTAATGAGCTCTTCTAATGCAATGATTTTCTCCATGGAAGACCTTAACCACAGTGGCCATTTGCAGCTGATGAATCGGGTTTTTTTCATATAAATAATTTATAAAGCCATTGCAGACTTATACTTTTACACTGAGAGAAAGGAAAGAGGGGGGGAGGATTGCATCTTAAACTCTATTTACAAATTTACCTTGGCAGGCCCTCTTGCTGCCAATAGGAAGCCATGTTGCATATTTAATTTGCTCTTTTGTTACGACGGGGCTTAGGTTAGTTAATTTCAATTTTCGATTTCAAAAGCTATCAAATATGGCTCAGATGAGAAATCAATTTTTCTCAGCTGCCTCTGTTTTTGTGATGGGGAGGTTTCCCATTGGCGAGAGGACAGCCACGTGACACGGCAAGAGATTAGTTCACTAGACCCCGTGTTTCAGCCACCTCAATTACTGGCTGCCTCTTGTAATTTAGCCTTATAACACCTAATTTCAAGATAGAACTCATATTTAATTCATGAAAGCTTCCACAAGAGTAATTGTGAAATAAATTGCCATAGAAAATATCCATTTGTGACTCGTTTTAATTTTGTATGCTACTAGCACGCTATTTGTTCTACTTGTTTAACACTTTAGCACAAACATATTTTATATTGAACTTTATGGACTGCTAATAGGTTATTATTTTTCACTGTTTCCCCTTCATGGACACACCACTGAATGTCCCTCTCCTTCATGCAGCTCTGGGTCTAGTAACATTGAAATAGATGTGCTAAAACACAGAAACTTGTAATCTCCTAATTATTGAATGGATTGTTATGATCTGTTCATAACTTTAAAAGTAGCAGATAAAATCACAAGTGATGGTTTGTAAATGGTAGTTAGATGACAAGGATCATTTAAAGGGCCAAGGAATAAATACAGTTTAATTTCTGTAATGTTTTAAACAAACCCATTCATTACACATATTGATGTTTCGTGATAACAGTGGTATATGTATTTTTAATTCTTTAACCAAAATAAATGTTTCCAGTGTATACACACCATTTTGTCCTTTTCCTCCCTGTTGCTATGACAACAAGGTGGGTGAGGCCTCCTCAACTGCCAAACTCAGCTGTCATCCCTTCACCCTAAAAGCCTTATAATTGCTTTTATTTGCATACGACAATTAGGCAGGATGGCTCACAGCAAGAAAACCAACCTTTCTCTCCCCCAGTGCACACAACGCCAGCCTGTAATTTATAAAAGATACACGCCATGTGGTGGAGCACTAAAATAGAGTGATGAGTCCTTTCATCTGATTGTAAGCTATTAACAAAAGAAAACATCCCCTTTCAGGCTGTAAAAAATGCTTATCTGGTGTGAACCTGAAGAAAAAAAAAAAAAAAGGGGGAAAAAGAAAAAAGTTTTGCCTCTTCTATGCAAACCCTTCACATTCATTATCACACTGAACTCAGCAAAAGAGTTTGAAAGCAAGAGTTACATTTTGGTGCTTTATGAACAATGGAGTGCCAGCAAAATTGGTGACATGGTAAAACTGGATCTAGATTTTTCGTCTTGGATTACGTCACACCCAAAGATGCCAACATGAGATGATAGTTGCTAGCCAGCCTGCTGAAAGTGCTGCAAGAAAAGCATGAGATGTGTCAGGATATCAGACGAGGACAGTTGCACAAGAACCTAGAAGTACAATATTTTTAATAGCTCTGCTTGAGGAAAATATCTGTATTCAACAAAGCACTTAAGCAAGCCCATTCTTAAAGTAAAGCACGCCTGCTTACATGCTGAGCTTATGTTGAGGCCTAAATGCCTACACAGCTTATTTATATGAAGAATCAGCATCCAGGCAAATGTTTTTATGCAAGTTGTTTAACAACATGCTGCTGTTTTTAACTTTCAAAATTACAGAAGTATCTTTCTTTAAGGAAACCAGTTAAGCAACTCCTCTGCAATAGCCTCCCCTCATTTCTACTCTCTTCTGGAAGGTCTTCATGCAATATTTGTAATACCTGAGCTGATTAAGTATCTCCAACCCTCAAAAATCCCACAGAAGACCCACCTTTCCTTTGACAGAGTTTACTTCTACAATCTCACTGGTAAAAGCACACCATGTGAAATTTAGAATTCAAAAAACAAATTTGATTTGGGGAAAAATATGGGATTTGATACCGGGAAAATGAGGAAGCAATAACAATACATAAAAGCAATACATTTTCTTGCCGCTGTACAGCTAGCTTCATCTAAAAATAAACCAGCTAATACATTACAATGGCATTACAGCACATACATTTTTAAGCCTCTCTGACTTACCTTTCTCAGAAGGGCATCCCTGTTGAAACTGGGGAGGCTACATAAAGGAGTAAAGCAGAACAGATCTGGCCTGGCTCGAACACAGGACTGATCTGTTGTCTCCGTGCAGCTACCTCTGTGACCTGACATTGATGAAGAGAATGAGTCGGGAGAAGGGCTTGCAGGTGTCTCCTTCAATGTTGCACACCTTATTGCTCCAAACCCCACCTCAGCACATGAGATTCACACAAAGCCAGTTTCAATGAGTGTGTAGAAGAGGGGGGGGAAGTTTGGAGGGGAGAGCAGAAAAGAAAACAGCTGGATGCTTAGGCATGGGACATGCACTGTCAAGTCCTCTCGTGCCCTCGCTTCCTCATTAGCTCAGGTAGGTGCTCACAAAACCCAGCACACAACTTCCAGCTGCACTTCCCAGCTTTTAGCAATACAGGAAGCAAGGAAAAGTCAACAGACCACAAGTTTCTCAGTACAAAGCTTGAGCAACTACCAATTTTTGACAGCAGCCTGGACTGGCAGTACGTTCAACTCACAGCTCTGCCACCAACCTGTAGTCTGAATGCCGACAAATCACAACTCACAGGCTTTAGTTTACACGGCTGCTCATACATGGTATCAGTACTTTTTTTTGAAGTTGTGCAAAAGACAGGAACATCAAATAATTCAATCAGCTCAGGATATTTTTCTAGCGCAAGTTACTAATATTTTCTCCATTTTGGCTTTACAAGATCTCAATAGCACATTTATCCATTAAGCATACATGCTCCACCCTAATTGGGTTTGATCTGTTTGTCTTAAATTTCAGTATAGTATATTCCTCTTCTAAATCTGTGTTTCTGTAAGCACTCACTTTACTGTTCTTAGTACCCTGTTCCTAGTCCCAGCGCTGGAGAAGTATGTTGGCGTCTCAAGATTCTAAAAAACTGCAATATGTCATATTAAATTTTAGGGGATTTTTGAAATGAGCCCTTTCTCATCCCTATTTCCTACTGCTATTAAAAAGTCAGTTGAGTTCACATATTGATTACATTAGGCGAAATTTGTGCTTCTGTCAGAAAAATTTTTCATTGCATATTTAATCTCAAAACCATGCTGTTGCTGAATTGATCTGTTTAAATGTCTGAAACCGAATTCTTACCTGGTATAAATAAATATAGAGGCTGCTATGCCTTTCAACTTCAGACACGAAATTGGCCCATGATCTTCACAAGATACAAAAATTTCACTATAAAAGCGCATTATGAAAATAATATAATGCAGAGCTTCACTAGGATCAGAGGGAAGTATTATTTCCTGATCCACAAGAGACTTGTACTTTTTGCCCAGCGAGGCTTGTTTTGAGTAAAGTGAGTTTTTTGCTCTGCTCTCAATAATCCAGAGAAATTGTAAGATTTCTTAAAATGTAGAAGTAGGACATAATGTAAAGATGTAAATGAAGCTTTAGGAGGCTTATCAGTTTTAGTGTCTTCACTCCCCAATTTCCAAACGCATGCACTTCAATGAAAAGCAAACCATGAACAACTAGTGAAAGTTTACAAGATGAAGCTTCCTCAGGATGGTTCTAACTTGCACTCTGACCATTTACATGGATTTTATGTCACTATTGGCTGTTGAATTCAATAGAAGCACTTACAGTACAACCACAGTAACGCAGCACCGTTCATCACATTCACATAAGAATTAAAGCTTAATATACTTCCCTGTTACAGCACTCAAATCTCCTTTTCTACCTACATGGTAAAGCCTGTAGCTTTGCTGAAGTTACTACAGGTTTCCGTCAATAAAAATTAGAATGTAATTTGTTCCAAAGTGAATACAATGCATAAACCACAATTTATAGTCCTATCTAACCATGCCAAAAGTGCACAGAGTTGTCTGCATTTCTTTAACTACCTTACGGCAACATACTGGGGTTTTGTTCAAACTTTTTTTTCTTTTTGAAAATTATCCATATATAGGATAGGAAAAGTATTTGAATGTCAAGAACAGATCTGTGCTATGGAATAGTATCTTGTTTTGTGACAGTTACTGACAGGGTGACATCATAAGGTATAGCAATAAGGTACAAGGATAAAAGTTACTTTGAAGATCTGCATTTTCAGACCTAATTTTATAATATTCATCTTAAAAGTTAGGTTCACTTCTTTTCTCTCCCTCTATTAATGATGGCTCCTAAAAGCAAACTAAACCATTTTGATTTTGTACTCACACTAAAAGACACATTAGCACGTACAAAAAAAAAAAAAAAAAAAAAAAAAAAAAGGAGGAAAAGGAAGATAATTGATAAAAGCCATGAATACCAATAACTGATACCTGGAAAATGAAATAAACTTTTAGGAAAAAAAAATTGCTAACATCACTGCACATACCCAATCAATTTAGTAATGGAACAAGTAGGAAGCGAATGAATTTTACTTCCCTTATACAAACAGGTTAAGATGTTTCTCTGGTTCTACTTGCCTGTACAGCAGGGACAGGTTTGCAAGTTTTCACCATTTTTCCTATTGAGATAAGCATTAAAAAGTTTCTCATTTGGTATATGATGAAGTATACACAGAGCTGCTTTTTGAACTTTAAATTAAACTGAGAAGAGGTATTTTCTTACCCACATTTATTTTGTAGGCAGAAGGACCTAGTTCAATTTATAAGAAGAAACTTGCTCCTATTCCCACAGACTACGGAGTAGGTAGGATCAGACTCACTGATGTTTTGATTATTGCAACAGGAAAATGCCACTAAATAATCTTTCATGCAGACGTTATACAGCAGTTCACTGTACTTTAATCCATTGCCTTTTTTTTTTATTTCCAATAAAAGGAACAATGCACACCCAACATGAACTCTAAGATTCAAATGAAGCTTCACGCGTGCTAATATTAGAGAGACATTAATAATAAATTGGGAAGCAAGCAAGTCTAAGATGATTTCTGACTTGGTTTTGTACCTCAGACACTAGAACTTGAACTGCAGAGTTTGACACTGACACTTTTTAGGGAACAAAGTGTCTCTCCTACTACCTCCTCCACCCCCCAATTCAAATCTCATCTGAGAAGTGCTGAAATGAAGCTGTCACTCAGGCCTGCTCAGGGACCTGTCAGCAAAACATTGAGCCTTTTCATTTTGATGGGTCAGCCTGCAATCCCCTTGAAAGAGAAGTCCGTGCCACTGTGGTTTTTCTTTCTGCAGGAATTCTGAATTCTAATGAAACTCCAAATCGCTCAATAAAGGCAGGGGCATGGGGAAGTAATCCATCCCAGATCGGAGTGAAATTTGTATTTTATCTTTTTTTTTCCCCCAGACCATTATTCTAATAGCATTCACAAAGGGTTGTGGGTTTTTTCTTCTCTCCCCCCCCTTTCCCTTTTTTTTTTTTTTTTTTTTTTGCAGGGCAGGCGCAAACGGAATGAGGTGTCCTTTGTCTTGATGCTACACTGAGATTAGGTAGCGGCTCTCTGAAAATGAAAGGGCATGGCTCAAATTTTCTTGGGTAAATATCCATCCACCTATTGCAGTCTGCATCTCCACTGCTACAAATATCTCTAATGTATGACTGTGCTGAGAGAAAAAGAAAATTTCACATTAGCATTTCTTCCCCAGAAGAAACAGTCTTTCATTAACACTGTACAAAGCTTTTTCAAGCCAAGAAGGAAAACTGTACCTTTCCCTTCCTTTCTGTTCTCAACTTTTCCTTCCAGGTTAGTTACTACCTATGGCTGATATCAGGATGGAGGGGAAAGGATGCAGGGAGTGAGAAAATAATTTATATAATATGTTGATGTATTCTTTTTAAAGTGGCTTTATTAACACACATGTTTTATGTTTTTAAAATATGTATTAATTCAGTAGCCCTTTTATGTTTTCTTCTATTGAAGGCTGTTTATTTTAACAAGGAGATAATTGTATTTTGCTAACTGTTTAAAATTTGGAATCATTAGAGAAGATATAGGCAGTCTTAAACAGACACAGAATTTATGACATGGTCAGTGTTACAGTCTAGCACAGGTTTTTTTATATTTTCAGAGTTAAGGGCAATGCTACTAATTGGTGTATATATATATGTGTATATATATATATATATATACACACACACACACACATACATACATACATACTCCTCTGTATTGTGCACAACAATTTAAAGAACAATTAAGGTAATTAAACCCAACCAGATTAAAAAAGCAAATAATTTGGAAATTTAAAAAAATTTCCGGCTGAATAATGCACAAAAGCATTATGTGAAAAATACAAAACATAGCCTCCTTGAGTAATAATTTACAGAATTAGAATATAAAAATACGGATGGAAAACTAGCTAAAACTTTGAATTTGAAGCACAGTCTAATGTGATGATGTAAAGGAATCAATTAGATGGTGTAACACTGCTAATGGAACGATGGTATAAGTGTCGCCTAACTCTCTCCATCGTCTGGTTAACCTCCAAGTATGCCCATCAGTAACATCTCAACAATGTTTCAGCAACCTTCCCACCCTATAGTTATGTTTGTGTTATTCAATCTTGTAGAATCACCATCTTCAGGCTCTCACCCTCTCTCTGCAAGACATGACCCAAACATCTCATCTTCCTCTGCTCTGCCTGTCCAAAAAGAATCCATTATAACCCCAGGTGTTGAAAAAAACAGATATTATTATGCAGTATGGAGTAAACCAATGCATACATGTGTATGTGCTTGTGTGCACTACATATATCTTCCTACTATTTTCTTGAGCATTGTGATCGAACTGGGATGCCAGAAAAAGTACAGTATGTAATTTTCCTTGGTGACGACCTTCAGGGGTTCTTTTCTCCCCTTGATTGGCATGTGTCTCCATGGGAAATCATTATAATAGGCCCCTATTTCTCTACCTACTCTGTCAGGGGCTGCTAAAACTATTCTTCATTTACCCTGCTATACCTCACTATTGCACCATAGGCAGCGCGTATGATCACCCAGAGTTCTGATGCTGTATTACACCTGGACATCTAGAAAGCAGTGACAGACACTGCTTCTTTCCTTTTGCCAGGATGTTAGTAGGAGCACTTTTTCTTTTCTGATGAAATCCATACCATTTTCCTTCACACTCTTGCATGGCAGGTAAAGGCAGGATCTTAGATAAAGCAAAGGTACTTATTTTTGTCTTGGTTCCAGAGGATATATTTTATTTTAAAGATATATGTCTAGTGTGTGCAGTAAACAGTCTCACATGCGTTCAAGATTCACATACCTATGTTTATATAAATCTACCTGCCCCACCATATATATATATATATATATGTGTGTGTGTGTGTGTGTGTATATAAGGAAATACATACAATCTTTTTTAAATAGCTAAATGTTTGCAAACCTCTAATTCAGTAGGTGCTGTGCTTCTTAAAATGCATGTGCCACAAAGATAGCCTTTGGTTTTGTCATGGCTATTTTGTTGTATTACTCTGAACTGGAGAAGCATGCACCTAACAACGGGAAGGTGGCATAATCACTTTACCTTTTCAGCGTGTTCAAAGTCTCACAAAGCAAATGTTGGTTCTCATTCATTGTCAAGTACCTGATAATTGCTGACTGCAAAAACTTTATAATGGAAATTTTCCTTTCAGTGCATCACCAAGAGTTTGCACTTGCATAACAAATAATTTAAGAGTCTACCTTGAAAATTTAACATTGGCTAAAATGTTTAGTGTAGAACAGATCATTGTTTTCATATTATTTTTTGGTAGTGCTCAACCTTGAGCCTTCTGAGAACAGAAGGAAAACATACCCCTATCCCTCTTGAGGGCTTGATCCAATACCAAATGTACTGAACAATGTAACTCTACAAAGACAAGCAAATATCTTGGATGAGATTGGGCTGAATTAAGTTATTCTGCTCAAAAATCAACCTACTTGTCATCTTCCTTTCACTGCTTCATGTCCAATTCATTCCTTATGTAGTGTCCTCTCCTCCAGCCTCCTCTTGCTTGGAGATGAAAGTGTGGCGGAAGCATGTACCAGAGCACAGCTGCATCCTCTGGTAGGGGTGATACCTACCCTGTCTTAATGGGAGTCTTGGAAATCATTATTTTGGGGAAGCGAGGCTGCCAGTGTACAGATCTACAAGTCTATATCTTCCCATATCCTTTCTGTTCCAGCTCAACATAAACTATCACAGTCCAGCTTTTACTTAAAAGCTCACAACCAGTCTCATAGTTCCATAGGCATCCATTCCTCCTTAGTAAAGCAAGCAGCCTGAACTAGTTATTAGCAATCACAGGGCTTCTGTGAAGTGTTTTACCCTGAACCAGAAGATAGAAGTGTTTCTGATCAGAAACATCAGGGTCTTCCTCTTTCCTCTGACCCTGAAGGTATGGGATGTGGAAAGGTTATGGATATAGATTAATAGGAGCTACCAGAAATTTTAAAGGCATTACCTGCTTATGTACTGAAACCCCATTTAGAAAATTTATCACCTTTACTTATTCTTCTTTCTCACCTTTCTTACGTAAATGACAAGATAAATAACTTGCTTTCACAAAGTAATCCAACAACTTACAAGTCAAAGATTCGGTCAAATGCATCCAAAAAACCCACCGGGTACACTGACAAAATGTGACCAGCTACTAACCAACATGAGTCTTTCTCTAACCTTTACTCATGTTGAATAACACTTACACAAATGGGACCCCATGGAAGAGTCAATCTGCATGTGAGACTTGAAGGATCAGAGTCCAAGTAGCAAACCAGATATTTAAATGGGCTAAGTTAATCTCCAGGTTAATTAATGCCATTCTAGGTTTATTCTAGCAATATTTCATTCTAGTTCATCCTAGTACTATTCTATTTCCCATAAGAACCTTAATATTTTGGGTTATTATTATGAAATTCCAGTCTCTCTGTAGCCTGGTATTAATTACTTTGATAGAGTTAAGGCTTGATTTACACCAGTGGCTACTTTTTGTGAACATAAACACTAGACCATTTTGATAAAATTAAAACTGTCATTGCCATGTACGCTGGTAAGATTTAACAAGCATGAACAATATTGCCAAAGAGAAATAAAGCCTTTTCTTCTACTTCATTCAATGAAGTGCTATCTTTATCTGTAGGTTTTTACTTCATTCATTTATTTTTATTTTTGTACTTTTAGCATGCTCTTGTTTTAAAATAAAACTGCAGACTCTCCTAAATGTTAAAAACCACAAGCATAAACCCAGGAAGCATTCCAGATACATCTACAGTAGCATAAGACCTGTTCCTCCCGCCCCAATCCCCTTATAATTGGTTACGATGTTCAATATAAGGGATAAATGAGTGCCCCTCTCCTGCTTGCTCACAGTATGCCACAAAACCCTGAAAGGGTTAATTGGCATTTTAAGAAAAGGTAATTGTAAAGCATATCTGCTGGGGTTATCCCCAGAATTGGGGGGGTGGTGCACAGGTCTCCCACCCACTGGAGCATCTCACATCTTGAAGAGCATGCTGAAGACAAAAGCAGTACTACTGCTGTTTCTTGATTTTCACTTTCAGCTCTAACTGCTAACCCCCAATGTGCTCTTTTGAGTTTACTGTATCAAGCTAGTACTTACAGCAGAGTATATGTACTGTGTCTTGACTGTAAAATTATACTGACATTGTAAGCATAAATATAAATCTGTGTGTTTAAATCATACATAATTTACTGCCGGATTTATTGGTTGCAGAGGAGCACACTAACTGGAGAGGGTGCTCTAAAAAAAAATTGGATGGAGAGACTGGCTACACTTTTATACTTTTTAAATAAACCAAACATTTCACTGAGTAAAATATATAACCTGGCGTATAAAAAGAAATGTTGTTTTAAGTAAGTGAAAAGTCAAACTGAATCTGAGTGAGGTCATAGGTTGCTATTTTCTTACCATATCAAACCCTCTGCCAGTTGTTTGTAGATGCTCATAACATTTTTATCCTCTGAAAATATATATATTTCATGTTCACTTTTGCCAATTGAAACTTTTTCCATGATGTTCTTCTAATGCATTCCAGTGAGTAAAGAAAAGCCATACACATTGGAACACAAAGCAGACACTTTTCTTCTTGCTTTGGGCTGACAAATACTGAAGGCTAGCTCTAATTTGGGGGTTTTATTCAAGCAACATTTTTCTGAGCACATGAGTTTATTCCCATATTACTTTTCTTTGGAGCTTGGCTTTAGGTATTCAATTTGTAAGAGGCAGAGCTCCTGCATTTTTTTCTTATAATGTCATCCATCACATCCATACAAAAAAAAAAAAAAAAAAAAAAAACCCCTTTAGCCCTAGATTCATTGACTTCTACAACCAGCAATTCCTCCCTTCATGCTCTGTTCCCACTAAGCTTATGCCCATAACATGCAAACTACAGAAATTCTTACTGTGAGGAAGATGGGAGAATGTGAACCCATATATTTTCTACTCACATTTAGGATTAAATTTACCACCTAGAAGAAAACTATCACTTTCAATGACATTGATAGAACTATTTGTATAAGCATATGACAGTAAAGGAAGGCTGCATACCTATTCATTAAGATACTTAACGAATCTTTAGCAGGAGAGCTCCATAAAAAACGCAAACCTATTCCACCCCTCTGTTCTAACCTCTCATATACCTGTATCTTCCCAATTTCTGTAATTAAGCCACCCCTCGGCAGTAGCTCTTCCCTAATTTAAAGAAAGTATCACAGCTGGTTTTGAGCAGAATATTTCTTTTAAATAATCAATTGTGCCCTTTTTGTATCACATCCTGCAACACCTTTAACAGCTGGACAACTATTTTACAGTACTCATTTTTCACTGTGAATTTAAGGCGGTCCTACTCTACTAACCAGGAGGCTGGTCTTGCTCATCATCATATTGAACATACAGGAGAAAGCATGGTTGTCTACCAGCTTCTACATTAGATAAAAACTGGAGAATTCATTAGCTAAGGCTCTTAGAGCACATCAGAAGTTTACTATATGCAGCTGAGAGTTATAACTGCCTCTCATATTTGCTGGCCAGCAAAGTTTGTATCTGTACATGCTGGGAGCAAAACACCTCTCCCAAGTAGGAAACCAGCCAACGCTGAGCCTGGCAACTCTCAGACAGCATGAGCCTTTGTTTTGTCCCATATTAAAGGCTACGGACATGATCAAGGTCCCTGTCATGTATTTCAGAATATTGGCCTTACTCTTAAATATTAATGGCAGTCTAGAAAAAGAAAGTTCCAGATGCATCAGTTTTGGGGTGTTCAAGTACAAATTAGCTGCCTGCACCTTCAGTAGATATTTCTTCCAATATCTGTCTTTAATGGGGTATTCACTCAAATGAGTGCCAGTGAAATTCTTGTCATTGTTGAGCACGTCTCCTAGATCCTTTCCTCTTTGCTTCCTGCATTTTCACTTTTTCATGAAGATGCTTAATGCAGTATAATTGAAACAATTTTATTGTCTCTAGCCATCCATTCTACTGTTTCAGTGGCAGAAAATACTGGTCAATTTGACAAGTTAATATGACTTTAGTGGTCATTTGAACTCCTTTAAGCCACTGGGTGCTAAAATTACTTATCATCTTCCTTCACCTGCAAACTGAATATAACTGGTCCACTAGAAAATGAGAAGAAAATTATTTTCCAAAAACATTTACTGAAAGGGATAATTGCAAGTTTTAGTAACTGATAGGGCACTGACTCTTCCTACAACAGTTCTGAACCTTTTGAGAGCAATACTTGATACTCTTACCTGGGGCTCCACTGATGCCTCCAAACCTTAGCTTTTCTTCTTCCCACAGGGGTGGGTCATTAAAGACAGGATGGTTTACACAGCTATTTCAACTCTTCCTTTTGTATAAACCATTTTTTGTAATTTATCTATTAATTGGATGCCTAGTGTTCAACAAGTGCAGTTCAAGTTTACACTTGGGTTTAGTGCTTTGACTGTTTAATTCTGCTAAGTAGATATACGTACAGTTAATAGTGGAGCAACTGCCAAAG
This sequence comes from Athene cunicularia, assembly GCF_003259725.1. Taxonomy (NCBI): domain Eukaryota; kingdom Metazoa; phylum Chordata; class Aves; order Strigiformes; family Strigidae; genus Athene; species Athene cunicularia. Next base: position 12,758,592 of record NW_020799112.1, read on the forward strand.
AAAGAAAACACTTCTTCCTCCCACCCCCCTTGTTGAAGCATACCTAACTTGCCTGGGGAACTCAGTAGCAGTAGATACAACTAAGCCAAAAGCCTAAGATTTTTAACAATTTCTGTTTCTGCATATATCAACAACATACCAGAAACACAGGTTATAATTTTTCAAGATCTCTCAAGCTTCCTTGTCAAACTGCCATGCAACCAAAATATCACATAAGAATTATACGGAGGACTTGATCCTGTTCCCCTTGAAGTCAATGGCATTCCAATTAAATCAGCTAGACCCCACCACATTTTTATTGTAGATATATTTTTTTAGATTATATGTTACCCTATATAGATTATACCATATGCTCTCATAATATCAATAATGGTACCATTGACTTGTAGCCACAACTACCAGAGAGGTACACTGCAGTTAGCTCCTGCCGAAAGGTCACCCTCAGAAGTTTCTGATAAATCAATGGAAGCTTTACGGACTGGTTTTCTTCACCCTTACTGGAATAAATGCAAACAGTGTCACTGTCTGGACACTTGTCTTCTGCACCAGGAGTAATTCATTAGTGTGCTGAGAAACACCATTCCAGTCTGTCCTACTGCATCCTTTCTCTTCAATACCTCGTGTTTCAGTTCCTATTTTAAAAAAATTGCTCAATAGGAGAACACAAGTAGTGTTAAACTAACACAGGTTTGTATCGTTCACACTACGGTGAAGTCACTTCTCAAATCACATGAACTTGCTAATTTTAATGGGATCCACATAATGAAACATCCCACTTCAGAAACTTTGTGTCTTTAAATATAAACTTTGAGGACACATTTAGTAACACTATAATCTTGTTATAAGGATAATATTCTTTTTTTTCCACGGTGATTAGCAGACTCTCTTAAGAGCATCGATTTTTCCTTACAAAGCCAACATAATTACTGCTCTGAAAAAAAAGGCTAAATATCAGAAAACGTAAGCTAGCTGCTCTTACTAAAAACACACATCTAAATTCTCCTGCTAGCCCAGTTTCCTACAGATTTCTGTCCTTTAGCCCTTGCTCCTCATCTCGATCCTCACCATACGCTCTGTTCAGGATGTATGAGGAGATGCTGCAGCTCGCCAGCTGTTCCCAGAGAGAGCACGGAAGGGTTGAGTCCTGCCCACCTTCCCCTCAGTGGGAGCACTCATTCAGGTTTCTCTCCTCTACCGATTTTCACCAAACTTACAAGAACTTAATTATCACTGACATTTCTGCCCTTCTGTCAAACCCCCTTGAAAAAGGCAACAATACTAGGAAGCGACTGACAGGTAAAGAAAATGATCACGTAAGCCTCATTTTTGTAGGTACATAGCCTAAAGGATGCCATAAAAACCTATGGCAAGTCTAAAGCCCTGCATTAGAAATACTGCTAGCTGCATGAGCTGAGTTAATGCTTCATTTGTATATGGGTGTGTATTTAAAGATAATTAATATTAGCTGTGACTTTTGAGACTGGTATCAACAAAGTCTCCCTTTGTAGTGCCTACAGTTTAGTAAATGCAAATAATTTTGAGTTCAGTTTTGCATTTTTAATTATTAGCAGGCGGAGTTCCATTGGTATTTAACTGCCTAACCATGACTCAGGGTAGACACATTCATGGCATTAATTGTGACTAGGATTTTCAGGTATAAAGAAATCAAAGTGGATTTAAAAAAAAAAAAAAATTAACCCCTGAGTGAATCTTGAACAGAAGTACTTGAGATGCATGGGCTCGGATTTATTTTTTAAAGCTTTGGTCAAAGAGATTTCTGTTAGTTGAACTAAGGTAGTGTATGTAAAATTAATATGAACTCACACTGTTGTGAACACTTACTGTATAGTATTGGGGGGGAGGAAATATAGTGTGATATTAAAAAAAAATTATTTCAAGGTAGGCATGCCAAAAGCAGTTCTCTGGAACAGAAGGTGGCCTAATTATTAAAAGAAATGGCTTCCATCTCTGTGATGGTCTGACTGTTTGTGGATAAAATCCTACAACTGTGAAGGGCCTCATGCACTGCAAAAAAAAAAAAAAAAGAGAGAAAAAAAAATCAAAGTGTTCAGCAGCCATACATCAGAGAGACTATACAAGAAGGGTATCGTATTTTTAGAGACCCCAGAATTTCTGAGCAAAGTAGTAGTTAGTACCAGGTCTACATCAAAAGAAAACAACATTCTGTGTCATCACTGGCCTCCTCTGTGATGTTTTGCCCTCAGCTTCATAATACTCAAAAAGTCATGGTTAAAAAAGACAGACTGTCCCTTTAAAATTAGATCATCCCTTTTATTAATATGCAGAATGAGTTGTCAATTGACCAAGCAACAAATGTACATCCTCATATCCTCATTTTCACTTCTATCTATGAATATTTTAAAACCCTGATGTGTGCTTGGCCATTTGGGTTTTAAGCAAAGACTTATCACAGTGTAAAACCCCTCATTTTTATCCCTTAGCTGAGGGCTTCTTTTTCCCTTTTCCAGGGTGTCATTAAAAATCTGATGCCAAGAGCTGGGACTTGGCAGGGTTTGCGATATAATTTGCAATCTGCAGTGTTTGCTGGCTAGCCCCCACCTGCCCCCCTCTTTTTTTTTTTTTTTTTTTTTTTTTTTTTTTAACACGCAAAGAAGTGTTTGACAGAGCAAGCTTCAAGCACGGCCACATCTATGCAACTTCCTAAGTTTAGGTGACTGAATAATATTACGACTGAGCTCACTTTCCATCACCACAAATTATGCCCATGCACAATACGGCCATTGACTCCAGCCATTCACAGTCAAGTCTCATGCACTGATTCACAACCAGGGATAAGAGAATCATGTGGACAGAATAATGCGTTCGATGATCTTCATATTCCTCATAATGACGGAATGCTTGCAAAGGAATAAGGATTCTTTTCAAATGCATTAATCAGTCAAATTTATTTGACATTTTCATGGATTTGCTTTCTCCTTACAGATCCTTAACAGAGCTCACCTATGGCTGTGATGGGTGCTTTCAGATGGCACTGCTGCTGTTCCCTTCCCAGATAAGATTCTATTCCTTATTTGACTTCTGGCATAAATACTACAGAAATACTTACTATACAGCACGTTCAGAATTTTTGTATGCATCAGCTTGAAGTTTGCTTTCATTGCTGTTGATTCATTCTAGTGCAATTCTGTTGCACAAACGTCCACAAAAGTGCAACATATTTTGGACAGGAGTATGAACATGGGAAAAGGAAATTAAGGCTAATTCCAAGTTTGCCTTGTTTGTCTGACAGTACTTAAACCTAGTTATTTATAAAACCAAATTCTATTCCTGAAAAATTTGACCATCAAATGTGGTGTAAAATTAATACTGAAATACACCATCATGTTTGACATAAATACTGTTTTAATTTTTTTCTTTTAAACCACGAAACCTTTAAGAATTAATGATGTTCTAATTTTTTGATGGAATTCAGGCTCATGCCTGAAATACTATCTTTTCCTTTAAAAAAAAAAAATTTATATATACTTTATCATAGTATATTCGATTTTGGCTTAGTAGATGCTGTGATTATTTTTGCACAGTCCTTCAAAATAAATTTCCTGAAGAAACATAGAGCTAAAGTACCAGCTAACCATTGCATTTTTATGTATTCATTAAAGATAAGATCTTAAAGGAAAGACAGAAAATACGGACATTAGTAACTCTTACATATACTCCTCGGTGCTATTATATTTTAATTAGCACAGTTTGCAGGCTGTAACCTTTCCTAGGCCTACATGATGCATGAATATTTTATTTGCATTACTATAAAGTAAAAATAATTTGATTATCATTCATACTATTTATGATTACATGTTTCTAGACACGCACATAGTCTCTATTTATAGCGGACTTTAGCATTCTTAAATAGCATAGAGTGCTGACAAGCAAAGTATTGATGTTTACAGTATCATGCAAACCCTGCAGCCAACCATGTTCACATCCCTTTGAATTACTTTTCCAATTCGAAGCCTCTAAGAACCCAGTCCTCCTTTATCCCTTCTCGTTATAAAAAGTGGCAGGAGGCAGAGTGGCAGAATGACCCACAAGATGGCACCTGTCACCAGTGGGATTTCTTCTGTGTTCTGCAGGCCAAATTTTGTTTGAACTCACTATGGCCTCTGTCATATCCTCATTTTCCCTTCCACTCTTGCCTCTCCCTCTTAATCCCCTTCGTGCAGGCTCAGGCTCTGTTTACCCAGCTTCCGAAACCTTTTTTCTGCAAGAAGCCAAAGTAAAACTTTATTGAAAGAAGGGCTCAGGATTAAGAGGCAAGCCCTGTACAACAGGAGGAAGCCAGCTACACCACCTGCCGCCTTTGCCTGGCTTCGTTTAAAGACAGTCTCTCCTATACATGATTATCAGGCTCATTCTTATAGATGTGCATCTGAAATACATGATTACTTTAGGTCTCAAAGGTGAGGGAGTTGATTAGCTCTCTAATGAAGCCTTTTGTTATTACTTACAGACAAAGTACATCACACAGATGGAACGTACCACAAGACCGCTTCCTTATGCGGGGCCAGACATATTTTAACTGGCAAGATCATCTAGAGCAATGAGGTGAGGTGGTTTCTATAAACACAGAATCAGTGGAATTTTTTAAAAAAAGGTTAAAGGCAGTGACAGAAAAAAACCAAACAGGCACCATAAGACCATTAGGACTAATGTTCCAAAGATGAAACTGATAATTCACCTGCTACACAAGTAATTTTGCACTTTGTCCAAAATTACATGGGGGAATATTCACTAGTTGCCTAATACAGTGTTGTAGTAAGCCTATAAAGAAGATGTTGATGAACATCACTCTTATCTTTGACTACACAAAGGGCCAAACCCAGATGCTCTTAGACCTACACAAAGCCTGGAGAACCAAGCACCTCTCCTCTTGGGGCATGCACCTATTCCGGCCCTTTCTGCTGCTCTACCTCCCACCTCCAGCTTTGAAGACTTGCACGCCCTCAGGATTTCCTGTACTTTGTTGTGCCTAAGCACACCACATCCTCATGTTGGTCTCTTCCATTAGTGTCTTTGTGCCTTGCTAAGGGAAAATAGCTTACACCCTGTTCCTAATTGTCCCAGTTCTTCCTTCTGTCAACTCCAAAAACTGCCCCTAATTACCCCCAAAAGCATAAATAGTGTCTTTCAGTAGCCATCAGTAAGGGAAGGAGGGAAGAAGGGAAGAATGGTTCAAAGTTTTCCTTTTTAGAGGACACAAGCCTTGAGCATTACCTAGGGAAACAAGTCACTAACAATCTCAGAGTTTCATCAAAACTAGTTAAGAAACTCTTTTTTACACATTATTTTATATTAAACCATAATTACTAAAAAAATAGTTACACTTAGAAGTTAATCATAGTGTTAAAAATAGCTATTACTACTGTGAAATCTTTAAAATATTAGTATCACCCCAATGATTAAGGATATCCTTTCAATAACTGTCTACAATTAACACAAACACTGCATTTCTGTGGCCCATATAAGTTGGTTTTGCTACAAACATAGCCTCTCATGCAAAACAATCAGGCCCTAAGCATATATTTTACTGAAGTTCAACAAGTCCTGGAAATCAATACATAACCCAAGAAGACAGCTTCATTTTGGTGCTCCCTTCTTAAGCAACTGAGAAATAATCTAGGGATGTTTGGGAAAAAAGTATCAATAGTCTCCCTTTGAATTAGAAAATGTGGAATCATAAAACTAAAGTGGATTTATGAATCATGCCAGCTTGCCTTGAGTTTTTGGGGAGGGGGTATTTTTTTACCTTTTTGATTTTTCATTTTGAAAATACTTTTATTTCAGTTTTTTTATGGTAGATTATGAAATCAAGCATAGTCCAACCAAGAATGAACCATTTTGATCAATCTGAAAGGCAGCTTTTTTGAGAGTTTTCCTCTGCCAAGAATTTGAAAATGTCACATTTCATTCCAGTATGAACAGAAGCCAGATTTTGAACTCTCCAAATCCTTTCCGAAACAAAATTTGTGTCTTTTTCACCACCCCAAAACTAATTTTCCTCAAAGACTGCAGGGTGGCTTAAGATAGTGGTCAGCAATTACCCAGATAACATGTGGGTGGATTTTAATAGCATTAGCATGGTAGGGGCAAGGCCAGGATCACAGAGTCAGAGCATCTTGAGGGAAGACTGCGAGAAGCACCAGCTCTCCCAGCTCCTGGCTCTCAGTGAATCCCAAGCTCAGGCAAGCCACGTTCCAATGCCTCACTTTGAAGGAAGATATAGACGCCGAAGCGAACGCCAGCATTTCCTAGCTCCCACTGAGTTTCTATCAATATTCTTAAACTTTAAAAAAGAAAAATACAATCTGGTGTAACAGCCTTAGAAGACTGCTGACTACTGCTATAAGAAACTCTCTACAACAGGAACCTATATGGGCATGTAAATCCAAGAGCTGACCCGTAGCTTTCTACCCAGCCAAGGAAGCTATTAAATTCTTGCTGATCTAGGTTACTCTCCAGTAACGTGGTGCCATTTCCTGGAAAAAGAAAAAATAATCTCCCAATGTCCCTATAAAGGGCAATTTCCTAAGGACTGTGATTTTGCCACACAACTATTTAAGAAAACTTGGAAGTCGTGAGGCCAGATCTGCATGGAATCGCAACTCAGTGGCATCAAGGCATCACACTGTCTCCTGTGGCACTGCACAGAAACATCTCAGCCTGCCACTGACCTTCTCTGGAATGATTCTGGCACAGGCAAGAGCACCGCTCAGGTGGAAATCACCTCATAAAGGCCACACAACCACCAAGTCAGGCATGTAAAAAGAACGGCATCCATTTTTTACTGCATGTATTTCACAGCAGACCCCAACACCATTCTCTCCCCAGTGGCCTGAAGCTGTCCCACCATCTCCCACTGCATGCAGGGTCGTCTCCTTCCCTTCCACACCGGGACGGTGGGTCTGGAAGAGGCTGAGTATGGAGCAAAAGTTGTCTGCGCTTTACAAGCACACTCCAAAAAGGAGTTTTGGTTTTGGAGCATTGAAATTAAACTCATCTAAAGCTGGTGCAATAAAACAAGAGAAATCTTTTGCATGTCAAGGACAGCTATCATTTGTGCTTTTTTATCACTGTTGGTTCACAGCATTTCTTGCATGAGCTCCATTGCTTCTGCCGCTTTTAACTACTGTCCTGCTCACTTGGGAGTCATATTTAAGGTCAGCCAGTATACATTAGTCCTGCCCAGAGTAAAAATTTACTTCTTACACTGGAAATGACAGGCCTGTAAAACAACACATGAAGAAAAAGCACCATTCATTATTTATAAAAAAAAAAGCAAAACTACAAGGCTGTCTTTCCTTGCATTACACAAATTCAGTATGAAAACTCTAACCTGTATATTATTATAAAAACTGTCCCCTGTAACATCTCTTTGTTTTTGCAATTATTTTAGGCTTTCCACTCAGGAGCAATAAAAAGAGCTTACATTTTCCCAGCTCTCAGATGAAATAACTTTGAAATCATGCCTTGTAGTTTTCTTTAGTATAATTAATCTCAAAATGTCACTCCCCCCACCCAACATGATAGTCTCATTGGAGGGGACTGGGGTGGGGGGACAGCGAGTAGAAGGATATTTTGAGTTTCATCCCAGTTAACCACTCTTTCTCCAAAACAAGATCATAAAAATCAAACAAAACCAGCAAGAGATAATCCTCCACCAATAAATTTATCAAGAGCGAATTTTCTGCAGGCTTGCTAAACTGTCATAAAGGGGAGGAGGAAGAGATCAAATATACCGTTGAGTAAGGAAACAGAGAGCACAAACTTTGTCCTCAGCTCGGGGACAATGATGCTCAAAGATTAACCCACCCTCTCAATTAACACCTCACATGAAAATCCCAGCAAGGTCATGGGATCTGTGCTGCAACTCGGTCAATCAGCATTGCCTGTCTCCATACAAACCAAGATCGAATGCAGAATTAACACTGGTCCCCCAAGCCCTCGCTCACAGACTCACGTCAGATTAAGCCCTTGCATGGAGGAGATATGAAAAGCATTTCTAATTAGGGTCTGAGGTTACTGGTTAAAATGCAGTCGAGCAGTCTACCAACCATTCTTCTCCCCTCTTTTTTTTATAATTTTAATTAAACTCAGATACTATTTAATTCCTACCTGCATATATTTAGTACTACTTGAATGCAAACCTGATAAAAAATACTCCTGATCCCCACTTAGCTGCCACAAGCACTTATTAAAAGGAGGGTGACTGTCTTCAAGATCTTCCATGGGTCCCTTTGCAATAATTACTTTTTCTATCAAATGAAAAGCATAATATTTTTCTGTAAATAGATTTTTTTTCCTTGTGAAACCTTGACTTCTCTACTCTCATGACAAAATTATAATTACAACTTCAGTGTAGTGGTTAGTTACTGTCATACCAGTCCATGAGGAGGCTTTTTTTCTGTATATTCTCTGCTCCTCTTATTCCATTGCTTACAGGATTCTTAAGACATACACTTAAGGACATTTTGCACCCATTTATTCTCACAGAAACATTGCCGTACTTCCTGTGTTTTGGGGAATGGGAGAGAGTGGACTTAGTACTGGTCAGATTCTGTTAAATTATTTGCAATTCTAGGGCACTACACAACATTTCTGTCATTGTGTGATTAGTAATCTAGATCTCTCCATAACAATTTTTAATATCTATCATGACCCTGGAAGCCTTAATGCTACATCTGCAGCATACTAAAGCCTTGTGACTCCAAATTATAGCTCTGAATAATTCAGGAATTGTAATGGTAGCTCAGTACTTATTAAAGCATTGGGAAAACTTTGGGATTCTCATATCTACAGGCTCTTCATTATTATTCTGATTATAAAGATGCTTTAATAAATGCTGTTGCTATTCTTACACATTACCACAATACCATTTGTGAAGAATCAATAAATGATCCAAGTAAACTCCTGTATTAAGTGGCTATACCTCAGAGTATCAAGGGATGTAGTAAAATGAAGTTTCCTTTTTTTTTTCAGGGAAGATGGGAATTATGTAATAATCTTTACATTAAATTTTAAAATCCCAAATTATGCCTTAGACATCACAACAAAAGTCTGTTACCAAATTTATTTAAACAAAACAAAATCATGTACATATAGAACATCTCAGGTTTTTCCCTGATACACTAACACAAATAGGGACAAAATTAATGTAAGCCTAACTAGTTTAGTAACGTATTAAACATTGTGTCTGTGCTAATCCCAAGTAAGCAGCTATAATAAGCCTTAGTGACAAGGAGGACCTAATGAAGAGTTGAATTTTTCATAGAGGTTTTATTAGGTTCATCAGCCTCCTCAAAAGTCCAGGCCTTCAGTCATGCCAGCTCTGAAATGTGGAAGAGATTTTCTTCAATTTACTGAGAATAAACATCTCATTTCTACAAGGAAAATTCCATTTAATGACAAAACTTGTTTGTGTCCTAAACTTTTAAACCCTTCCACTGGATGTCATACTTGAGTAGCTTTGGGTAAATGTAAAATTTATAAGAAGTCTCAAAAATAATACTGAAAAAAAAAATCCATGAGGCATTTTTAGTGCAAGAGTAATCTATAGCACAGAAAGCATCCAAAATAGCATTTTGGCAAAGTTTATGAATCAGCTGCTTTCCCAATCTGTTGAAAGAGTTTCATTACTTTCTGGACAGTCAGGCACTTGCACTTATATTGACTGTCCTCATTTGACTACCCTACATTGACTATGACTCAGTTAATGGTTTACCAGAGGAGATATCCCACACTATTAAAAGGATTGCTCTAGATTCATTTAGAATTCAAAGCATCCTCTCCCAAAACCTTATAAAATATCAGATGTGTTGAGGGGGAAAGTAGCCATAGCTTGTCTCACTAAATAAAGCCAGTAAATTGGGTTGAACCAAAAAGAAATCCTAGTGCAACCACTGCTTATGCTATCAGGTTTAAAACAGGTGATAAGGTTTTATTTACAACCACACTCATATCTGGTGTGAAACAGATTATAAAGGTTTCATTATCGATACCTACTTCTGAAAGAAATTACTTCCCATGTGTGTAAAGCTGTACATTAGAGGAGACTCAACCTGAGTAGGAAACATGACTATTCAGGAGAAGGAGTTTGAATGAAAAGTTCCACCATATTATACCTTTACATCTGTTAATGGGTTGGTGGTGAAAGCTGGCTGCCTGAATGCCATCTTCATGGGAAAACTGAACTTTCACAGGTGGGTGCCTCAGTGCTCTGCAGCACAGCAAGAATGGGACCACATCCCCCCAAATTCTGCTCAGTCACCAGGATATGAAAAGCTTATCCTAGACTCAATGCTGGAGTGGTATGCATGCATGAAGACCTGAAGGCAAGCCTGGAATCATTGGTTTTCCCTTAATTCCAATTTATGAGTTAAACAAATTAAATGTCTTGGTTCATACAACCATCAGCTGGTCCCATGCAAATGATACTTTCACTCCTTGCATACCACTTTGGTGGAACAAGCTTCTCAACATGGGTAGGAATTGTAGAGAACTCTTTGGCCACCTGACCCAGCTTTCTATTTAGAAAACATCTTCCCCCATCCTTCTAGATAACCTGGTTGGGTAGGCTTAGGGTTTTTGTTTGTTTGTTTAAACTAAAGTTTGATAACTTCATTATTTAATTATCCTTTAAGCTTTAGAAAGTGTGAAAGCATTTTGGGATAAATGTACATAAAAGTTTCTTTAAGAAAATATTAAAATACTGAAAAGAAGCATTTTGCTATCTACTGCTGTTGAATCTGGTAACTATATATTTTGATACTGTTTTTAAAGTAACAGTAAAAAAATACTGAAAAATACTTTCAAAAGTAGGAAAAATACATTTTTCTCCTTTCCCATAGTGAAATGGAGGTAACAACTATCCTCACCTCCAGAGGTTTTCTATTCCTGAAAGATATCAAGAAATTCACTGAACGTTGATATCTTGGAGAACTCAAAATCCTTCAGGATTAAGGATACAGACATCATACTGTCCATCTCCTTCAAAAGCATTTATTTTTAGAGTAAGTATGTCCTGATCTGAAACAACGTGAAACATTAGCTTATAACAGAAAAATTATGACACCATTTTCAAATAATAGCAACAAACTTAACCCTGCAAAACTACATTACAGGCAGGTAAGGAATAAATGGACAATTAAACACCATGAAAGCAAGAAAATAAACTCCTGACAAAAGATTTTTCAGTCTTAAATGCACCGTCATTTTTAAAAAAATGTGCTATGTCACTATTATTTATCCTCAGATTACACCTGCACCTTGCTTATACTAATTCGGCTCAGCATGCAAAAGCACTACTTGCCCCTATGTATATTAAAAGAGAGCCTGTTTAGATTGACAGAAAAAACTTGTACCTAAAAGAGCAAAAAACTTTAGAATACACTGTTCTTCTCTCAGGCTCATCTCTCCCATTCAGCTAACTAGTATTCTTTTCATTTAATCTACTCAGGTAAAAATAATCATTAAATATCACCTAAGTATCACTTAAATTCTATTTTGGGGATTTATGACTAGGATTAGCTTTGTGTCACCTCTTAGTACAGGGCTGAATGACAGAAATTCATTTAACCACAGTTTGATTCCCATTTCTTCCCTACCTCTGGATTCATATAAATTTTTCTTTCCAACATATATTGATCTTAGAAACCCAAAGTCACTTTTTAACACTTTATTAAACACAGTATATACAAGGTAACATATTGAAAGTATAATAATGAGGCCAATGGTAATATAATAATGATAGTCAAAGCTCTATCAAATATGTAATTAATATTTTAATTATATATCTCATATCTGCACCCTACTGTGAAAAATAACCAGGTCTAGTCATTTTCATGGACGATGACAAGATTACTATTACTAATAGTCTGAGGTACAAGTGTTTATTTTTAACATTATTAACGGTACTAATTATGATGAATATGATTATTTAGAGTCATTATGTGGTAGAAGAGCTTGATGATCCACTCAGGTGCCCAGAATTTAACATTCTCCATCTACCATCTATGGAAATTAATGACTTAGCTTAACTCTATTGTTATTGTACTCACTGCCATGAAAATGGCTTTCAAAGCAGTAAAAAGCAAGAGAGATCACCCAAGTGTACTGCCCATTTCTTTATTATCCTACAAACGTTCGTGTTTGCACATCAGTAAGAAAGCCTGATAATAAGACGTTACAGACTAGAAAGAACGAGACAGCGACTTTTAGAGACAGAGGGACAGGTCTCACGAGCGCTTCTCCACACATAAATATTATTTTCATTACTGTAGGGCTTGGAATCAGAGCCCTTAGGCTAGATGCTATATATATACACACACAGGTATCCAAAAAAGCTTACATAGCCATGACAGACAAAGGAATATTTTGTAATGCCCATCTGCAAAACGGGCACCTTACATCACAAAAATCTAAGGGGCCTAAGCCCATGCAGTTTATACTGCTCAGAGCAGCTTCTGGCATACCCATGAGCATGACATGCTTTCCCTCCCTTCAGTCTGTCCATCTAAGCATCTTCACAGGTATTTCATATGTGGTGACATAACTGATGTATTTGGGCAGACAAGGTGCCATGTGAGCTCGAAGACATGCTGCAGCTTTGGGCTTTCAGACTCACAGGTAGGGAAACCTTGTTTGGTGGGCAGCCTTGGGCTCGTAGTTGGCAGAAAGTGCTGACAGAGACACAAAGGCTGTGGTAGGGATAGGCACAGAACACGCACTTCCTAAAACCAGAGCCACAGCCTCAACATGCACCCACCACAACGTTTGTTTTCACTAGATTCAATATGCTGTCCACACATCCACAGCATGGCCTTGCAGGTCTCAACTAAATACTGTCTCGATGAGGAAAACATATGTATAATTTTGCCATCGATTTTGAAGCGAGTCAGTGCTTAACCCTTTGCAGGATGCTCAGCCCCACAAAACAGCTCCTACAGAGCCCATGGCTTGCTTATGCTTTAACTGCCCATTGACTAGAAACAATTGTCACCTCTGCAGCAAGATTCCTCATGGCACACAGAAGAGAGAGGGCAGAATCATTAACTAGTTAAATCTGATAAATACAGACTCTCAAGAAAAGGAAGGAAGAAAATGGACCATTCTCACTTTGTAATGCATTTCCATCAGTGACTGGCACGCTATTAGGATCGGGATCAAAGGGGGTGGGATGCTGGTGTCTTTGGATTTGGGCCTTTCACGTTGTCTGATTGATGGAACTGAAAGGCTTCTGCTTGTAAAGCAGTCACCCCAAACAGCTGTCTCTTGCTCCTGTCCTCCTCTCCATTGCAGCATATGCAGTTCAGATTTCATTTATCAGCCCCTTTGAATAGCGACACTCTTACAGTGGAAGTAAAGCCTCGCATTAAAGAGGATGCTTAGCAATTTGCATGCATGCACTGTATTGCTGAGCATTGTATGGCATTAGTTGCCAAAGGACATGCAGCAATGTGTATCTCCTATCTCCCCCAGTTTTCTGGTTTCTTAAATTATCAGTGTTTTACTTCCCTTTCATGTTCAAAGCATAGCAAATTTATTTGATATATTCTGAATGCTGAAGCATGCCAATGACATCAATCAAACTACAGAACACTGGGAAAGCTGCTATAGAGTAATCAGAATTGGCCATAAGCTATAAATATCTACTGTCTCATGATTCTCTTGGCTGCTACGCAAAACTTTGATCATTAGCACTGATCAAAGATCATGGGGGATAAAATGGTATTATGATATAATGGCATGTATACTACAGCTGATACTAAGGGCTATAGATGACCTATGCTTGACTATATCGTCTTTCTCTACACACAAGAAACATTCATTAAAATGGCAGACTTCTTTTTGTTGTACCTTAGAGGATATGTACAGAAAACTGCAGTACAATCAGAATTGGCATAACTATTCATGACCAGCCTGAGAGTTTTGTATTTGTATTCTCCGCAACGTACTTCCTTATAGCACCGCACAGGTGACACTCAGACAATGTCTAATTATGCCTGAGAGGTCACAAAACACAACTAATGGCTTTTAATTGTTTTCTTGCTTTTGGATGGATTGGATGTTTCCACTCTAATATCAGGACATACCAAGCACTTCACAGGTAGATCTTGCCCACAAGTTAGGCTTCGCATTTTAATCTAATTGTTATTCATATGAAGATGGTGTCTTAGTGAACACAGCTTTTATTCATTTGTAAAACAACCTCCGCACCCAAATTAAAATATAGGATATGGTCTCACCCCCCTCGCCTGCCAGTAAAGTTCTCTGTTTCATACTCTGAATTAAGTATTTAAATACCTTACCAGAGCTCCAAAGCTTTCAGATAAACTAAAGTAATATCCAACCTCACAGCTGTCAAATAAAATTATATAGAATTGCTTCGTACAAAAGAAATTAAATGAATACAGCCTTACTCATTAACTTATGAGTAATTTTCCTAGAAAATCCACCCAGAGCAAACTGTAATTGTTTAAGTTCTCCTAATCTTCTACTTCTTCCAGGAAAATTACAACATCTTTCCTTTAAATTTAAGAGTTAATTTATCCAGAGACAAGAATGCCGTATGACTTGCATGGCCATATGTGTTTCAGAGCTCTTATCAATAAAATCTACATAGGTGATTTTTACAGTTAAAATGAGAACTGCTGGATACTCCTGAACAAATTAAAGTGTATCTTTCAAAAAGAAGGCTACAGTTTTCTCAAATGTGTTATTCAGCACAATGATCTGATTCTGCTTTGTTAACACTTCACACTTTGAGCCTGTAAGCTCAAATACTTTCAAAAAGTAACTTACTAATAGATAGATGATTACAGTTATCCCCATTTTACACATCAGGAAAAAAAAAAAGACACAGAAAAGAAAGCTGATCTGTTCAAAGTCTTACAGAAAGGCTGAAAAACAACCACAAGAAGGGATCCCACCTCTCCTGGGTCCAAGCCAAGTAATTTAAACAGAAGATATTTATTCAGCTGTGTTGGGGAAATCAACCAGTAGGTGAACCCATATTCTCATTAACTGGTTCTGTGTAACCACATTCTCCCACCCCCCTGGAGTTGCTTGAATTAATAGGAAAATCATTCATAGAAGTTCCTTTGGTGACATATTTTAAACAGCTGATTCACATACAGGCTTCACAGTCCAGGTCAGAACAAATTGTCCTCAAAAGCAACACAGTTAAATTGAGTGGAACTAGCATCCACCAACTTCCAAGGTACATAATATGTATTATAAACTTGTCTTACTTGGCACCAATTTGACAACCTCAGTTTGAGAGAACAGAGAGTGAAAATGAGTTTTAAGCATTCGGCTTCAAAGAGGGACAACATTCATTATGTACAGTCCTTTAACAGATTGCCCAGATTGTGGAGGCCCTTCAGCAGACTTGAAATTTAGTCTCCCTGCTGCAGTTTTAGTTACTACATGTACCATCACTGTGTAGCTATTACTACAAAAGAGACTACTATATAGTCCAGAGTTTCCCACATAGCAATCTTACATATTCCATGTTTCTTATCACAAAACTCGCCCTAGTCCTTCATGGATCTACAAGACAAGAATCCAGGTTCCACTCCATGGGTATGAGTCTGAGGAAAGAAGGGTCTGAAGATCAGTATTTATTCCAATATTGCCAGACAGTGGGCTATCAGCCACTTGGACCCTATCATGAGCTCTCACTAGCACTCATCAGGTCTGCATCAGTGAAAAATTCTGTGACAAAACATGTTGAAAAAATCGATGAAGGATCATGTGGCCTTCATGCCATGCAAAGGTGAAGTCAGCACTATTACATGACTCTTACAGGTATTACCCAAATGGTTCACATGTCATTTCAAATTAACATTTGTTTAAGAGAGAACAGATAATGGCTCCTGGAGAAACATCTTATATTGTGCATTTTATTCTTAAAAGTGTTCTTTCTTTTCCCATCCTGGGAGGAGGAGACTATTTTGTGTGGTTTCTTCTCCCCCCACTTATGACTGATTTGAGTTAAGCCTTCAAGACTTTCTTATCTCACCTAAAAACAAAATAACAGAAAAGTCATAAGTGTAATTTGACTTCTACTTTAGGTCATTCTCAAGGTCACTCTGGCAGCAGTCTGATAAAATAAACAGCACAAAGCAACAGGAAAAACCTGAATTACAGAGCCTGATCCAGTACCTACCAAAGCCAATGGATGTCTGCACCGGTTACAGTGGGCATTTCATCAGGCTCAGGAGGGGATAATTTGACACTCAAAACCACTTTACCTCCTTTTTTTTCTAATTGCCATTATCTCAATCTCACTAGCATAGTCCAATTTTGGGCTTACATTACATGCAAAGACCCATCGTGTTGTCAAAGACAATAATCATGATGCTGTTATAGTGCCTTGATCATATCCCTGTGTTTTTCTCTAGTGGACTGGCTCCTGTGTTGGAAGAGATTAGTATTTCCCACTGGCTTGCTGGTATGACTTTCTTTTAAAGTCTTTGCTCCCCACCACCATTAAGCTTAACAGTACATTCATTTATTAAAAAAAAAAAAAAAAACAAACACCAAACAAACCCACACCAAAAGCAAAACCAAAAAAATTCCCAACAAGCAGTCCCTGTGTTTGAATGACAGATAATTCAAGTATTTTCTTATATCTATTTCAAGTATACTTACCTTTGCGAAATAAGTTCCCCAGCTCAGATTCACTTGTGCCAAAGTGCAGATGTACAGGTCTATAAGGTGAATACCCTTTTGAAATACTTTTTATCCAGTGATACACTGAGACCACGCATGTATTATTACATATGTACACCTATACCTACCTAAACCCAGGCAGAAACATATCAGACACTTGTGTCTGAGGCTAGTAGATGCCAGCTAGTCAGTCTGAGAAAAGTATGTATATACAAACAAATATCAGATCAACTTCCTCGCAAGATTTTTCCACCTTGCCCTTAGTCAGAGGAAGGAATTATCCACAAGGATTAGAAAAAAATCTCTGCTTCCTTAATAAAGATGTCATCAAAATCTTTACTGGATGCCCAAATGGAGAAGAGAACTAAGTGATATCAGCTGTGATAAAAAGTTTCCTACATCTGCAGCCTGAGAAAAGGAAATCTGTGCCAACTTATTTTTCCAAGCAAAAAGTCTATGGTAAACCTGGAAGTATACTGTGAGCCTAATTACATTAACTTTTCTCAGGCAATCATTTTAAATTACTCTGCAGAGAAACTCCCATATATGCAAACCTCCCGGAGTCATCTTTCTAAGTTTGAAAATTATCTTCTCATCTGCCAAACAGGAAAAATGATTGATTACATTTTCACAAATTTGGTCCCTCATTTTTTAAACCAAATTCAGGACTTGTAATAACGTTTCTAAGGTAAAGCACAGATTCATTATTTTGTTTCATTTCCATATATATGCAACGAACATTCTGACTGCTTCGCTTTTCTCTTTTGTAGGCCACATTATGGGACAGTCTTTTCCAAATGCTTATCTTTTTCTTTTCTCAAAATTAATTCAATATAATCTTAGATTTTTACCCTCTGCAGAGCAAGCACCACTCCACAATGGATGGTGTGCTTTACTGGTATCTTTGTACCCCTCCACAGATTCTCAGGAGTTATATGCTAACACAGCCTTCTGCCTCTCCCTTTGCTAACTAGGGATTAAAAATGTTACTCTAGTTATCCTCATCAGTTTAAATCCCAAAACAGCCCAGAAATCATCTGCATTCACCCTTTGATTACATTACATTCTCAACATCTTCCTTAATATTAAAACCACACTCATCACCATAAAACCATCTTCTGTCATAACAGTAGCCCTTGATATTTAAGCAAAATAAAACAGCCTTTCTTCTCTCCTGTTCTAATAATTAGCCTATATATGAACCAATTGCAAGGATCTCTTGCAATCAGGCTCACACTGCCCACCTGTACAGAAAGTTTCAAATACCGAGACACTGTTATATTATTGAATATAACTTATAATGACCACAGCCGCAACAAAGAGATTTGTTGTTCTTTCATTCTTCTCCCTTGAAGAAAAAAATCTTGGCAGTAGGATTTTGAAAATAAGCCCTGCAGTCGGCTTTTTTCCATTTTCGATAGTTAGGGACAAAGTTAAATAGCACTAACACATTCCATTTATTTCAGATCAAAGAAAGAAAGAAAACGTATCATCAAGCAAAGTTTTCAAAGCACATGCTCATACACACACTCCTGCTTTTCTAGGGGGCTTTTTAATGGAAATTACTGTCATTTAGTTCATAGATTATCTTGATTGAGAAGGAGAGCAAGCATCATTTGGTGCAGTGCAACAGAGGTCATGCATGACCTTGGGTGTTATGAACATGCTTAGCCCATGAACGTGTTTAGTTTCCAGCTCATAGTATAAAGGCATTGACAGCTCTAGTGAATCCAGCTGTGGAGGTTCTGGAAGCAAATGCCTCTACCAGAGCTGCCCCAAGAGAAAGGCGGAAGAGAAAACATCCACATCTGTGCTGCTTTTCACTGAGTCTACCACCTTCACTGATTGTCAATGAAGGCTGCTTGCAAGCAAGCAGGGGATTTTGTGGTAAATCAGTTAATTATCAGGTATTCTCTGCAGTCCTCCAACTTTACTACAAAGCCAGTAAGTGCTGGCAGAGGAAGCAGGTGGACAGTACCTCCTTACACCATCGCAGCAAGCCTCACCAGAAGCTACTTATCAGCACCTAAGTGACTGCTCTGCATTGGAGTCTTACACGGAGTAATAACTCATGAGGGATAATGAAAAGACCACTAAGCATCTGTTCGAATGCTTATTGAAACCCTGGTATTTACCTAGACTACGAAGCACAGCAAAATATGTTCCTATTTATCTTCTACCAGCCAATATTATCAGTTATTGTCACTTTTAAATATTTTTCCAGCCCTTAAAACACCTCCTTCAGGGCAAGGACGCTGGCCTTATGCTAGCCAGTGAACATACTGAAAATAAGCCTTGGCAAACAGTTTTGACACAGATATTTTGGGCTGCACATTTTGTTGATAATGCACAGGCACAATCAGTACTACATGATATTTTTATTAAAACCAATTGTGCATATGGTAACAGGATTAAAAACTGGGTGATGGCTCTCAACATGTTGTTAATAGGAAATCAGTCAAAAACCAGCATTTCTGTGAAGATGTGCCTTACACAGTCTGTCTTGATCCACAACTGTAGAGCGTACACATCAAAACTGAAGCAAATAGAAATTCTGAAATTTTCAAGAGTAGATAAAAGTCACGGTAGATTATCAGCTGTGACTAAAACTTGCTCATAATTCTTGAATCTATAAACAGAGATACAAAGCAAGGCAAAGAGGGAGAAGTAGCAATATATGTAGCAGTCATATTTAGTTATTACCAAAATATTTGATATGGAAAATTAAGAGAGTTTCCCAAAGAGATTTAAAATAGTCAAAGTTTTGAAAACCTGCTGTGTAGCAAGAGATCTGTGTAGCAAGATATCTGAAAATCCCTTAATTTAAATAGATTGTCCAGAAAGAGTTGGCCTGACCTTGATGGCCTTCAAGACATATGGAGTTGCTATGTGCATCTAAAGAGAAGAGTCAGCCATGGGGTGGCAACAGGGCATGTCTCACCGTACCCAGCTCAAACAGAAGGCTGCAGCAGGAACTTCAAACCGCTTCATGCTGTTCCACACCCCAAGCCTAGACCCTCTGTTTGAGCCAGTGGAGCCACCACCACCCGTTCAATTCTGCAGCCAGACCAAGGCGTTGGCACGTAAGTATCTCTATGGCCTTATGAAACGTTAAATCTGATTTCAGGCTCTGTCCTCCTCATCCCAGCCTCCTAGGCTTTCAGTTTCAGAAACAATTATTTTCTGAGACAATGAAGCCTGCAGGTTCCCTCCTCCTGTACCCTGCTTTTAAGAGCTTCAGCCTGAGATTTGAGCCGGCTTGTAGCCATGCCCAAGTGGATGCAATAACAGATAGTTTTTACCTGGTGGGCAAGATCCTTTTCTGTTCTGTGAATAGTCACAAGCCTGACAGATACACCGAATCCTACTGAATGAACATGTCTATGGCCTTCAAGGGAGACAGCATGGGACAGGAGATAGGCTGAACCTTCATGCTGAATCTTCTCCCACAGGTTTACCATGGGATCTGAGTGATGGAAAAACCTAATGTAGTTGCAAACTTGACTAAATTTAATACATATGTTTAACTAGAGAGTTCTGTTTGAAGAAGTAAAGCTGTGGATAAAGTTCACTTTACTGAATTTAGCTTCCCAAATGAGTTACTGAACACTCATGTCTGTATAGATGATAGTTTTAGGGGAAGTTGTTCGTCGTGCCAATATATCTTTCCTTCACACAAAAGCGTATATGTACGGTTTTGTACTGGATACTAACAATCTATAAACTGATGTTATTACCAGAGCCACTATGTATATGTTGGCAATTACACATGTTTTTCTTCTTTCCACTATATAAATTTCCTTTCCCTAATAAAGTGTGGAAGGTTTCCCAAAGAGTTTAATAACCCAGAATCACTGAAGTGTAGCTGTTAAAACAAGCTAAACTGGTTTAACTTCTGAGCTGTCAGACTTAATTTGAAGTGACGAGATCTGACCACTGTTTTCATGTGAATTGCTCAAATTAGGTCATTTCCAAAGATACGCAATAAATACAAGAAAGAATGTCAAAGTTCAGGTTCTTCTGTTCGGAAATTGTTTTCTTAAGTGAAAATTAGTGTCAAAAACATTGATTTATTAAAATAATCTTTAAAAAAATAGTTAAAACAGTTAAACATACTAATAACCCATGAAGAGTAGTGTTCCTGTAATTAAAAAAAAATATCATTTCCAAAAGGTATTTTAACTTTTTTTTTTTAAATATCTAGTTCAATCTTTTTTCTTTTTTTTTTTTTAATTCAGGCAGTAAAAGCAAATGCATATGGCACAAAAATCTGTTAAAACATAGTACTTTACACCTTTGTACCTGCTCCAAATATATTTGTCTATAAATTAACTGCACATGGTGGTTTTCACATTGGCTTATTTTATCCATGTGTTCAAGAAATGTAATACATCGTTTGTATTCCATCAATTACAGTTCTATTTAGCAGACAAAAAAAGAAGGGGTATAAACATGCCTACGTATTTTTGCATTTTTATATGCCATTTATGCCCAAGGCATCAACTGTATATAAAAGTCAAAAAAAGTAACTCTGAAGTTCTAGCACATCTCTGAAGAGCTGAACTCCCTTAAAATATCAACATATTAAGCATCAAAAAGTGATGTCATGGTTACGTATGGTTAGTCTCATTTTACAGACAGAATAACTGAGTTATGGCTTTAGTGGTCTACAGGGTAGGTCTTCTAGTAAGATCCACATAATAATCTCATGGTCTTTGCCTCAACATCAGCCACTGTCTCTTGGCCTGATCAGAAAGATTGTGTTATAACTGCATGCTCTCCAGCAGCAGCCATTATTCATGTCAGCAGATAAATGCTATTACTGGGAATTTTTCTCACAGAAATCCACAGATCTCAGAACAGAGCCCAGGTATTCCCGATACAGAATATGCTCTAAAGACATCACAAGCCTACCTCCTGCTCCTGTGAGCCAGGGTCCCTATTTAAGAAAGTCTGTATCACAGAATGCCCCAGGTTCTCCGCCAACTCCCTCAACACACACTTCCATCCAAAGTGGGATGGATGTTTATTACATGTGGGCTGGGTCACATCACCCCTCTCTTAATTTTAGTGCATGTGAAATTTGCCATATGGACAGCTCTGAAGACTGAAGCCCTTCACTTACTTGCAAGAGTAGTAGAACACAATCCTTTACATTGCCACTACTTTAATGCATCTCATTCCTTGACATAACTTTTTAGGAAGACAGGAAAACTGAGCTAGATCACCAAGTCTAGTTCCCAGCTCCTGCAGACCACACATTCCTTTTCACAGTGTAATCAGTGTTAAAACAGCATGGCTTGGGGGTTCATCTCCGTTTCCACCGTTGCTCCTATTCTCAGGTCGCTCTGAGACTCACTCTTCCACCCTTAATTTAGCCTCATGTTACTGCATCAATAATACTCTTGGTATTATGGACAGGCAAGAGAATTCAGATTCTTCTTTCCATTCACTCTTTGCACTGGAAGCTTCAACTTTCACAGGTATAGTAAGTACATCTATCTTGGTAGTTAGACTATGACCAGAAATCTCATTTCATATCACCCTTGTTATTATATCAGTCTGCTCTGGATTCAGGCAGAAAATTGAGACAAACTCTGTATTTCTTCACTTGGTACAATGCTAGATGGTACACTTAAAGAGGTTACATATGGAAAAGGTTAATGCCACAATCCTGCAAAAACTTGCCTAAATGCTTAATTTCAGGCATATAAATAATTCCATTAAATTCAAATTACTCAAGCCCCTTGAATTCTATGCCCATGACTAAATTATAAGGCACAGGATTGTGGATGTAGAGATCATTATCCATCACACAATTTGGTGGGTACTCACATAAATCAGATAAGCAAATCCCTTCTGCTCGTGTTTGCAGAGGGCAGAATCCTTTCAAGCTGGATGTCTTAAGAGATGAAAACAGGAGAAAGCAGCCAAGTATTTCAGGCACTATAGCAAATTTGTAACTGTGGCCCCAACTGTTCAGTTCGGTCACTTTTTAAGAAAAATACATAGTATACACAAAACTCAGTACAGCTTCTTGGTACTACTTATAGGACAAGATCCATGTTCAAATTTTAACTCAGTAAGCACCCTAGATGGTGAAGATACCGTCTTTAGATTCTTCCTTTAATTTTCTCTTCAAAGCTTAATTATATTACAGGAAATTTTTGGCTAAGGTGTGGCTATTCATCATGATATCTACATTAAACAGCACGAACAGAGAGGTTTCTGTCAATTTTTCATTTTAACCTGGCTTTTACTTTCACAATATAATTATAACTCCTCATTTCATATGTGTTATAAAAAGAAATTACATCTTTTAATTTTCTTTTACTAAAAGAAAAGCTTTTTCTTTAAAAACCTATGTTGTAGTGGGCAACATACTTAGAGCTTACGATCAGCAATTTCTCTAAAGAGGAAGATTTAAGGAAAAAAGTGGCTCTAAAAGTAATTTCAGCAGCAAAGTAGATTAAATATCCACCATATTAGTCACAGAGTATTAGATGGAATTGGATTGACTTGGAAGAGGTCAAAGAGTTGCTGAAGGTTTTAGCCCACCAGAGGAGCAATAAAATTCAACCACACTTAAAATCATTAGCTTTAAACCCTTTGATATTAGATCCAAACCTCCAGTGCTCACAGAAGGAACCTCCAAGCACCATGCCAAGCCAAAAGGAAACCCTTTAAGACATCTACATTTCACAGAAACCTTTAAGTGAAGTAGAGGAGTGAAGATAGAAAGAACCCGCAAATGCAAGACAGACAAGGACACAAATAGAGGGGAAAGGAAAATGCAGCATTTAAAGAAAGCTAATTCATAAAATAGCAGTATGTTTGCTTTAACATGTTTGAGTGGGGCCTGTGGTTTATTTTTTAGACAGCAAATAACTCACCCACCAATTCCAGCATGCTTTCTCCAGTTTGCTTCCTTGCTACCAGTACCACTGCTCATTTCACCCTCCTTTTCTCATGATGACAAGGCACATTTCCCCTCACAAAGAAGGACTGCATTTGCCGAGTATGGCGCCAGAATGAGACACTCAGATATCTGAATTGTATGACATGATAAAGGAAAGGCGCTACATGCTGACAGCAAGGCAAGGAGGAAGTCTAAAAACTCAGAAGTCATCTAACACAGAGACAATCCAAAAGAAAGAAAAAGGCAGAGGAGTAATTAAAAACCCTGAAGACAGTGATGGGTCTCAAGTTTTTGAACTGGCTCCCTATCTTAATAGAAAGGATGGTTTCCACCCGAGAGAAGAGAGATAAAAGAGAGACTTCATTGTAACTAATAACCAACTGACATATTTCTGTTGGTTTTGTACATTTTTTCCCTCATTTTGAAAATGACAAGCATAATTAAAGTTGTTAAATACATCGAGAGACTTGTCAGTCAACTAAAATACCAACTCTTATAAATTCTCCACAATAAGTACTGCACACAGCACAATGCAGAAGAAATTAATCTCTCACTAGAAAGATTTAGTCATTTGATGATCCTATAAAAAAAAATCCCAGATTTTCTATTTCCTGGGGCAAGATTAACTTTTCTTCATCTGTTTATGAATATAAAATGTATGTATTTAATTTAGCTTCTGTAGCATAGCTAAATTAACATCGCAATAAGAATTTTGGTGCCTATCACAAAATATCTGGTATTTCATTGCACGTTCTTCACAGGACCACATTAGTATTTTTGCACAGAAATTTCTTTTGGTTTATCCTTCATGCAAAACAAAGAGGATGCTCCAAAAAGATGCCTTTCAGGGACAAGTTCCAATGGACAAAATTTGGCTGCGCTCTGCCATAAAGTTAAAATTAAAAAGTCAAGCCAAAATAAACAGGACCTAAGTGACACTTCAGCTTTCTGTTAGCTATGTATGCACGATAATTTTAACCGCAACACATAAAAACCTCTTATTTGTGTTGAGCTATAGCCTTGCAAGCCATTCAAAAAATGCCAGACCCTCAAAATGCGATTTCAGCACTCAGCTCATCCATGTGTGGTAACAGGTATAACATGATCCAAAAGGCTAAAAGCCTGTTAGTGGGGAAGAGCCCATACAGATACATGAACTTCTTCAGAAAAAGTGCTCTAGGAAATAACCTATCCTCAAAAACATGAAAACAGGCGTTTTCAGTATTTGATAAGAAATAGCGTCTCAAAGAAGCCATCATCACTCTCCATTACCAAAACGTGCATTTCTGATAAAACGATGGATTAAGATCACGTAAGTTAGTGAGCAACCTGTGAGTATGCTGAAACACGCTGTTTCAGCCTCCTTCCTATGCAGAACATGGACCTCCACAAACGTTAGAGACTCATCACATCTGTGGGAAACTGTTGTCTTGCTTCTAGCACCCTTGAGGGAAATGAGAACCGGGACACTGCTCAGGGCTTGGCAGCACTCAGCTCTAGGTGGCAGTGCAAGGCCATGAGGGGCAGCAGGTCCCTTCCCTTTCCTCCTGAAAGCCCCACATGGATGACAAACCCAAGAGATGAGGCAAAAACAGGTTCCTGGAACATAGTAAAATTCTTCAGGAGAGCAAAACCCGCTGGGAAATTTATCTTACCTCATATAAGTCATGACAAAGTGTTCTAACCTCATTTGAGCATACCACAGTCACTCCTGCAGTTGCCATATAAATATAACCAGAGAGGAGCAAAAACACATACGAAGCTTTGTCTCGGACACTAACACAGACATTCAAGAACAAAGTTAGTGTGAAGGGAAAATAACTTTCAGCTTGTCAAAGGCTTCAGTGATTCTCTTCCAGGCTGAATTCCTCTGATTCCTTCTGGGGTAATATAACTATGAGCTGATTCTGGAGATCTGAAGCAACGCTGTCTAAATCAGCACAACCGGTGCTACAGGATGTCAGTTGGGTTCTCCTGGTAAAAATTAAGCAACCCTGATTATAAAAGGAGTTTTAATTACTATTGGGAACTAAAAAAACAATTGATTTTTTTTTTTTTTTTAAAAGACTGGTTTATGCTCTGGCATTTTAGCCCCCCAGTAGTTACAGCAGAATTTTTGTTGTTACGTTTCACAGATGTTCAGGTGGGAACCAGCCCAGCTTCTCCTCTCCTGCTAATGAAAGGTCAGTCCTCAAAGCAGCTCGGTCTTCACTTTTTTTAAACCTTGACAACACTGCTGGAATTGTCAGAAATAAGTGAAGATTTATATACAGAGAATACCTGACCGCTTCGAACTGGACTGGGATCTTCTGTACAAGACAGATTAGGGATGAATCTTATAAATAGGCTTCACAAAGCAAGAGACTTCCTTTTGTACTTCATAAAAGTAAACAGAGATCTTATAAAATTTATTTCCCCTGATGGAACTTACAGCTTTAAGCTGTTTGGATGAATGGGTACTCATGTAGTAGTAGAATAAAATATGCACACACAAATATTAGTATCTGAGGACACTCTTAAAAGGGTCTCTCCAAGGATGTTGTTATACGCAAGGTAGAATACACTGCTGTATCAAAGCAGTTCCTGTGTTTCATAATTTAAATCAGAACTGGAAGAATGAGGCTTGAGTGATCAATTTCTTTTCAGGGATAGTGACTGAAAGAATAGTTGACATTTCATAGGTTTTTTAGTGCCCAAAATAGTCTGTTTTCAATCTCTGAAGGCTTATTTTTCTTTCTAAAGATGGCGTGGGGCCTGGGGGACCCACTTAAAGTTTCTTGCCATACTTGGCCAAGAAACACAAAGTGTTGGTGAAGTATAAACACAGAGCCCTTTTTCTTTGACCCATTCTGCAGTGTGATGGGATAGTGTTGTTAGTTTATGTGAGAGAAAATAGCATAGGCTTTCTGAAAAAAAAAAAAAGTGGAATTGGATTAAGGCCTTTGTGCAAGCCTCAATGCTGAGGGGAATTAGCAATAGTTGTAGGCACTTAAAGGAGCTCTCATGCTGAAGCTTATCCCAGATTTTACACAATAAACATTTGAATATCAACAGTGTTTTGCAACTTGCAGCACTAATGTATAAACTTCTTCCTTTTGAAACTCCCAAATCCCTCCAAACGTTCGCAATACCCTCTACATAAACATGTAGGGCCTATAGTGGAAAACACCCAGTCAGGGATGTAATTCTGATTTATTTATTTATTTATTTATTTTTCATCCCCGGAATCTAAAATGATCTAGTACCATTAGCTGGTTTAATCACTTCAGAAGTTCTGTATTTTAACCAACTTTTTCCCCTCCAGCCTCACTTTCGATTTAAAAGACAAAGATGTCAATGAGACATGAACTTTACTTGGGTATCCTAATATTACATATTTCATGCTACAATATAAAGGCACTACAGAACCTTTGAACTGATTCATTAAAATACCAATCTATCCCTCTTATCAGTATGTTCATAGCATATTTTTCTGGAGCTCAGCTAAGAAGCTTAAACCACACTACATCATGAACACTCGGGACATGCATTCAGTCCCCTTCCCTTAAACTCATCTGCAGGTGAGCAGGACTCTGAATAGACCAAGTCAGGATAGCTGGGCTCCTTGATGCTAGAGCTGTATTAACATCCATGGAGTTGGTGTCATTAGCTTTAAGTCAAGCTGGCAGTTAATGACAGATTAGAAGTTTTGTAACATTAGGAGTATCAAATTCACACCAACATAGTTGGGGAAAAGATCTGTCTTTTCCAGATAGAGATCAGCTAGATTTGCAGTTGACATGACATTTCTACAAGCTTTTCTAGATGCAACTTAATTTTGATATCCTGTTCAAAGGATAATAGCAATTCAGGAACAAATTACACACTCTTAGTATGAGCCCAAAGTAAATGTTCTCAATACAGTAGGCAATTATAAAAGATTCCCCCCCTCCATTTCCTTTTTTAACTCACGTGAGGTAGGGATGTGTGCAATCAATTTTAAAGCTTTGTATCTGATCTTTTAGTGGACAGCTACAAACAAAGAAATAAGCCCACGGTGAAATAGCAGGGTGGGAAAAACTTGGAGATCATTTTTTGTACAGTGTTTGTTTTGTGCTTGAAAGGACTGCGATAAGAAACTCATTGCATTAAGAAAAAATGAAGACATTACTGCCCTGTCCAGTTCTGAAGCATGTTGAAGCAGTTCGCCCATTGAATTTGATACAATGATGTATAGATGAATAAAGTTATCTCTAGTATTGAATGGGACGGTGTCAGTGGGAGGGTAAAAAGGGAGGAACTTGGAATCTGAAAAGAATACTTTTTCCCCCCCCTCTTTTTAAGAACTTGAAGGTCAGGGTCCAGCTGCCGTAAAAGGCTAGAGGACAAACAAAATGCTGCACAGGCCCAAATAAAGACAACTATAGACACATTGCAGAGGTTTCCTGCTTCAAGTAGCTATTATATTAACCTACACTTTAGGCAAAGAGCATTTTAGGTTTCACACTGATGAAAACATAGGATGAGCAGAAGCATCAGTAAAAGTTGCATCCTTAATGAAACAGATGAAACAGGCCAGCAAAGGTAGGAAACAATTTTTTTAAAAGAGGAAATTATATTGATTCTAGTTTACTTGAAAGTCTAATTATTTTGACTGAGATAAGCCAGTAACCTTGCTTTTCTCTTTACAACAGATAGTAGCTATTCTAATAGATCTGTTGCCTAGCTCCTTGCAAGGCCTATATCATATACAAGAAAGCCTTGCAATTTGAGTTCGCATACAAAAACTTTAACTCATTATTCATTCATCCATTTTTACAAACTGTTAATATTCTGATAATCTATGATTCACATCAGTCTGAGAAATAAGAGGAAGAATCTTCAGTGAAGTAGTCAGAAGGGTTAATATCACTGATGAGAGAGGAAAAACTGCATTAAAACATCAAGTTGAGCTGCATTTTGTCATTCATGCGCAGTGCTGCTTATTGTTGTCTTGTAATTATTCTAATTTTAAATGTCTCCCCATAAGATGAAAGAATGGCTAGTATCTTTTTTTTTAAAAAAAAAAAGAATAAAAACTACTAGAGCCTGTCCTGTTCAGCAGGGGGGAGGAGGGGGCTGGATAGCTTTGTCTGAGTTTGCTTGGTATTTTAAAACAAAAAGAAAACAGCAGAGTTAAAAGAGTCTCATGTTCTCAAGTTTTTAATATACAGAAGAATAAATTTAGTAACTTCAGACAATTGCTACAAAACCCAACCCAAGTCATTACGTTACTGTTTTTCCAACACCGCTTGTTTTTAATTATTTTTATCAGTGGCACAAAATCCTACAAAATTATTCAAGGGAATTTAACAGCTTGCTTTAGCAGATACATTTTGCAATTAAGAGACCTTATAGTAAATAAATCTAGGTTCTACTGATGCCACATAGTCAGATAAGCTCTTTATAAGTTAACTTTAGACAAAAGTAGATATTTAATCATGTAAGGTGTCAGAAAGGAAAAAGCTGAAACTAAAAAAAAAAAAATCTGTTAAAAAAGAATATTTTCATCTTGTGACAAAAATATTTTAAGAAACAAAAGCTGGAAATAAAGGTCAAAGTATAACATGGGAAAAAAAAAAAAAAAAAAGGTGCAACAGTTACGTTTTTTAAAAACTGTTTCCAGTCTAATGTAAGTTGCAGATAATTAACTGAACGCATTGTCTGATGGGCATAAATGATAGACTTCATTTTGAAGTTTCTCTTTTGTCTGTGGTCAAACTTTTTTGATCCAAACTTTATAGATAAATCTAGGGATTAATCTGGAGGTTTAAATGGTTTAGCCAAAGGTTGGTCCAGCTTTCTAATAATGACAGCTGATTTGTATTACTTTCCACTGAGATTTTTTTTTTGGATGACCCCCCCTACATATTGCATCTTGCAATTAGACTGTTGACAACTCTATTATGCTGACAGCAGAGGTAGAGCTACACGGGGAATTATACAGTGTGTTATGCTGTAAATGTTACTCACAGATGTCTTAAGAGATGGCAGTTTGTCCCATGTGTTCATATCTATGCTGCAGTGCATCTCGAGCTGCAGTTGTTCGAGACAGAATTGGTGACATGCTGAGTCTAATGCAACTCTTACCAACAACTTTCCAAGATTAGGAGCCTGTCAGGATGATGTCAATGGAGGTTTAAGAAGTGCTTTCTGAAGTTGTTCTGAGTTAATAATTAATGGGTATCTCCCTTTGATAGTTCTTTTATATTTGGATGCAGCTGGCTGGAAATAACCACAAAGGGAACTTGATTTTGTCATTAATTTTGACTTTACTTAGCAAATGATCATGTGTCCCACCATCACAGCTTCACTAATCTGGCTGTACTATAATGTGAAGATGAAATCTTTGATTAACAAAACAGATTAATCAGTTCCTAGGGTGTTTTGGGGTAAGATGCATGTACATACATCTCCTCCCAAGTAGTTTTCTAGTACACGCTTAGAGATGTGTTAAGCGTTAAGAGCTGTTGAGCAATCAGAATGAGGTTTTTGATGTAGGCTGCATCTCCATCTTGTATAAATGAGTGTTTTGCCAACTAAAGCAGAAACATTTCGTCTGCACATAGGAGGTGAAGATTTGGCATTGCATACTGAAAAATACAGGTTTAGGGCTCAAAGCCATATTTTATACTCAAAAGTCAGCTTTACAAGAGAAATTAATCCAAGTTAATTTCTAATACTACTGTTTTGCTGTGATAATGCCCACAGATGCTAAATGCTGCCTAGATATATGCCAAGACTATGATCTACCCTAAATAATCGCTATTTCATATTGATTTATTTTCCAGTACCTGAAATATGTGCATACATTCTACCTATGTATTCCAACTCAGACACAAGTAAATTCACATACATGTGACTAATTTCTTTACAAGAAAAAATGCTTGAAGATTCAGGCCTTTGAGAGATCTCCATCCTGCCACATAAATGTACTTAAATTACTCTGTAGAATACTTTTGTCAGCTGACCTAGTCTATTAAAATTACTTCATAAAAGAAATTAGGGAAACTGAATCAGAAGGCTTGAAATAGGACAGAAAAATGCAGCTGTATGGATATTCAGAGATTTTGTCACTGTTTCATTGTATCTACAATAAGTAATAGATTAATTTGTTTCAAAATATCCTTAAATTAAAAATGAGATCTTTACAGTTCAGGTGAGAAAAAAAAAATATGCAAGAGAAGGATTCAAATGCATTCAGGCTATTTCCATGTGAAAAAACAAATAGTTAAGGATATTTTCTTATTATCCACAAATTAAGAATCAAGCAAAATCTAGTAGTTAACTAACAGGTCTCTTACTCTCCTGGGTGATCTACGCAGAGTAGATGAAATCCTACTGAGACAGAACACTTTCCTAGTCAGATAATGAACAAGCAGCAAGTTTATTGTATTGATTTTTAGAGAGCACACATTTCTAAGTGGCATGAATATACCATATTACTGATTTTCTAGTTATTAGGTATTTTCCATCCTGTGAATCAAGTTTCAAGTTCATAACAAGCAGAGACTCTAAACTTTTCCAGTAAGATGAGGAAAAAAAAATTAGAAACAACTGTTGCTGTCTCTTTAGACACTGTAGTAGGTTCCTGTATACGGGAAAAATATACATTCTGGTCCCAAGTTTTTAATGCAGCATATGGATTCAGTTATAGCAGTGGGTATGACCAGTTAGCAGCTCTAAAAAGCTTCAATACAGAGATGTGACTCCCTCCTGCCAGTGTGCATGTCAAATACATTTGAGTGTTTGAACATGTTTGTGAACTATGAAGGACACACTTAACTCTTAAGAGAAGCTTGACCATCATGCCACAGTTCTCACGGATCATCCATAATGAAAAAAATAGCTTTTCCCATTCTCTCCCCCCCACCTTCTCAAACCCAGCTTAAAATATTTTTTTAAAGTTGACAGGTGTCAGCAGGGAAGCTGAAGGTACAGCAAGGTCTTCAGATTATTTTTTTTTTTTCCCCTCACACCCTTACCTGTTTAGACAGATTAAGTCAGGAAAAGATGCTGTTTCAGTCATCCTGAACATTTGATTACTATTTAAGCTGGATTTGATATTCCTCAGTAATGTGCAAGTAGGACAAACTTGGTAAATCTTTGTAACGGAACTCTAACAGATTTTCTTTAACAATAACAAATAAACACATACCTTTGCATGTGCTTATGCATGTAGATATGTATGTTTCAGTAATACATACAAAATACATTGAAATGCATCCAAGCATAAGTCATTATCTTCTGCATTTTCTCTCCCATTTAAAAAGGACAAAGATAACAGGGAATTGTAAGGATTTTTGTTAATGTGTATTCTATAAAATTATCTGATTGAAATAGTATATTCTCCTGAGAAACTTTGAGTCATGTGTTCAGAAAGCACTCAAATTTTAAGATAACTACAGATAACAGATTTTGAAAGGCAGCATTATGAAATTGAAGCCTATAATATTTCAGTGCCCACTGCTGGGCTGCACAGCAGTAACGTCTCTGACTTGTTAGTACCTTAATTATAAAGTTTGATATTAAGGTAGCGCTTTAGCGTTTAGCATAGTACAATGCTCAATTTTAGCTCAGTATTATGCCCTTAAATGCAGATAAAATTTATTGAAAAAATATTTCTGAATAAATAACTCCATCAGTTCCAAAGAGTTACAGAAAAAGAACACATTGAGTGTGTCTATCTTGACTTCCTACTTATCTGATCTAAATAACAAACATTGTGTAGATTTTACCCAAAAAAATCCATTTTTAAACTGCAAATAAACATTTCAAATAAATGCACAGCTCATGAAGTGCATAACTAAATACAGGTCTCTTGTAGTGTTTCTCCTAAAAAAATAAAATATCCCCAACAGCAAAATATTTTAAATTATTAAATTTATAACCATTTAAGAACAAATAATCACATCCTAGGTAAAATTCTGATCTTCAGTTCCAGGTGGAAAATATTTGGTTTCTAATAGGAGCAAATAATTTGACAAGTGTTTTGGTTTGTTGGTTTGGGTTTTTTTTAATACAAAATAATATTTCCCACTGTGTTAGCTCTGTTTCATTGATGTGGTTAAATAGATCTTTCACAATCACCACTTCTTAAAGGTACGTATAACCAGGGTGATGACAAGATATCTGTGTCATGGTAAATTGAGAAATAATTATTCTATTCTTTGATTTATTCATTATTTGTAAAGCATCTAACTAGAACTGGGTATTGCAACCTATGCACATGTGAATACCTTTCCTCGTGTTATTTGTCTTATAATCTATTCTAACAGGTTAATTACTCATGGGTGTAAAAGATGAACAAAATTTGGACCTTAACTCTCCACTTTACCCTCAAATCTTTATTAGCCTTTGTCTAGAAGACTATACCTGTGTAGTAAAGAAAGAAGCAAATTACACAGTTGCTCCAGTGTAATTGTTTTAGATGTTTTGAGCTTGAAATAAAAGCTATGTTAATAAGTGCACAGTTAAAAGCTTCACTTTCTATAGTGTTAAGACGCTTGTTTTCATTTGATGAAAATTATTAATACTAACACAAAAATTGTTTTGAAACCATTTATATGGAATACATACCTACCTCTTTGGTTAAAATCAGTGATCCATTAAGGCTTTTCTTGCTTTTTTCCAAGCTGTGAGCATACTGCGTATTTAAGTGTGTGTAAGAGTGAAGGTGGGGGGTAGGTTTAGCTGAATAAAAGATTGCTTGATATCTTGAAGTCCTTTGAAGAGTTTTATAGGCTTATAAAGCCTAGTGTGAATGAATGACATTTTTCCCCCTTTACTTTTACATATGGAAGTTTGTTAACCTGCATTTCAATTAGTGAATAATTATTAATTATACTAATTACAGGTTTAATGAAAACCACATACTTTGCAAAAAAGTTAAGCTTAGGGCTGAAATTGTAGCTGCAGACAAGTGACGCTGCAATAAAGGCTGAAGCAACACTTTCACTTGAGGGGTTTTTACATATATGTATAAATTTCTTTAAGAAAAAAAAATAAAGCATTAGTGCAACTTCTCTTATAAAAAGTCCACAGAGAACATATATCCAATAATTTCAGTTAACCCTGATATTTTTAACTGAAAATAATAACCATTTACACTTTGCTTTAAAACGAGAACCCTACTAGATTCTTTAGAATCTTTATGCAACAAAGGTGTCTTCATTTTCTTATTTAACTATCCACACAAACAAAACAAGAACAAATTGCAAGTTATCAACGTCTAGAAATTATACAACTTTATTCTGACAAGAGAGCATTGCCTACATTATTTCAAGCTAGCAATCATATGGTGAGACTAAAAACAAGTCAGGAAAGTTAGATCTAATGCTGTCATTCTGTCCTGAGCAATCCCCATCATCATATTTCTCTTTAATCTTTAAATTCCAAATAGGAAAGAAGCCTTAGTTTGAAACCTCTCCATTTCTGAATGTTTTTATTTCTGCCTGTTTTTATTTGAGTGCGTTCCGTTAACTACACTTTGGACTAAACTTTTCAGAATCCTCTAACATTGTGTATTGCTTCTGCCTGGAAGAAGGCACCCTCAGAATGTTTTAAGAAATGCACATGAATTAGAAGCTGGTTATTTACTTTTACATAAATGCAAAGACTAACAAAACACATCGTTTACTAGAAATCAATTCTATTTTAACCTCTGTCAGGTTTAACTAAGGATAGAAAGTAACATGACCAAAGATCACTATTTAAAAAACTTAAATGTCCATGTACATAAAACCTCTCATTCATTATGTCATAGTATAGTCTGAAGTCACCTCAACATTCAGTATTAAATGTTACAGATATAAAGCTACTGTTGCTTTTCCAAAAAGCTTTGCCTGGGTGTTTTTTTTTCTGGTTTTCACACCAGTTCACCGTTGTCACCTGGATTTAGTTAAGCATGCGTTTTAAAGCACTGAAAAATGTTTCCATCACATTATTATTACACAGCAATTGAGACATATTTGCATAATGAAAAATAATTACATAGATAATATCAATACATATGATTAAAACCATCTATTTGGGGGGAGTTGAAAGTGTGAAGATGTAACTAATATTTATAAATTACCATTGTAAAATTAATAATGTTAAACATTTTTTTAAATAGCATGCAAAGCAGCCAGCAATTGTTTTATTTTAAATCTCTTTTTATAATGTTGTTGCATTTTCCACAATTATCTGGAAACTTAATCCATCAAAAGTACATACAATTAAATCAACTATAAGGAGATGAAATTACTTCTCTCTTCCCATGCAGAGAGAATTCCAAAATTAAAGTAAATTAACTAGGTTATTGAAATCCACTTGTGATCTTGATTTTAAACTTAAGCAATATTTTAGCAAATAAACAGGCAATTACTGTTTATGTAGTAAACAGAAAACTGCCTGCAGTTTTAGATGAACTAGATTCACTAATATTGACAAGTAAATAACTGTTTGAAGCTGGAATCATACTTAATTACTATAGTCAACAACATTCATTATTGAATGCAGCATACAGCTTAAAGTATAACATTATATATTTACATATTTGCTATTTGCCCATTTTTATTAATAAGATAATTTAGAGAAGATGAAAAATGTATAGGATATTTAATATGCTGGCACTAGAAAATGCAGGTATTAATCATTTCAGCAAACTTTAAGACTCAAAAATCCAAATCTTCTCATTTCCAAACAAAAAAAATATTAATTAGGCCCCAATCCTGCAGTCTGATCAAAATCTTTGTAACAGTCTCCCTGAATTCAGCAGGGCTCAGACCAGGACCCTTAGCAGGCTCACAGAATTTTTTTCCTCTTGATTTGAGCTATTATCAAATTAAAGAACTGCTGCAGCTTGACTTTCTGACAGTTGTACATGAATGTTAGAGAACAGCTTTATTTTTTTCTTTTATAACCTATTTTTGGATTAATAATATGTTAGCTCTTGATATTATTCCCCTGAACAACACTGAAATTAAACAGCATGAGAAGATGTGTCTGTTCCTAGGGTTAGAGTGCTACTTTGCATTGTATGTTAAGGTTCTGTGGGAAGAAACCTCTGGGAGGCTGCTCTTACAGAAACACCCTTTAAAGTAGTTCTGAGCACACCAAGGCTTCTTTCTTTCTGTCCCTCTGCAGAAGAATTGGTTCTACTTAGACCAAGGAGTTTTCCCAAAATGCACAATAACAGTCCTCACAGAGATCTCCCTGCTGGCTTTGGCCCATGGTGCAAATCCCACTAACCCAAGAGCAGCACAGAAGTAGTGGCAGCCCAAAATACAAAGTAGGATCCCTCCAGACAGGCAGCTGCTGCACGCATGACACAGGAGCTGTGACATGTAATAGTTCACAGGTCAGCAGGACAGGCTACAATAAAAGCAGACAGCTGAAAAACAGACAGTAGCAACTTTTGGCATGGACCTGTCAAAGATCCACTTGCCGAGGCTCTTTGGTAGGTCCCAGCAAATGTTGTAGCTTCTGTGTTAGGGTCTACAAAACCTCATGCAAGCATTAGGGAGTGCAGAGGACCCTCAACAAGATCTCCAACAGCACATTAGAACAAAGCAGTCATGTTTTCTTACAAAATGTAAGTTTACACACAAGAGGTAAGAAATGGCCCAACTCTCCAGGAAACACTGCACATCTCTAATTTCCACTTGAGATCCTTTAAGAACTTGCAAGCTCTTTGCACTAAGCTCCAGCTTTGTCACCATTCTCAGAAAATTCAGGCTTCATCTCTAACATGAAAAACACTTTCAGATCCTTTAGCTATAAAATTTCCCACGCAGATCTTACAATGGGTTACGCAGACCTGGGCAAAAGGGCTTGAAGAGCCCCGAATTCCACCTGCTCAGGAAAGGACCTCCTTTCCACCGCTGCAAAGAGCACTGCAGAGGGAAGCAACCTTATGGAGGCACTGCTCAGAGCACACTGAAAGCAAAGCAACTGTAGCTCCACAGGCTCCTCTCAGGTTTGGGAGGTAGATTTTTCTTTCCAATTTATTTTATATGAATAATATAGATTTTCCCACGAAGGAGGAACTGACAGTTGTAAAATGGCTTTAGTAATCAATATATCCAAGTTTTTATATTAGTAACACAATAATTCACAACCACTGTGGGCTAGAGAAGAAACACATCAGCATTAGGTCACCAAGGCTTATTCAAGCCTTGCTCTTCTCTGTGTTCAGGCATAACTCCTCTGAAATCAATGGGAATTTGAGTATAGAGTAGGGTTTGCTCAGTGATAACCCTGAAGTTAAAATATCTATTGCTTCACTACAGACCATTTCAAGGACTACCTCTGATTATTCTTCCCCAGCAACGGGAAAAAGCTGCCCTCACATTTCAAAACCAGGGGTGGGCTGACAGGGCTGCCAAGTCTCCTCCAGCATCATGGCACACTGAAAAATGGCAGCTCATTGTTAATACTCTTCAGAGGCTCCTTATTTCCATTTACATGAGTTCATTAGGATTACACAGGTGACTGATGTTATATGCTAAGTGTCTCCATGATTGCACAAAGTGCCAGATTAACAAAAATAAAAATGCTTTGTCAAACACCACACAAAACGCTGCGGAACACCTCATGGGCAACTGCTTTAGCCTCCATATGCCTGCACACTATGAATCAATCTTTAATTACACGATCATATACAAAACTTCAGTCTCAGTGGCAGGAGCTCCACAAGATTACAAGCAACACCCCCCAAGGGAAGGGGCACGTCGGGCTGCTGTAACTTCCCACCATAACACCGCACCAATACCAGCCTGATCCCCGCTCTTGTTGAGGTTTCAATGGAAGAGGCATTTGTTCCAAGATGTAGGAATGCAAAAGGCGCCTGCAAACACAGGTGTCCTCAAATCACCAAAGCCCAACTACCTCTGAATTTCGGATCAGGCCCATCCCAAACATTTTCTGGTAGGGATTACTGCTGTCCTTTCCCCTTTTCTCCCTTCCCCGGAACGAACACGAAGCCTGACTCTATAAGCAGGGTCCGCTTGCAATTCTCCTGCAAACACCACGAATTTCTAAAAGCCAGAAGCAACACACCCAAGGCGTTCTATTAGAAATACGAAATAAAAACAGATGAAAAACGGGGCGGGGAGGGCGGTGGTGTGCGGAGGGGATGTTTTTCTCTCTCCCTCTCCCCTCCTGCATTTCACAGCCTTGACAAGCGGCACGGTCCGAGCCAGCGGCAGCGGCCGGTCCCCGCCGCCCCGGGAGGGGGAACGGCCCCGGGGGTCCCGGCCAGCGGAGCCGGCTCCTCCCGCCGGACTCTTCCTCCCGCCGCGGCCCTGACTGCAGCTCCCCAGAAAGCTTCGTGCCAGGGCCGAGAGCCCTTTCCCCTCCCTCAAACGGCTCTTCCTAGCCTGGAGCTTGCTGCCCTTTTCCAAAGGCAACGCCCGAAGGGATCTAGCGAGCCAATTTTACCGGGAAAACAGGTTGGAGAAGTTAGAGCTGTCTACATCTTACACTCCATACACCTCATTTCTGTTAAGCACATACAGAGCCAGGCGAAAGACAAATACCCGACCGATTCATCCCTGATCCGAACACATAAGCCTGTACGCATCTTTGCTCCTAGGAGTAATCCCAGCTACTTCAGCAGAACTCTGCTGAGGGAGGGGGAGGAAAAAAAAAAAAAAACACACCTCAGGCAGATAAATTAGTCTAAATTAGTCCACGTTAAGCTTTAAAACTGTGCCATTTTTTTCCTTTACATAATTTGTTGATTGATTCCTGATTTGGGGCCTTTTTGAGGCTTTTGTACAATAGGCACTTGTGCAGCAGGCAAAGTGACAGTGAGTCTCGGGTGGATTTCTGGACAACAGAATAATATTATATCACCGTGTCTGCTCGGTGCCCTCTCCATGCACAATAGCTCTGAGTGGCAGTGCATGGTAAGCAGATGAAGCCGTGAGAAGTATATGATCTGATGAGCTTGGCTAAGCTGGGGGCGTCTCCTCTACTCTGCTAAATTAAAAACCTCCCTGCAATTTCAGTCCTAATCACCCCCTCTGATGCTGTAATTGATGATGGTCAGTTAACTCCTTCACTCCCAAGGCCATTTATCAAAACCTAGAGAACTGTGCATTAGCCAGCTCTTCGTGACTTAAATTGGTTGGATTTAATGGTTGGGTTTTTTTTTTTTTTTTTAAATTTTAGAAATTCAAAAGTGATATGAAGTAGAGAGTGAGTCACAGCATAAATATTTCATGGCAGGTCTTTGGTTACTTTAGATCCACAATGCTCTACTCCCAAGTGATACAAGCTGTCTTTAAGCCTGGTTTGTGGAAAAATCTCTCCTCTTCAGTGGCACTGAGACATACATTGGCTTCTCTGCCACTCTCCTCCCTATGGCTGGCACAGGCAAGGAGCCAGCAGCATTATTACACCCTTGCACCTCCCAGCTGGCAAAATGGCCCTTTGCAGCCTTTACCAGTTGGTGCAAGCTGCTCTAACTTGTGTTGAGAAACCAAACCAGAAAAGAAAGTCCTATTTGCATTTTCAGCCTGATTCCAGACACAGCCCCTGTATGCTCTACACACAGGCTTACTGTTGGCTCTTGCACAACATGCTCCAAACTTAATAATGAAGGTGCGACTAGAGCTGTTAAAACGATCCTGGAGCTAAGTAATATCTTTTCATTCCACCTCTTATTTATGATGGTTTTTAGGGAATTGTCTGTACAGTGCATTGTTCTTCTCTTGCAGAATTCTTTAAGTCTGACTCATACCAAGAAGGGGGGGGGTGTGGGAAATCTATAAGATGTGATATATGTTTATACTCTGCTGAATAAGAGGCTTTTCAGCACTGGGAAATCTATAGCATGAATTATTCTAACTGATTTATAATAGACAGCAATGCCTTAGGACTCTATTCTGACTATTTGTGCTTTCATGACAGGGTCAATGTACTAGCTGCATTGTATTCAGTAACTAGAGCACCCAAAGCATATGTCCACATACCTGTTCTAGAATTACAGCCTATTACTGCACTTTAGAAAAGGGCAAGTGGCTTGCTTTTTTTTTTTAATTATTTTTTAAGGTTGTAACTTTAAGGTTGTATCTTAAAAGACTCAGATCTCAACACAACTTATATTTAATATAGTTCCAGTATCAACATCCAGTCATCAACCCCAGATTTTTAAATTAGAAAGCCAGCAACTGCTAGAGTGCATTCTTGATTTCTGTTGTTTTATTTTGCTTTCTTTTCTGCATGGGGGATAGGCTGTGAAGTCTTGATAATGTGAACCTACTTTGTTTACAAATCCCAGCACTGCTACTCTGTAAGTAGGAAACCAACTAACTCAGGAAACATCAAGAGATGAGCCAGCTCAGAGGAGACCAAGGCAGAAAACCCTCTCAGCAGCCTGAGTTGCAGGCATTCAAAAGTGCCCCCTAAGATGCTTCAAGACTACCTTACCCAATGACTAACACCTGACTGGTGGCTGATGGGCAAGAAGAGGGCCTGAAACTGATAGACTTTTCCACCCAAAGCACCATTCCTTGTGCCTGCAGAGGAGGGCAGTAATATTTCTATATGCGTTGACAGATGAAAGCATTGATTCTAGACAGCCATTCCTACCCAGATCACTGATTCATCTTGTAAAGAGTGCAATATTCTCATAACACTGCATCACTGTCCAATATTAAAAAGGAGAAAGTATTACTTCTCACTTTTCTGGATGCATAAGGACTGAGTCCTGACTGGTTCCCAGCAGCCTTTGATCAAGTCTAGCTCTAAGGTAACTGACTGAAGACATAGTAAAAGGCAAGGAAATAATTTTATTAGAGTTCACCTCCCTTGCTGCTGTTATTTTTGAAAGAGGTAATTTCCCAGGCCCCCAAAGTATCATCCCCCTTCCAATACTGCTTGCAGTTTCGACTAATGCAGCACAATACCAAAGTTCATATTAAATGAGGATACAACAATTCAGTCTCTAACAAACAACAAAACAACTAGCCCTGAAGTTCTCCCAGCACAACCAGGATCCACATGGCACTGAAAGGTGGCGTGTCTGCCAGCCAGTAAATGAATTTAATTAAGCAGTGGAGTGGCTGGTCTCACATGGCTGGAACCGTTGAGTGTAGGTGTGTGTGCACATGCACTCTCAACACATTAACAGAACTAAGCCAAACTGCAAATGAACCCATAAATTTCTCTTGCAACAATTAAGCTCAACAGACCCTTGCTCTGACCATGCCAGTAGGACGTCTACTGGCCTTGACTTCTCAGGAAATTACTTTAAGTTTGAAAGGGGACCCATAGAAAGAGACATCTGCATAAAGACATCCAAGTTCTGAATTCTATAGCCCTTGTTCTGTACTTTGCAATGTTTTACACTAGTTAGAATCCATCAAGACAGAAAAGAATTAAGCCTGGTAGTGAAAAAATAATTTAAAGGAGTTTTTAAGAAAAACATCTGAAGATTAGCTGCCCCCTTCACAGGTCAGATTTGATAGCTTTGCTCAGAGAAAAAGCAGTGCCTACAGTTATTAAAGAAAACGTGCCCAAGGCACTGAGGAGACTATTCCATTTGCTGCATCAGATACCTGCATGCAGCTATGCTTCCGTATCCAAATGACATGCAGACTGCTAGGGCCCAATGAACTGTGAAAGATAATTTATTCACTTTTTGAATATGTGCTTTTGTATATGTTATTGACAATCTCTCCACACCTATTCAGGCACTAATACCAGTACAGCCCACACTGGAAACATCTCTTTCCTTTTGCAACCCCTTTAGGGCAAGAAAGGCGAGGGCCACAAACCAATTTAATTGGCCAGAGGGGATTTCCCTTAGAGGAGAAAGCACTCTTAGGGTGCATAGGTGACATCTTAACCCCATTCCCCCTTTTGCAGTCTGTGACAGGAGTGAGCCTACAGGCGACAGGCAGGACACACTACCCATATGGCTACAACACTTTGTGTAAC
The DNA here is from genome assembly GCF_003259725.1 of Athene cunicularia. NCBI lineage: Eukaryota > Metazoa > Chordata > Aves > Strigiformes > Strigidae > Athene > Athene cunicularia. Next base: position 12,800,170 of record NW_020799112.1, read on the forward strand.
GGCTATTGAGGGCCACCGGATCTCCTAACAGGAGAACTGAAAGTCACAATAAGCTGGCACAGCCCATCGTACGCCTGAGGTTTTCCCTGAAGAGTTCTAGAAGATGGCAAAACAGCTCTATCTTACTTTTGATTTAACCTTATTCCCAGGCAATGCCTGCAGAGAACACTAAATGAGGGACACCATCTAGTCTGTTGGCCTATGCTGGCCTTCTATTCCCACTTTCTTATTTTTAACAGTTTCACTGTAAATGAGTAAAGCATTAGAACATTAGCTCATATTGTACTGCAAAACCTATTCCAGTAAACCTGTCAAAATTGGCATCATTAATAATAATGCTTAGCACTTACATAGTGCTTTACATTTTCAGAGCACCATAGACATTAACTTAATTAACAAGTGACAGTTTCACAAGTAGAAGCCTTCCCTGCAGCACTAGCCTGTGTGCCTGAATTTCTCACAAAATCTCCAACTCTGCATTAATCCACTTGTCTTTCATCCTTCTGAAAAGATTATCTTCCTTTTTATTCGCCTCCTTTGGACATATACACCCATGCTTTCAAAAACCAAGCTTTAAAAATATTCAGGTAGAAAACCACTGACTTAACATAAGCTAATTGGAAAATCCACATTACCCTACTTTTCAGCCTAAATTACACAAAAATCAGAGCTCTATAAAACACATGTCTGGACAGAATAGGTCTCTAAATTGGTGTAAAGTGTACTTAATATTGATTGCTCTGCAATTTCCAAAACTGTTCAGAAACAGAGAGATATAATTAGGTTTTATTTGAATTTTTCTTTCAGATTTAAAAAGAAAGATGGCCAGAAAAATCAATACATTAGTCTATCTACAGAAGTAAAGTAATTGAAACCCTTTTCTCTAGCAATTTACATGGCAAAATCACTGGGGAGAACAGCTTTTGGTTCTCAGGGCCACATTTCAGAGGTCTATGGAACCCATACTAATTTCCAAAGCTTGAATTTAGGCACGCTGGTGTCACTTTTAGCTTGTTTTCCACTTGTAGCCCACCAAACAAACTCAGCACCCAAAATATGTCATTGTATCAGACAGATATCCCTGCTTGGTCCACCTACACGATGAGGTGAAGATCCTTACTCACTCTAGCCTTCATCAAGAAGCTTCAGTTTACAAAGGCAAAGGAACAACTTGAAAAACTGCACCAAACAACCCCTCTTTCCAAGGTGCCCATGAACATTATAACCCACAACCTGCATGGGTGGCAGATGCACTGGCTGCCAGCACAAGCCACACATGTCTATACACAGGGCCACTACAAACACCACCATGACCCACAGCACCAGGCTCAAAGAGCCCAACAGAAAACACAAGCCAAACACTTTCACAAGAGGGCAAAGAAATCACTGTTAAGACCCAGCCAGCTTGATACCACAGAGGTGTATTTTCTCTGCCACACCAGGGACCTCAAGGACTACCAACAACCTTATCTCCAGCCATCAAGGTTTAAACCATCCCCACCACACACTAAGAACAATCTCCACAACCAAAAATAGGTGCCTCAAGGAAATGAGCACTCAGAGCTACTACCGGCTTTGGGGAAAACCCTCACCACCCCCAGTCTGCCCTCCCCAGAGCCCTCAGCAACAGCCCAGTCACATTCAGCCTCTCACACAACCAATAGGGACCAAAGGTTTTAGTAGCCTTTGGGTTACTCACATGTCTGTTGCCCTCAAATAAGCTTCTCTCTGTAGATGGGACCAGGCTTTGAGGGAAGGTCTCCTCTGAAATGCTTGTAGATCCTCATGTTGGAGACTGATGGGAGGGGAGGGCAACCAAGTCCTAAAGAGGTTCTGGTGAAGACCCACAGCTGTCTACACTCATGACAGAGCATCACAACAGCCTACACCTCCAGCAGCCAAACCCTAAAAATTTAATTCACACTCTTTTATGGTAGGGCAGGGCAGGGCCATGGCTAAAAGCCCCGACACCCACCCAAATGGCAGCTGTGGAAGCAGGGAGGGGGTGTTCCCATTTGGTGATTGGTGCCATCTGGAGGGACTTCTACCCTGCTGTGGTACTTTGCTGTGGGTGTTCTTCTCCTGTTTGGTCATGGTGTCCCTAGTCATTCCAGCCCTTGGAAAATCACCTGCTGATGCGATTTTCCTAAATATTCACATGATCCTGGCAGTTTGTCTTAGAACCCCAGCTCCTGGAGCCAGGGGGTTTATGCATTTCTCATCCAATTTGTGGCCATGATGGTTGCTGGAAAACGTTGATGGCTAAAACACTCCAAACACACATGGATGCTACCAGAAAAAAAAAAAAAAAAAAGTGTTATGAGTGCCTCTATTTTATAAGCACCTGGAGCCTGGTACAGACTGGGGGGTCTCCATTCCCTCTCCCCACAAACTACCCAGGCTATGCACCCTCATCACTGAAAAGCAGCTTCTCCGTAGGGCACAACTGCGATGAGGATCTAGCCGTGACGTGAATGTTAATTTATAGTGTAACGGTTATATTGGGAAATGATGTTGCTGTTGAGATACTTCTTGTGTAGAAGGGGGCACTGTCCTCTGTGTGCTCAAAGTGTGATGGCCAGGAACTCGACAGCACTAGGGAAATGGCTGTAAATTCTTATGGGTGGTATTTCCTATGGGACAGGCTCTCAGCTGATGAAAATCAGCATTGCCCCACTAAAAGTGATGCAAACAGTAACATAGACTTACCCTTCCAACAAATCCATTGCTTAAGGAGTGTGTCATAATATCTAAAAGTCTGCTAAATTCATTATTCTAGATCCACAGACCTTTCTTTTAGACATTTAATGCTGGTAAGCCCTTTGGCCACAGTATGTTTATGCACAAAACACACACAGAAAAATAGTCAAACCAACTTACTCAGCTAGGATGAGCGATTCTGAAACAACCTTAACACTACCCCGTCGGCACACGGTGCTAACAACACATCGCAATTTCCCTTCCTCTAATAGACAGTTCAAACACTGGTGAAGGTCCTATCAGAGCATTTAATATCTGCTGTAAGCCACTGTTTAGCAGGAAGATTACATCCCCCAGATTTCACAGTTCAAAAGTTCATACTGTACTGTTCTATATATAGAGTGCCTGACACTGCCTCTTCTTTGGTGCAGATATTCTGGGGGGAAAAAAAGAAAAAAATATCACTTTGAAACATTCTGAAACAAGATTTTAAAGTTTGTTTTATGCAGCGAGGACCAACTCAGTCCTGCTCCAGAAACTTTTGTTTGCCAGTGTGGGGTTTGCAATTAAGAATTTTTCTGACCTGCCATTAAGTTTGAAACTTTGTAAAGAAAGTTAAAATTCAGAACTGGATAATCAATACTAAAATCAACATATCCTTTGCTTCTAGTTAATAATTTTCTTAGGAGAAATGGCTTTTGAAAGAAAAAAAAAATAAGGAATGCACAGGTTAAAAATTACTTTTGCTGGAACAGAATGATCATAAATAGAAAGACCCTTCCAGCCTGTACATCCTTGATTATTTTTATATCTAGTTTTCACTTCCCATTGTACATCTTTTCTCTAGGTCTTTCAGCGAGTAAATCCCTCACACTCTATCTTGGTGCAGGACTGCTTTAGAAACACAAAATAGATATTTTTAAGTCATCTCCAGATATCCAGTTCCAGAGAGATAAGACGCAGGCCTCGGTCTAATCTCATTTACACAGATCAAAATCAGAACTCATTCCACTGGAGTAAGCAGCGTGACACTGCTGTAAACCTGCAGTGCTTCTTACTTTTGGCAGTTTTGCATGTGATGCTTTTAACACATCTCCGAGCCAACTGATTTCAATGTATTCTTTAATTAAACCTCTGTTTTAAAAACGAGGCAGTACTCACGCTTTTGAAGAGCTCTGCCCTGCCAGTGCTTTCAGGTCAGTGTCCTTCACACACATTCTCCACCCAGCTTGACCTTGCCCTGATCTGGGGTTGGCAGTATCACACTGATTTGACTTCTCATTTCTTAGTACAAATGATCAAACTGCTATTTTATAGTTGTAGTGAAAAGGAAAGAGGCAGAGAGAGGGAAAGCTTTTGGAGCAAATCAAGGGGAGGACTCAGATTTAAGTCTTCTGGAACTGCAGAATGATAATAAAGCTGCTCTGCTGTCTTCATTGCCAGAACTGGGTCTAGAAAGTCCTGTGTCTGCATACATGTCCTCAGCTATCTACTTAGCAGAGCACTTTATGAATGTAAAATGCATTGACTATCTTTCAAGTACCACAGCAGCTAGCTAGAGAAATTATTTTATTACTGATTCATCTGAATATTAAGACTATCAGAAAACAGTTCTCAAATATGTGTTTTTCCATAAGTAACTATGTTGGTACTGAGCTTAGTTTGCTCAGAGAGGCACAGGTCTGGGACTCTTTTAAAATTGAACCCCGCATGTTTTTAGTGTGTGGATCCTCTTCGGGTCACAGCTAGATGAAGCCACTTTGCCACATGCAATGTCACCTTCCAGGGAGCAGCTTCACATCAGCTTTTCTGCACCATGTTTCCCTCAAGGCGTCATGGGCTAGATGGGACAGAGAGTTGTGCCTGACTTTACTGCACTGTAAGTAAGGTTCACAAACAGTGGGACAACCTCATTCTTTTTCATAGTACTGCAGAGGTCATGAATGTTGTATGTGCTTGAAGACATGTGTGCATTTAGTCTGTTTGGACATTAAATAAAATTAAGCTCAAGTTTAGGCATGCTCTAGCCAAAGACAACTCTAGCTTGCAGCCACATCACACAAATTTCAACCAAATATCTTGCATCTTTACAAAATAATACAATTTTCTGCCTAATGCTATTCCGCTCCCTTTTCCCGAGGGGAATGCCCCTTCTGAAGGCATAATCTTAAGCTCCTTAGCCAGCGTATCGCCTGACAAGCTTTGCCCTGCTAGTCCTCGCAAAGCAGCCCACATAGCCTCGGTTCGCCCTCCTCTCAGCTGAGATGGCAGAAGCAGGGCAGTCTGAGCGCCACTTCTCGTACTCAAACAGCGAGTAGCAAGCTGCTTACACAAATCCTCCTCACGGCCTGCCCAGCGTGACAGCTTTCGGCATGGTAACGCAGGGCTGTACACCTGGAAGAGCCAGCCAGCCTGCAGTGGTGGGAGCATTTTGATCGCAGACTGCAGTAAATATTTAATTATCGTGTGATTTCTTCTGCGCAAACCTCAAAGCATTTCTCAATATCAATACTTGCTCTAGTTATATGTAACCATCTTTCAACTTTAAGAAATATATTCAGGAGTGATAATAAATATTTCATAAAACTGTAACTAAAAGCTGTTTGTAGACTTTAGGTGACCTGCTGCTTATCCTGAGGTGAGAGGAAAAGCTTCAAGCGTGTATTAATTTCAAATAATTTTAAAGAAGTCTTATATTTGTTGGATATCTGCTTTACCCAGCTGAAAATCAAGGCCAAGATGACTCAGCCATTATACTGTAACATGAATTCAGTATCCTACCTTCATACAACATACACAGCATGATTCAAGGTTGAGCATAGAATATCAAGACTCAGAGCATGGACAATTTTAATGGTAAAGGAACCTTGACTTTTACTGATTATATTAGTTCAACTAAAATTGACCTTCGATATATGAAGATTTCATTTTCACAAATAAATGGTATGACTGATGCCTTTTATTAGGCTTACAAAAAAGTAATCAGAATTGAAGCTTTCAAGGCCAGAAACTCTTTTTCAGTTCAAATTACAGATAACGGAAAGACGTAATTATGAGATCTTAAAAGCTAAACTAATCTCTTTTTGTTTGTTTGTTTCTTAATAAAAGATGGTAGTATCACTATTTATCAGGTCCCACTAGCTAACATTGCTGCTAAATAGCAACATGTTCCAGAGTTGCTGCTTGTGCATATTTATCCGGTTAATGGGATGGATTTATTACAAGTATTGAATAATTTGGACCCAGCCTACATTGATGTATTTTATGGCATGTGGTCAACACAGCTATTATGGCATGGATCTGCAACTGCTCTATAAACTGGAGCATACAGTCATTAAAATGAATGAGCACAAGTGTTTGTTATGCTGTTTTTAATTATATGTTTATCTCTTTCTCTTTTTTACTTCCATTTTATTTATACCACATGTGATCACATATGGGCCATAGTGTCATCTTAGGGGGCTTAAGCAAACCCTAGGCAACCATCTTACTTTATTTAGGAGGGTATAACTTAGCTTAGCAGCAATTATAGGGCTATATATCTTAATTTACATACATATTCCTGATTTTCAGTGAAGTCCAGTATCCAGAGTTGAGGGTATTCTAAAGGGAAAAGGAGCAAATCTCCGTCATGTGGAACACTGATTATGAGAGGGATAGTTTTAATGATTATCACAGGTTAAACATAGGTTTATTATTTAAATTAGATGTTTACTTTATCATTTGGATGTGTCCTGAAGAAGTTTCTTTAGGAACTTGTATAGAAGAGAAAATCCTGGAGACTGAAACTCATTGAATTATTTGTTTAACAACTAATACTATAAAATGATAGTTTAAGGCACAAATTAATGATACTTTCTAGGCTCAGTTCTATTTTCTTAAAGTTCTCCCATGTGGATAAATATCATTCCCTTGTACACTGATGAAAATTAGTCTGAGAAGATAGTGCAGGTATTGGAGGACACCTCTGACAGCACGGCTCCACAGAAGCTGCCAATGGACATGAATGCACTGGAAACCAGACTCCATGTTAACGGCTCAAGAAATTCAGGGGAACGGACCATGCCTCCAGGGGTCATTGGCATCCTGTTAGGTCTGTGGTTTATACCATGAAAACCATTTGACTTATTAGTTGGCTTATGGGCTTACTCTTCATGTGATTTTATTGGTGGAAATGGGCCAGAAAAAACAAAGGGAAATTGAAAGCATGCTTTCAGTGAGTTGTATAGGCTTCAAATTTGCTTTCTATGAATGTTAATGCCAGAATGCACAATCATCTAAACTTCCATAAAAGTCAAAGACACCATTTTAACCCATGTACCTCCTTTGGACAATTAGAAGTCAAAGACAGTAATGTCCAGACACACAGATCTGTGAAAATTTGCATATATACATTACTTTCTTTGTTGGGTGGACTATCAGTTGTATTCCCAACATTGGCTCAAGGCCTGTATCTTTCACATGACAATGTGAACAATTTATGCATTTAGCTAAATCTGCTTAACCTGGGTCAAACTACACCCATGTTGGAGCTCTGCCATCATAAGCAAAAAAGAATTATAGATCTGATGGTACATGTTCTGATGAAGGAGAAACAGTGACACTGGGCTGATCAACAGTTTAACAATGACACAAGTAGCTCCCTCTGAGGACAGGATCAGGTCTATTGAAACGATCAATTTAAGTTTTAAATTATACTTTTAATTATTTAAAATAGAACGTCGGCAGAGCTAGGAAAAAAAATCCCTTTGTGTCAAACAGTAATTACATCTGACTTTTCCACCGAAAACTCTAAGTGGTGTAGTACTGCATTATAACTGCTTAAAAGTATAAGGTTCTTTCTTTTGCATAGTTCAGATTGTGCACTGAACTAGATAGCTTTGTTAGTAGGGCACACAGCTCTGCGTTCCTGGAACCCCACTTGAACTCTTTACTTAAATGAATACACTGGTTTTGCTCAGTCATTAGTAGGCAGTAACTCATATCGAAATGCATTGCATTTAATTCAGGACAGTTGGCAGTCTCTGCACAAGAGAGACTCCGAAATGATCCAGCATATAAAGGAGGGGAATGTCTTCAGCTTAGAGCTGGGGTTACTGCTAGGGCAAGGAGGGGATTTTCTCACTCCAGCTGTCTGCATCAGAACTGGTATTCAGTTCCTGGTACTCTGAGACTTGTAATCTTTGTGTGGGAATACAAAAAAAAAAAAAACCAAAACCAAACACTCAAATACTCACTTGGAGAACAGAAAATTATAAATAAGACATGTAAAAAAATAAAATCAGAAATATATTTGCTTGCACATCAATCACCCCCATTTCAGATGCGATGCCAAACAGAGGATGAATGAGGGCTCAGCTCAGTTAGGAAGAGTGCAAAAATCAACAGCACTAAAGCTACTTTTCAGGTTAGCATAATCTTCTGTCTGCAAACACTGTCTGTTTTATCTGATTTTTTTTTATTGGACAGCTGTGATCTTCTCCTTTCAAAACCTTGTCACTGCCGTTCAGCAGAAATGTAAGTGATATGATTAAGGAACATGGCATCTTGTATAATCGGTCGTAATCATTATCTAGGGGTTTCAGTAACATGACACATGCACAGCAACAGAAGCATCTGCTATGGACTGACAGATATCTCAAGCTCAGGATGATGGAAGCACACTCAGGGATTTGTAAACTTGTCTTGGCTAATGCCACTATCCTGATGTGAACCTGTTGTTGGCTATGCTGCTTAAAGGCCAAAGATTAAAAGTGTTTTTTATAAAGTTCATCCTATCCCTCATGAACCTACATCTCTGGCTGGTGTGGGATGTATTACCTTAGCAGACCTTTCCCACTTTCACTGATAGGATGGTACTTTTGGAAGTAGCTGTAAAGAGCAGAACTCTATTTTTATAGCATTTCCTCACCATGCATCAGGTTGGTCTTTTACAAACACTTGGTACTGGATTAACTGTGTTTTCAGAGAAGTCAACAAAGTTGAATTGGATAGTATACTATGTAAGCTATAAACACTAGGGAATGGACACGTGACTGCAACTTGAGTGAGCACTACCGTGTCTTTGCTGCTTGCCCAGAAGGTCCATACCCTACGTATGAGCTGGAGACTGCTAGCCATGGTCCCAGTGGCAGCAGCCATATTATAGATGCTTCATAAGGAAGAGCTGAAGTCTGTTTCTTCCTCAGCCTGCAGAGACCAAAATCCAATCTCTCACTTTCTGCACATGTTCCCCAACCACTGTGCTATTAAAGATCTGGGGGAAGTAGAGATGAGAGATGTTTTCCATGCCTCCTTGTTATAACAGAGTCACTGGAAGGCAAATGGCTGTGAGCCAGGAGGAGAACAAGCAAATGAGAATCACGCCAGAAATGGGATACATGCTTTTTTTTAAATGTTTTTTGTTTTGGCAAAATTTAGAACAGCTGTAGACTGCATTAATTTACTCTGAGGTCTGACTGATTGCCAAGGCCGTGGTTGGGGACATCACTTTTGCACACCAACTGTGGAAATTAATCATTCCTCCATGTCGACACTGGAGGATTAAGACTTGGGCACTGTTCCTTTATTGCGACTCCAATATTTTGCTTTTGGTCACTCCTAGACAGGATCTCGTATTCAGCCTGTTCCGTTCAACTTTTTGTAAACATTACTGCAGCTGTATTTCTGGGACTGTCACAAGCTATCAGCCAGTGGGCAGCGCAAAGTCAGGTTTGTTCTGCAATGAAGCAAAGCATTTTTTATGCAAACATGGCAGTTTATAAAGGTCCATCAAGGCAGGAGCGTCAGTATGCATTATTCACAATTTACGCATCCCAGGTAACATTTAGGGTTTTTCCCAAGTAACAGCAAGGAGTATGTTTGTTATCCAACAACTGTGAATAATGACTGGTTTGAAAAAAGTGGAGAAATTTTGTAATAGATTAAATGCTTTAAAGTAATTGCATAAACTTCTGCATATTATATATGTTAATTTTGACTCCTGAGCAGAACTACAGACCATGTTGCATTAAAACCCTGTTATCTAAGAATATGGCAGCTAATTGTTCCAAAACTACGCCTCACCCACTTTACTTTTTTAAGGCTTTATGGATAAGGATGTTTCATAAAATTTTAGAACATTAAGATTCAGATTTCCTTACTCTCACCATGTAGGACTTTATTTTGCAAATCATCTCTTTAGGTTAGCTTTTTGGATTAAGGGAAGGGGCTATGCTGATTTATACTATTTGAGAATCTGGACCATTGAGTTCAAGAGGATGACTAATGAAGTCAGGTGCTCATCAAGTTCAGCGATGGTATCAGAATCTGATTCTGCTTGTGTTTGGGGACAAAGGATTGAGAACTGATGAAAGGAGAGGCAATTAGTTAACCACATTTATGAAGAAGACAAATACAGAATGCAAATGCACCTGCCTCTTTAAGGTTTCCTCTACTGTTGCCTCATGGAGAAAATAAAAAATCATTTTGTTTTATTCTCAAATACAAACATATTGAATGATTACTGTGTAAGTGCCAGGATGTAGGCATGAAAATTCATTCTTCCTTCTTGTTTTCTTGCAGGTCAAGGTTTGAAAGGAAAATATGTGTATAAATAAAACAGACAGGGATCAGATGTAAAAATCCACCTGCTCCATTTATTAATGTGATTCTGAATGTGAAAACATAATGTCAGGAATTAGGTAGCATATGAAAGTACAGCTAGATAAATTTAAACAGAATTTTGAATAAAGATACATTTAGGAATATAAAACAGGGTTAGATTAAACATAATGTAATCAAAGGTAGAGAAAAGAATATGACACAACAGGGCAATGATCAGAGTTTCAGCTCTTAAAAACTGCATTTTTGCTGAAGGCGTTGCCACAGGTGAAGTTACGATAGCTGCTCCCACTTTCTGCACAGGCGTAAGCAGGTGTTACCGTCTTCTCCTTGCCTCTGAGACAAACACCTGCTAATGTTAGCTACCTACTTCCAGTCACCACCAGAAGGAGCTTAGCAGATGATATTTTCATTGGATTGTGCAATAATGTGAAGTCTTCTCTAATCTTATTTGGCACATTACCCATTGGATTTATGGAAATCCTCGATGAACTTTAACCCGGAGGTGTAGCAGTCACATAAACTCTGCATGTGTGTGTGTGTTGTGGCAGTCGTGAGGTGTGCCCTTGACTTTACCTACGGCCTAAGTCCTTGGCTAGGCCTACAAGTAATCCTTAAATCCAAAGGGAGTGAAGTATAAAAATCAGTCTTCCTAACACATAGCACTTTGGCTGATTAGCATGGAGAAAAAAAGAATTAATAATGAGGAGAAAAAAAAGATAGCCAGAAACTACAAACACCAGGGAGCCCATTTCAGCGTTACTTGAAAATAAAGCAACAATAGCAAGACTAGTCATCTCATTAAATAATAATTTGTTATTTCCCTTTAATGCTGCACATGTTCTTTAATGGTTCTGACTTCTTAAGACAGTTTGACTATAATTTCCACATATTTATCAATAGAAAACTTGTATAACTTTTAATGAGTCCTTGAACTGACCACCTGTGAACAAGAGGTATCATAAACCTTGTCTCTTGAAATATGAAAAATAATTTGAACATAAATTTTCCTTGATGTGGCTGATCTAAAGTAGGTTGTGAAAGTACTGGCAGACAGCTCAAGCCATCCTCCCTACAAAATTAAAACATGCCTACCACTTCTGTCCAATGGCAAGGAGTAGAAGGTGGTGTCAGTTCTCACATTTGGAACACTGAAGGTTATTAGAGAAGGAAAAAAGTCTCTGTTTATTAAAGACTGATTCTTTCATTAGAAAGATACACTGATACATTTCTTCATGGTCAGAGTCCATCCATAAGGAGAAATTTCCAGGTCTTGATACTACCCTAGTGGTCTTTCATATCTATGTGATTTGTAAACTGGATGTCTTGTGACCAGGGATGAGTACGTGCTTTGAGCTGGATTCTGGATTCGGGGGAATTTCATTTTTATATGAAATTAAATCAGTATAACTTACTGCAAAATTTCAATCATGGGAAGAATGTCATTTCATTTCAGCTGAAACAGCTTGCAAGTTTTACCAGCTCTGACTATGGTGCTGATGGCTGATTGTAAAATGGAATCTTACTTCATTTTATTCTCATTTATGTATCATCCATCAGATTTTCCTCTTTCACTTTGACTTCGCTGTTCTGACTAAATGTTAAGATTTTGAGTTTAAATTACATACCCTCAGGCACGTTTTGCCACATACAGAGATTTCTTTTCCTTTAACAGTGTAATGAGACGGTGCTGCATCAGTATATCTGTATATGAAAATTTTCAAAAATTATTAAATAAAAATGTTACATTTTCAACAAGAAATTTTCAGATAAGTTACATAAAAATAATATTCTGTTCTCAAACACAAGACATTTAAATTATGCTTTCAAGAGAGAGTTTTGTTTCAGCATTTGTTGTAAAATGGTTAAGCTGATGCCTTCCAAGCTTAGTATTTTCAAGGCATCATTTTTTTCAAAATATTTTAAATTCTGCATTTTTACCCCAAAGTAGGATGAAACAGAATGTCAAAAACTCAATTAAATTTAAATTCCAGATTTACACAAAGTTCTTTAATTTTTAGTCCACAGGTATGGGTTATCTTACAACTGTGAACATCCCGAAGGAACAAAATGCATGTACTAGAACTCCAGTGCTATTTTGGGGAAGACTGTAGGTATACTGAATGCATTTCCCAGTATCTGATCTGCAAGGGAGAATGGTAAAGAAGCTATAAAAAGTGAGAAGGCAAAACCGCCACAAATGCATAAAGTGTTTTTACAGAAATACTGGCGTGAACAAGGTAACTCCATCCCTTCACTCAGATGGCAATCACATCACAGGTAACACGGTGTTTTGCTGCTTTTGGCAGCATGACAGAGATAACCTCTCGTGATGAAGAGATTTTCAGAATTTTTTCCAGTGTACTGGCCTGAACCAGGCTTTTCTTTTATGTTAAACATAAATACCCTAGTGTTACTCCTATTTTCTTCTTGTATAAATAAACTGTCTACAGGCAGTGGAAAGAGGTACTTGTTATTGTGCTTCTGTTGTGACAATGTCAAAAAAAAACCCATGCTAGGTGTTTTCCAAAGGGCCATCTTTGTCCTGACGAACATCCCTACAGAAAACATAATTGCATCCTTTTAAAATATCATCCTGGTGCCACAGAACATTGTGTGGTTATACTGAGTGATTTACAGCACCAATAACACTGTCCTTTAGTTTTCACACAGTTTTAATGGCAATACATGAAAACTTGGAGCTATATGGCATTTCCTTTAGTGGCACTGGTCTCAAATGAGCTAGGTCCCTCATTTTTCCATTTGACATATTAGAATGAATATACAGCAGGAAGAGCTGCCTTACATTTTCCATTCTTCATGTTAAACATAATCTCCCAGCCTAAGTGCTGAATCACATCTCCCAACTATTTCCTCCTCCAATTGTGCCTTCACTTGTGTTGCTTTTATTTACCATGTCAGCTCGCACCTTTCTTAACAGTGTTGCTTTTCTTCCCCTTCAAGCAAATATATCCTTTTCTCTATGGCAATTTTTGAAATGTGTGCTCAAGTCAGGGGTTAGACAAACCTTATCAGTATGCGTGTGTGTGTATGTGTGTGCACTTGTGTATGTAATTCAGGTATTTTCTCTTACCGAGCAGGACAGTTGCGTGGAAAGCTCGTAAAAGCTAGAGTGGAACAACAGCACAATACATCAAAGGGGGAACTGAGATTCTTTTTTTCCATAATTTTAGCTGAATGCATCACAAAGTGGCAATTATATGGCACATTTTTCTTCTAAAAAATTGGCCTCGTTGTGCCTCTAGACAACAAAACAGCATGAAGAAACCATACAGGCACAGCTTGGTTCCAAATAACCATGTTTACCTAATATACACAAATATGCCAGGCCTAACTATATAAATATTGCTGTTCTGACTTATTTCTGGAAGTTTCTAAAACACATAACATGGTGAGTAGAAAAGAACATTCACTATTTATTTCACTGTAGGAAAAGGCAGTAAGTCTCAAGCATAAACATATTTGCAGTGTGATAGGGAAAGATGACAGGAGTAACTATGGAGCATTTTATACCCACTCATGTAGTGAAAAACATGCAATGGAAAAAATCATTTGAGGTGTGCAGCTCAAATTTTATATAAGAGGCATTTTGATTTATCTAGAAAATGTTTTCTATGGTATTTAATTTGAATTTATTCCTACCATGTTTTTCTTTTTTTCTTTTATAAGATATTCAAGAGATTCTCAGGGTGACATGAAACACTTTTAAGAGAACCACCAGTTATCTCCTCTTTTCTTATCTCTTGGGCAGCTTTTCCAGCATTCAAAACTAGCACTTGAGTTTTAAAGCTCCCTCCCAAGATTGCTGTCAGATGAGGTCTATTGACAGGGAGGTTTTGCTCTGGGGACCTAATGTAGTATTTGAATGCATCAGAAATTGCAAATGATGCAAAATGACTCAAAAAAAAAAATATTCCTAACAAGAACTCAGGAAATTCCCAGCCCAGAAGCGTGACTGACTTTAATAAATGGCATATTCAAAATGTAACAAAAGATAATTTGAGTCTGATTCCAGGGGAATCAGTAGCAGATGAATCTCCGCCTGTGGCACGTGCAGCTGGCAGTGCTCTCTCCGTGTGCCTGTGTCGAGGGCGCAGGGCTGAGATGGTGACTTCTCCTTTTCTCCCAAACCTGGCAGATAATGGGATTAAGGACTGTGAGAGGCACCTGCTACCTGTTAGTCGAGTTTTGATTTGAATGGTCCTGCTGGTGGCTTCCATGAGGATTCTTATGAAACACTCACGGCAGTGATTCCTCACTCACAGACATCAATCCAAGAATTTTCCCCATTTTGGGTTTCTAGAAAAAACAGGGAATCCATGGGGCCTAACTCACCTCTCAGCTGGTGCAGAGATCAGTGCTGAGATCTAGCAAATATGACTTCCACGGGATGCTGAGGCTGCCAAAAATTATTACTGGACTTCATTTCCAGCCATGCCAATTTTGGAAATGCTAGAGTCCTGCTTGCTGTCCCAGTATAAACTGGTTGAATTGTGGTGCGTCTGATCCTGTAAATCTAAACTTCACTATCATTAGAAGCAGTACAAAGAAAAAGAGGTGCAAGGAAAGAATGCTGGAGAGGAGGAAAAAATTATTTATCAAAAGTGTGAAAAGGGAACACTGTACATAACTTATTTTTAATTTTTTTTCCAAAATACTTGGCACCATAAATCACTTGAAGTCCCACATTTTATTACTGAAAAAATACTCCCAAAATGTCTCCTCCCCTTTTTGGCATTTGATTGCTTTTTAAAGCATTTGAAACAACATGACTTGTGGTTTGGCTTTTCGTTTTGTTTTTATTTGGTGGGTTTGGGTTTGTTTATTTGCAGGGACTGAGGTGGATCCACTTAATTACTTTCTTATTGCTTCTCTATTTGTCTGCTCTGTAAACTTTAATATCTTCCTTCAGTTTGGAAAAATTAGATTCTGACTAAATGACAGTCTCTTCTTTTCTCTGGCCACCTTCCAAAAGCCAGAAAATACTTTAAAATTCTTAAGCAAGAAAAGGAAATTTGAAAAAAAAGATGTAAAAAGGAAGGAAAAAGAAATCATTAACATTCTTTTGCACTTTTTTCCCCCCACTCAAACATAAAATTCAAAAATCTTATTAAAAATCACTCTGAGAATAGAATTTTAAAATTTCAACTTCAAGTGATTGTTTTCTGGTTATATTTTGCACTCCTATAGAAAATAAATTATTTCATCACTGCCAACCTATTTACTTGTAAGTACATATTTTTTATTTAAAATATTTCTTGCCCAACATTTTGAGGAAAAAAAAAAATCAAACTGGTCTAATAAATCCAAAATATAATCAGTCTTAAATTATCTATGGGTAGATTTGCTGAAGAAATACTTATTTAATATACAACAGTCAAAAACAATGGAGGGTTATTAAAAGAGACCCCTTCCATGAAGAAACATGGAAAGTTCTCATCGGATATCATTCGGTTAAGATAAACAATTAAATAAAATAAGAGACGCTCTTCAGGGGGCTAAATTAAAAAATTCTGTTTTCTTCAAAAAAACATTATCTAGTGTAGGTCCTGCTCTACCAACACTTCTTTACTGTTGAATTTCAATACTCTAATGTTAAGGCAGGGATTTTATACTCCACTGAAACCAGTTCCATCATGGATCTAGTCCAACCATAGTGAAATTTAAACTGAAGAATTAACTTCTTTTTTGTTTGTTTGTTTTAATTGAATAGTAAGAATAATTCCCTCCAGCTGTGATAATGAGCTGGCTCTGGATCTGTCCCACTTCTTAGACCTATGCTTTTATTTCTTTTCTAGAAATCATAAATCTTTGATCACGTGGGTCCAGTTGCTTCAAAGCCACTGCATCATAAACATTATTTTCCACCGATTGCGTTAGCTTCTATGACTTTTTCCTAGAGTTCTGATCCTTATTCAAATTAAAAGCAAACAAACAAACAAAACCATCTTTTTATTCCTTTTCCTTTTCTGGATGCCGTGCAAGACAAAGACAAATAACGGCTTTGATCTGGAGAGACCGTAGATTTTCTTTCTTCTTTTAAGCAGGCAGAGGATGTTCGTGCGAGTGAAGGATCAGGGTCAGGACAGGCAGAGCTTGTAACTGAAGTTGTCTATCTTTGGGCCATGCAACTCTGCTGCAAGTTTCCCTAATGCCTTGGCAGTGATCCATAGCCTGACCTGGAGACACTGAGCTGAGACGAAGAAGCCAATTAGGTTATAACCTGAAGTTGGTTCAAACAGAGGTCCTGTAGGTGAACTCTGGCTGCATTATCCACTAAGCTGCCCTGAATCAGTATGCGGTTTAAAGAGGAACAGGTTGTTTTTGTCAAAAATCATAATTTCCCTAGGAATCAAAATGGTATAAAATACTGGGGGAAAAAAAATACAACTGCAAAAATTGTTTTCTATGCAGTGGAAAAGCTATTTTATTTAAATTTGTCTTCTTTGATGTTCTCCTTCGGGTAGATTCTGTAAGAATATGCTTCTAATTGCATCATTTCATTAGCAAATCTCCTGTTTTATTTAAAAGTGTATATGTAAACGAGAACAGTAATCAGAAAAAAAAAAAAAAAAAGCATTCTAGTGTATTTGCATTTGTTGAAAGGGACAAAGCATGAGTGAATGCTACAACAGCATTTGGAATTTCCTCTATATTCCCCTATTTTCTTAATTCATTTGGCAGAGGAAAGAAATAAACAAAAAATAAGACACGAACACAGAACCTCAACTTCCACAAATTGGCACAACTCCATCCAACTCAGTGGAGCTTCTTTGATTTATATCAATCGAAGATCTGGCCTAAAGGTTTATAGGAGTAATGGGAATGGGGAAATTTCAGCAGCGCTTCACTGTCGGAGGAGAGAAGCTCTGCTGCGGGGAGCTGCACATGTAGTGCGTGGCCATGACTGCTTACACACTAATTAAACCAGTTTTATATTTTGGTACTGGAAAGATGGTTAAAACCATCTGTTTCTTGTTAGAATATTCTACTAGCTAAGAAGAAAATGTGGTCAAGATTAGATCTAGGTGATAAATAGTTGTTTGAGGTTTTTTTTTACTCTGCGGCTGAACATAAAGATCTAAATAGTATTTGCGTCAGTACTTAAGTACAGATGTAAAGGTTTATTGCAATGTGACAAACAAAATGATCTCAGGTTAATCTGCAATGTTTTGTTTCAACCAAAACAGTGATTTAATTTCTTTAATATTTTATTTAAGCGTCCCTCTTTCTGCATGTTTTAACCCTTGCAATATGGAATCATGTAATATATTTTGAAACAAATGTTGAAAGAAATATTCCCGATTTTTTTACTAAAACTAATTGTGAATATGACCCAGTCTGAGGCCTCTTACACATCAGGCAATCAACAGGCTGCTGCCTCAGTGGAGTGTTCCAGCAAATTACCTGGCACAGCCGTTGCAGGGTAGCTGAGCTGGAGCACATCCCTGGAGCTGAATTAGAGGTTGTAAATTGCCTCCACAAATCCCTTCCCTCATAGTCACTTATTGTCCCACATAAGTAGCTATCATTTTAATTGACAGAGTGTTGTATGAGGGATGCAAAATCATGAAAAATATGAAATGCATCATACGGAGACAAAACACAGCTCCATTGAAATTATACCTTGTCAAGAGAGAAAATATTCTGGTTGGCTGAACATGAATCAAAGAATTTGGAGGACCAGAATGCTGGAATTACCTGGACTCAGAAAGTAAGTACAGAAAAGGACCCAGCTTGCTTATTTAGACTCATCTTTCTCTCTACTTATTTTTCTTTTGTTGGTCACAAACAAAGGGTGAAAGTTTAAAAAGGAAAAGCGGAGAACTAAAATACAAATAATAGCATCTTGTATTTGTGGAGTGGATAGTCTGGGAGACAGGTAACAGCACAGAGGCATTTCCTTTGGGAAAATGGCTTGAACCCAGCTGGAGTCGGAAGCGGTGGCCATCCATAGGCTGTTCAAGGGCCCAAGTGTGGGGGGTTTGTGGTCCGTGTCCTTCCCTCATAACGGTGTTGAAGTGGTTCACAGGCTCCGCACTGGCCCTATAAACAAAGATGAATTTCACTCTCTGAACACATCTGTCATGTTAGGGCTCTGACACCATGCATGATTGTGCTTAGCAGTCCTGGTACTGTGCACATTAATAATTTTAGTACTACCTTTTCTTCTCTAAACCATACCTAATTAAAAAAAAAAAATGCACATACCTGTAATCACAGTTCTGTCATCTTATGCTGCAAAGCTACAAATGGAATATCCAGTTCCCATCTTTCTTGACTTTGTTTTCTGCTCCATGCTTCGTATTGCCCTGTGAAACACATGCATCAATAAAATGAAGATTGGGGGTGATTTTCTCCCTTTTAAAAAAAAAAAAAAAGAAACATACATGACCAAAAGGCTGAAAAATGTGACAAATAAAAATGTGTTTTCCCTCCAGAGTTCTGTTTGATTTTACATTCTGATATCCCTTGCTGACAAGGGAGAAATATCTTACACCACAGATTCTCATGGAAGTCAACAAAGCTATTTCTGTCTTAAAGACTAAGGGTAGAATAATCTATATCTTAGTTTTCCTACTGAAAATAGAGATTAAAAAAAAAAGTTTACATCCACTATTGATTGATTTATTTATTTAATCCATCCACTGATAGCACGAAAGCTTCTGCCTTAGCACTTTACTGTTGATGCTTGACTGAACTATAGAGCTTACTTTTTTTATGCAACCCTGAAATCAGCTTCAACACTGAAGCAAAGGCCATGACACTAGAGATTTTCAAGCAGATGGAGTAAAAAATATTGGTTTTGTGTGTATCAGTGCAGTAGGTGTTGAAAATATAAAAAAGAGGACCATTGATCAAAATAATAGATAGAAACATTTTTTAATCTGCACAAGTCCATACATGTTTGTATCTCCAACTGTATACACACATACAGACACACAGAAGTGTATCTCTATCTCCTGAAGTATTTGGCATTCTATATATCTCTCAGCTTTTAGCTTGATTTTGTTGACAGTTCAGTCAGAATACCATTTTCCCTTCCCTTGTGGCAAGCTATACATGTTAAGCCTTTTTCTTAACAGAGCTCTTGTGCTGTTTTCTTTATTTTGCTTGATACATGTTTTGTTCTGTTCTTGAAGCAGAAAAGCACAAGTTCTCGAATAGATTTTTATTGCCAAAAATCAAGTGTGTTTAAAGTACAGCCAACTCGATGGGGATTTTCTTGAAGAGGAGAGGGAGGTTTCTCCTGCTACCCCAACAACACTTGCAAGTAGGTTGGCCAATGGAAAAGTCAATCTCAGGTTGAGGACCATGAAAACTCTAACTCCCCTTTCATCTCCCCAGAGTGCAAACATCTGACATCTATGATTTAATCATTAGAACAAGGGATTTTGCTGAGGAACGGCCTCAGCAGAAGGTCAGATTTCAAGGATAACACTTGCACCAACAGAATGGTGTAAAAGAGATATATTTTCTCAAAACAGGTATTTATTAAATATATTGTGAGTGCCACCAGTATATTTTCTGCACTGGCATTCAAAGCGCTTTTAAGGAAAACATGTATCACTATATACAGTTCATAGATGAGTAGACTGAGGCACAGCAAAACCAGGTGATCTGGTGGTTCAAAATTAATAACGGAATCAGCAACAAAAGTTGTAGAGGAACTCTAAGTAACTGGCTGCAGTGGCTTGTTTATTATCCTAACTTTAACGAAAGCCTGTTTGTGCTTTAAAATGTCATATATATAGCTTGATTAATGGAAATAGATTAGAAAGAAATACATTTTAATATGGAGAGTGTACTTACCAGTGTGCTATCAGAGCACAACTGACATGGGACGCAGTCTAAACAAAAGTCAGCAGCTACTAATGAGGCTTGTTAGTGATGCTAATCTATGTAAATGTTATTAATTGAGAACATCTATCTTTTATCTCCAACATTTGGTAATCAGGCAATTAAAAAACAATGACATTCCCGGCGGTTGTTCTCCCAGTAAAAAAAAAGTGATCAAAGAGTCCTGAATAAGGAAAGGGAAAGTCCCTTATCAAGAGCCGGGCCTTGCCTTGGGCTACCAGGCCTCATTAAAGGCAGAAAAGCTCTGTTGATCACCAATTAACCTGATTTGTAGGAACTCTGATAAAGACCTCAAACAACATGAGTTTTCTTAACTATAATAAATGACACAGTTTATTGACAAAAATAAAAACGTTTGGTTTGAAAAAGAACATAAAGGAGCTATTCAAATTGGATAGCCCTACCACACACCAGGCCTGAAAGACGTGGGATAGGTTTAACTTCACCACACTGGTGGCATATTATCAATGCCAGATACAGTCAAACCTATTAACAGCCATATACACAACAACCAAATATATACATATTTGGTAGCTGTCACATAAATTTCTGTCATCTCTAGTCATAACAGACAGCAGATTGCATTAATTATGTATGTACTATGCTCATGAATGGAAATTCAGCGCTCTAGGGTGAACTCTGTATCTTGAAACACGAAAGTAAAAAAAAAAAAAAAAAAGGATATTTTCTTGAGGCTTAATTGGTGGACATTTTGTGATTATACTTTTTTTTTTTTTTTTTAAATCTTTGCAGTTGCTTTAAATTATCCCTAGTGTAAATTTCCATATGCCTTTTAACCCATTCTTTGCTTTCTGAAGAATTTAATTCTTCCTCTCAGGTATTGTTCGTAGCGTCACGACTAGTAGGCAGAGCACTGCAGTGTGACTGTCAACTATAATTGTAATTATTGCTAGCAGTTCATTAATTCACATGGTGATGGCCTGTCCCTGTTTGTCTCTCTGGAGAAAGAGGGAATAATAACTAAATCTAAAACTTGGGCCTAGAGTTGAGTGAAAAAAGTAGCACAAATACGGTTCCAAACTCAAGACTTATCTGTATTTAAAGGTTAAATGGTTTTGTTTTAGCACTACAGCTATTCCATCAAACCTATGCGTTGTGAATGAACCTGCTAGAGATAAATTGTCTGCATATTGGGGATCTTGCCAGCATTAGTACATCTTATCAAATTATACTCTGGGTTTACATTGCTTTATATGCAAAATTTTAAGTGTGCTTTAGGTCTTCAGTGATAAAATATGTTTGAGAATGTAAGACTAACCTGTCTTATGACGTCTATCAAGTAGCTGATGTCCATGATCTTTATGGGCCAGATCTGACTTTGATAAGAATCAGATTGGGTCATAAAGTGAAAAAATACCACTGTCACTTTTTCTGACATATCCATTTGACACATGCAGGACTGTATCTCAGATTTATACATCAAATATTCAGCTCACTTTTCTTCTTTATGATGAAGGCCTTCATCATTCCTATAAAAATATTTTCCATTATAAAATATCTTTTCTTCCTCACATCTGCCTTTTTTATTCTCTATTCATGACTATTCAATACAGAACTGAAGTAGTGAAGAAAATCATATGGGGAGGTCCAATGCCTTTAAATGAGCAATTTTTAAGAATCTTCAACTCTAACACACAAATTGATGATATGTCACATTTAGCAGAGAATGCTGGGTATCAAAAGACATGTCTGAGAAGAAACAAAAAAGAGACATAGCAGTAAGGGTAGTATGAAGTGTTAACAACCCCTTTGAAGCTCAGAGCCCTTTTTATTAAGATTATAAAATGAAAGATCAGCTGCTTAATGTTGGAGCATGTGAATATTTTGATCTGAGATGATGTCTATGGTTTTGCTTTCTTTACTAATGCATTAGTGCCTCCCCCACCCCCACCCCCACCAAAAAAAAAAAAGGTATTGGTTAGTGATACCATGGGTGAGCTTTTATCTTACCATATAGATCTGAACATGTTTTACAGCAAAGATAATTATCTCTAACCAGTGATTTTGGTTGGTCTTTGATTTAGCTGTTCAAGCAGATGCCACCATAGAGATTCTATTATGCACAAACAATTGTATTTCATTGGTAAGTGCCCTGCATGCCTACCTCATTATTAGAACCCAATTAATTTTTCTTTGTAATAAAATGGAAAGACTTAGAGCTAACAGGAAGGCTAATCTAAAGAAATTTGGACCAACCGCAAAGAGTACCTGGAAGAAGCATAAAGAAAGAAGAGCAGTAATTACGTGACACATGCACACATACAAAAAAGAGAGAACATGAATTGAAGTTTCAGAAACAGGCCCAGGGAGCACAGATCGCAATCTGGCTAGATTGAGAAAGTAGTACTAAGATGTCTTAATTATATGATTGATGTAAGCTTCAAAAGAAAGCTCAGCATTCACAATGGCTACAAGGTTATGAGTGTTATCTAACGTATAAAGAAAACTACCACTGAAGGCAAACACTACACACGAAACTCGAGATCTTTCTCTTTCAGAACCAATCAATAACATCTTATTTTTAATCTATATTATGTTTAAGAGAATGTGATGACATCCTTGATTGAAGATCACACGAATAATTATGCTAATAATGACTCACTTTGTAGGATCTACAAGGACTGGATCTACAAGAACTGTCGTTTGAATTCCTGTGACACTGTATGCGAGGGGACCTGGTTCAATTACCTGACAGAAGTACACAGACTATTTGTTTGAGACAAACTGGAAAAAGCACTGCTTGGGGACATTGATTAATACATTCTAACACAGTTCTGATTACTTTAATCCAGTGAGTTGGATCACCAGCAAATTATCTGTTTTCAAGATAGTGGGGTTATATTGGGAATCTCGTCTTGCGCGGAATTCCAGTATTTCAAAACTTGGTTTTCTCTGAATCAGACAAAAAACCCTTCAAATTTCATCATTTTAGGAACTTTTTTTTTTTTTTTTTTTACTTTTTCTTTCAAGCTTGCCACTAGAATTTAACTTCGATTCAGTTTTATCATTACAACAGTTAATACCTATGAAAGTAAAGAGTTAAAATTCAGATTTCATCAAAAGAAAATTTTTTTTTATAATTTGGGGTTTAAAATGCAGTGAAGAAATCAATACAAACCTTTTTTCAGTCAAGCAAATAGTTGTACCCCAGAAGGAAATGTCTTCATTTGAAAATTGCAAATGGAAGGTGTTTTCTGAGCTTCCTAAAATTTTGCAGAAGATTACAAAGTACTCAGTATTTCTCTAGCTATCTGTACTGCTGTCAATAAACTGCTTTGTTTTGGTGCTTAGCTTTTTGTTTCAGAGGGTATGAAGAAATGTTATCTTTGCACATAAAATGCACTCACCTGTGTACACCCAACAGAGTTTATTCTAAGGAACTAATAAGTGTTATGGAGAGCATCCAAAACTACAGATAAGATAGATAGACAGGAAGTAGGTCTTTATCCACAATGGACAGAAGAATTAAATTAAAAGCTATAAATGCACTGTGGCACAGTATGTTTTTAATGCAAGCATCCACATAATCTTCTTCTGAGATGGATCTGAGTAGTCCAAACTACCTGATCTTTGTCAGGGCTGTGGGTGAAGCAGTCTTCTCCTCTACCTATCCAATCTGTTTGTTACTGGAGGGTAACTCCCCTGCTTGGAGATACCCAAATATAATCTTAACACTGTTGGCCCAATTCTATTTAGAAGTCCTTTTACGAGTCCTGATTGACCAGGTCTGATGGTAATAGAGTGGGAGTTAATGCTACAAGCATTACACAGAAGAGGCAAAAATAAAAGCTCTACTGTGCAGACAGGAGGGGTGAAGGGTCCATTGAAAATCAGAGAGATTAGCAACTCATCACATTATATGTGGGTTATCAGGAGACAGAGGTAATGAAAGTGAGACCTATATCCTTGATCAATAAGAGTTTGACTGCATTTTGAGTTCATTTTCCCCTGCCGAGAGCGAGACAGCAAGCTTACTATTGATCACAGTGTTAATCCATAACTAGTCTGGGCCCTAGCCTACTGGAACAAGGAGAAAAAATAAGATAATAAGCAGGAACTCTTGATCTTTTATTATGGTGTGCTAGATAAAGAGAGTGCAAGGTTCAAGGTGAAATACTTTATGATTAACCCTTTCTTTGCTGCTTAACTCCAAGTGCATGAATGAAAGTAAACTAGCCAGGCCTTATTTTTTGATGTATATTGACCTTGAATCCTGTTGACAAACCTTTTGCTAGGACACCCATGTGTTGTACAGGTTACCACTCCACATCTCTTCAAAGCCCAGGGGACAGAGGCACTCACTTGGCATCTGAGTGAGATGGAGCCACAACCTCAGCCTGTGTCTTTCCCCTGAAATAAGCAGGCATGAGTTGCTGTAGATGAAAAGAGTTGAGATGAGATGAGGTGAGATGCATCCCTAAACTTCACCCTCAGCACTGTTGTTTGGAAACTGAGCTTGCTGATCTTAAGACATGCAATAGTTTCCACTGCTTGTGTATTTATTTTAGCCTTTGTTACAAGCACATCTAGATGTTTTCTGGTCGTAGGTTCTGGTTGTGGGGGGGTGTTTCTCTGATGTTTTTTTAACTGGCAACATGTGCAGTTAAGACAATTAAATCTTTCCCATGGCAACAGCTGACTGATGTCAGAGACAGCAACTGTTTTGAGGTGAGCAACTGAAGGCAAATTACCTTTAAATAAATCCTGGGAAAATGAGGAAAATCAACATTGCTATTGCAAATGTGGTTTTAAGCCATGAATATTCCATAAACTGTAAAATTTTAAAATAGCAGCATTCCCTTCAAGACTAAGATGATCTCTGTTTCTTGATTAAAGTTTCCATAAAGCATTAGAAATATGCATTTTAAGTTCCTTCCACTTGGAGGTGAGGAGCACACCAAGAGCCTAGCAATGCAGAAAACATTCCTCTGGCTCCTGTATTGGTATAATAGAAACAATTGCAACTATATATTCATTCAGCCTTCCTGCCTCGTTGTGTGATCCTGTCACATTTCACCAGATAATAGTTCAGTACTGTCATTCCTCGTCTGAGTTAAAGTGACCCATATTCCAGCAGAGCAGTGGCATTCCCTGTGCTGTTGGAGATGTCTTTGGGATACAACTGAGAACTAACAGCCTTGTAAATGCAATATATGAGGAATGGTTTAATTTTCTTTACCCAAAAAAACAAACAAACAAACAAACAAACAAAAACCACAAACAAACCTGCTCTCTATTCCTTGAATTTTGGGGCCAAAAGTCACAAGTGTGGCCTGCCTAGATAAAAATTATGTTTCTTCTGTAGTCTGCATCCATGCACATCACCCCTAATGAACTGAGAACAGAAAGATGCCAGCACACATGGCACTGAAGAACCACTCTTACAGATCTGAATGCAAATCTCACCGTAGTGTGATTATTTGATCCTATGACTTGGCCAAACAGTAACTATACTGTGCCTGCTAATGCCACGTTGCTATTTTGGTTGGGTGGTGTACCTTTCAGCTCTCCCAGGCCACAAGTAACTCATTCAGATAGCCTGTACAACTAATTTACAACCACTATAGAGCTACCTCACAGTCAGCTCCTTTTAGTAGTTGTTAAATTATCCCTATACATCATTTACATGTTACATGAGTTGGTTGGGATAATTAATGCTTGTAGAGCACTCTGAGGTTTTTGGATGAAATGTACAGTAGAATTATAATGAATTATTCTGGTGATGATGATAAATAAATACTACAGAAAAAACCTGACAACAGTTTTCATATGCTATTAAGACACAAACCTGTAGCTGGAATGCTCTTTTCCAGCTGTGAGTGCCCTGTAGTCTCAGATACTCAAACAGAGAGAAGATTAATCTTCAAGTGGTAGATAGCCAGTTATGCTTTAGTGTTCAGCATGTTTTACACAAGGGTGTGTAATGCAACTACCCACTGTAACATAAATCAATTTATGGACAAAACAAGAGGAGGAAAAAATCCCATTGTTCTTCAGTTTAATAACACACAAAAAAATAATACAGGGAAAGGTGAATGATAAGAGTCTCAAGAAATGGCAGGGGGTTTTTAAAAATATCAGATTGCTAAAATATTGCTGTAGGCAGCACTCGCAGGTTAAGCTGAGTGGTTCTTCCTACACAATCCAGAGAACCAGAGACTCCTGCAGATCAAAAGCAAGCATCTCTTTGCAGTTTTAGGGGCTATGTTTACTGGACTTCTTTATTTTATAGTATTTCAGTAGTTCAATGCATGTTATTAGTTTTATATTCTGAAAACACAGTTTTGACTGCAGAGGCTCAAATATTTGATGTCTTTAATTCAAGGTGTTGGTTTTTCTTGACAAGGAGGTTTCCCCAAACTTTCTCATCTCATTTTTGTCATGCACTTGAAAGCACTCATTAAGTTTTCAATGAAAGGAGGTGGTTAGAGCGGAGGAAACTGTAAAGTGGACTCTTGCACAGGAGCTGCTTTATAAGGCCATGATCTACACTGGACACTGATGCCTCAATTTTCTTACACAGGTACTTATATATGCACATGAACAAGGCATAGATTTGTGTGCTTTGAACGACATCCCCATAATCTTTATGGATTGTATTTTCTGACTACAGCCTCCATTTATGCACATGCCAATATTTAGTGCAATCCCTGCACAAATAAATGTTACCGTCTTCATCTAACCAAGACAGCAACCTTAAAAATATCACTCATGACAGATATGTGTACAGAGATTCAAATATACAGATGAAGCCGTCTATATTCATCTGTTATAACGTGTGCCAAACCAATAATGAAATGCAATGTAACATTTATAGTCAGATCAGAGCTTTGTGGCTTTACTCTCTTGAAAGTCCTACAGCTCTCAGGCTGACATTTCTGCCCAAGGTGCCCCTGGGGAGAGCTATGGAACCCTGCGAAATACTTGCAAATGAGTCTACTTCTTGTGAAAGTCTAATATGGAAAGTTTTACCTTCAAACTGTGGGGTGAATGAATCTCCCAATCCATTAAGGAAGGAGATGAACCACAGTTTGGATTTGGAAGACTGATTTTCTCTTTTTGTTAGGAAAGTTTCACCTTGTTTCTGGGAGTCAGAATTCAGAGTCAGTCTCTGGAGACAGAGGTTCCAATTCAGTGCATTAAGTTATGTATTTTATTAAATGGGGAAGAATATATAGGAAAGGGAGATACAGAAAACCATTAGAAGAATAGTTCAAGGAAGATAGACTTTGATCAGTTTATGGTCTAGCTGTCACATATAGGAAGTGTCCAGAGTAGAGACCTAAAAATAGAGTCACTCAAGTCTACATCTGGTGTGTTCTTGCCTTCCATGTCCAGTTGTTAGATAGGCTAGGATAGGTCATTGACTGTCTCACAAAACACTTTTTAAAATCAGAATTAACCCCTTGGACAATTTTTTGGCCAATTTGTCAAGTTACAGTTCAATTTCCTTAGGAAAAGTTAGACATTTAGTTCTGCATTTGAGGTGCTCCAAAAGGACCGAGATGGATGTGGCAGGAGTTGCCAGGTAGAACAGAAAAGTGGAGTGGACTTAGAGGACAGCAATCAGATACCAGCACAGATCACACAGTATTCAAAGAGTAGTGGCCTGCATGGACAACAGCAATTAAAAAATAAAAAAAAAAAATTGCTTTGGACTGGAGGAATGTTCTAAAAATGGATTATTTTCTCTCAGCTGCGGGAAATAGCCGGTGTGGAGTTCAGGAGCCATCCTAACCTTGGAGCGGTGCCCCACTAGCTGCAGCGCAGCCTCACCGTTTCACCCACTACTTCAGCTGTCCTGAGAGATATAAGTGTATGCTCCTCGCTCCCCCTAATTGTCACCACAGGACTGGAGTATTTGCTCCAGAAATATTTCCCTGGAATACATTTTTACTGTAAAAATAATACATCTATATGACTACATGGAAAGTGCTGTACCATGCTTACCATGAAACAAGAGCTAAGGAAGGTGGTTTTCATCTAGAAAGTAAATGTTTTCTTTCATTCGTCAAATTGTAATGTCATAAATAGTAGATTGAATAGATGTTTATTAATTATTCCCTTTCAAAATGTCCACCAGTGATGTAAATTGAAACGGATGGATTTACTTTTGGCAAGTTTTTTTATAACATTTTTTTCCATTCGTTGGTTTTAATGGGGTTTAATCTCTAAATTACTTCAGATTAAAGAAGGAAAATAGTACTGTTTAATAAATTTCAGCATGTTCAGGATTTTTAAAGTATCCTAATAGACAATGAAATTCTCGTTTTCCAGGCACCATTTTTCCTAACAACACATGGCAGATGATTTTTGCCTGACGTTGTATTTTACATGGCTTTAGTTCAAACATGCAAGATTGCTATGTGTGCTCAAATGAAAAGAGCGTATAAACGCAGCTATCTCACAGCCTCACTTACCACTTGTGAACGCTGTAATCACGCAGGCGCTGCGAGATGAGCCACGGCCCTGTTCTTCCGCTGGATTGAGTGGGGATCTGCCACGTTGTGGAAAATGTCCATTCTATTTTTATGCTTTGGAGCTCTTTGGTGGCCTATGCAAAACGTGTTCCTCACAATTAAGTCCCCAGTCCACTCTGTAGAAGCCAGTGCCTGGATGTGCTGGGAATATCTGGCATAAAAATTCATTCTTCTGTACACATTGTTAAAATGATAGTGAGATACTTTACCATCACATATACTGTACTCACACTAAGGATACTGGCATGAGATGTTACAGATAGAGCCTCAGCTCCAGATTGTCGAAACTAACAATAATTTATGTAATTATTTTATATTAATTATAGGTCATCTGCTTATATCTTTAATTAATTAATGCTGTAATATGATTATGTAATTTATACTTACTGTTGAAAAAGGTTAATTTGTCAAGAAAGACACAAGTTAAACAGAAATGTTATTAAAGCCCCACATAAACATTCAATTCAAAACTTGAACTGAACATAAAGGAAAAGTATAAAGAATTAAATTGCTAAACATCTATCTGTACAAACCCATATATCTATTGCAAGTTCATAAAATAGTTGGATTTCGTGTAGGTTTTTTTCTCTCCTTACAAATGAGACAGCTGCAATTTTTATTTTTGTCTCAGTGGGAATTTTAATGTAAAACAATTAATTTTCTGGTCTTTCGGAGGAAATCGTTACTTTTTGCCGTATTTTAGCCAAAGGAATTCTTTTTAATTATGTTTAAATTATTACTGTGATTTCATTTACGCAGAAAATTGTTCTTATAGAGGACAAATGCAAATGTAAAGATAAGGAGTTCTATAATCATGTCAGTAACATTTCTATAAACACTGTTTAAAACTAAAGCCTTCAAAAAGTAAACATTTTTTTTTCTTTAAATCATATATATTTTCAAATAATTTGCAATTTGCTTTATTATCAGCCCTAAAAAGTGCATTTACAACTTTCTTGGCTGAATTTCCCAGTACCACAGTGCTTAGGAAACAAGAATCACCTTCAGTAGAATTCACAGATCATTCACAGAGGCCCTTTCCATGCTTGGGGTGGGCAAAAAGGGCTTTTAGCCCCTGAAAGCCTTCAGATCCCCTTTCTACCCATGTACCTTAGAGCCACTGCCAGGTTTCTTACATCTCTACTTGCTGCTGGATCTCACAGACTATTTTATGCCTGAGTAACTTTGTTCAGGAGAATATTTTTTTCTGAATTCACTGGAATTGCTCTTATTTATTTAAGAGCTGACAGCTGCTGCAGTTCTTGGGAGTTCTTTGAGGCATGTTGCCTCTTCCTACGTGCTTGTGCAGAACCAAGGGCATTCTGATTTGGGGTAGTCACCTAAACCATGGCAAATGAGGCAAACAACTGACAAAAATCATGCAATTGAAAGCCACGATGTTAAACAGGTGTAGTGGGATCAGAAGCCATCCCTAGTGTTCATTACTGGCATATGCTATAATACTATCAAATTATTTCAGCAACCTGATGTGAGAATGGGGTGTGGGGTAGAAATTTGCAGATGGTAACAAGGGCAAAAAATGCCGAATGAATTTTAAATCTGCGCAGCGTAACATTTTAGCATCAAAGTGAGCATTTAGTACCAAATACCATTAATTAACATTTCCATGGGCTTTTTATTAAATGCTTGCTCAGCAAGTCAAGTGTCTTTCAAGCTCGGAACAGCTGTGAATGAATAAAAATATATTGACACAGATATATTCATGCATGCAAATAAATGTATTTCTTTCATTTGTTGTGAATGATTGTTATTATATTATAGATTTTTAACAAGTTAGAAACTAATTTGCATTATCAACCTGAACAGCTGAAAGGGGGTTGTACATTAATACCTGTCTACCTGTTTGTAATCCCTCCGTAGCATCTGGTCCCAGCTAACCCTCTGTTTCCTACTTGTTAGGAACTTGCTCCAAGGAAAGGGGTATGGTTCCTAACCCAAATTTCACTTCCAGCATCTCATTTAAGGCTACTCATCTAATCAGGTGAGTAGCATCTTCACTCCAGCATCTTCAGGTACTCATCTAATAGTGGCTTTCAGTTCAGAAATGGGTCAGTCAATGCCAAACAAGAAATAAAAAAGGGATAAATTAAGTTTAAAATAATGCATTGCAATGAACGGTTCTGCAACCAGATGCAGTTCTCACAGCTTAATCATCATATAGCTTGTTAATGCCAGACCCAGTTAGCTTTTGTTTTTACCCTGTGATAGTAACGAAATTAATTTGTTTCCTAATAAAATATTTCAGGATGTTGAGAAAATACAGATAAGTAGACAGAATCCTTATTAGGATCATCAGTATTAACATCAAATCCTTTTGTGCTCATTAAAGAAAATACAGTCAATTTAATTAATGCACATTAATCCCTAGTTGACATTAAAATCAGCTAAAAAACAACACTGATATAGATTATTAAAATGAGACCAAAAAAAGCATACAAGGTGGCCCCTATAGGAAGAAAATCATTACAGAAGACCTAGGTTTCCTTTTTTTTTTTTTTATTTTTAGGGAAAATGTAATCCAGCTGGAGGCACAGTCGCCTGCCCATTTCTCTAAGGAAAGTTTGCACCCACCTGTCATTTGCCTGTGGGACTTAGGAGCAGAAAGGCTGCTCTGGAGATGAAAACTAGAGATGAAAATCTGTCCCATGCAATGGTGATGTGGAAAAACCCTAGTCATTCTTACACTAGTCCTAGCTGGAAGTGAAGGGGTGGGTTTTGCACAGGATACTGGGCTGTATTATTTTCAGGACTATGGCTAAGCCTGAGAAACTGCTTTTCACTTTCTGTATCCCATGCGTGCTTTTTGTACGTTTGTTGCCTTAGCCGTGATTCAGCGGCATGTTAAGACATCCCATGATCTCAAAGTGGGTGAGTGATCTCATCCCTGTTTGGCAAAGCCCTCAATCTCACATTTTATTTTAGACCCGAGATGTCTCAATGAAGTCTCTGAGATCCCTCATGTGGCACCAGTAAGGCAGGTGCTTAAGAGTAGTATTATAAAAAATACCTGAGTGACTCAGGTGTGTCAGACTTATTTTCCAAAGCACTGTAGGCGTTTATGCACCTGAATCTCATAAGCCTTATATATGCATTCAAGCATGTCCTATGCTTGTATGTGCAAGTGCACATCAAATGCACTTGCTCTGGGAACAATGCAGGTATTTGAGCCCCATCTGATTAGGAGCTGTCTGCTGGCACAGCGCCGTGGTAGCGTGACCCTACCAGCCATGGGATGTGAGTTGTTTGCTCACAGACCTCGAAGCCCAGTGCCGCACTGAGCTCTGCAGGAAAGCTATGCCAAGATCGGGCTCCTCCAGGCGAATTTTCAGCCTCTCCTTAGGGGTCTGTCCTGGTGCCCAAAGTGGAGTGGAAAACAAGGGACCATTCAACATCCAGTCTCCTTCCCTTCAGAGCTGGAACAACTGGAATTGGGGAGTTTCAGGGCTGGGATTTGCAGCAGCAATGTTTGAGGTGTCTGACACCACAGGGAATCCCAGACTTAGCAGATATACCCAAGAGCTACATTTCCTCCTCCACTTCCCTGGTGCCTGCTCTAACCACCAAGATACAGAGCCATGCTCATCCTTGCATGTTCTGTCTGGCCCGAATTTTCTGCAAAGTGGAACTGTTTCAGGAGGAACTGAGGCAAATGTGGCCTGTTTCTCTCCCTCATCTCCCAGCAGAGATGGGGCAGGGGCTTATGTCCTCTCAGATGGAGAAGGACCTTAGGTGTAGATCACCATTGCTCTGGGGCTAGTCTAACCCCCCTGAAGGCTGGTGGAAGGGCAGGGAAAGCACACCTGCCAGGAGGGAAAAGCCATCAGGTCAGTCCTCTTTCTTCACCCGGTTCATTTTCTCTTTTAAAGCCCTGAGAACTCCCTTTGGATGAGACCCACTGCGCAAGCACAGAGGCCTCATTTCTGAAGGGCTCATAGAAAAATCAGAAAACACCAAGCTGTTAAAGCACTGACAGGGGACAGAGAACCCTAGACCTGCCCAGAAGGCAAATTCTAGGCTCTTGCCAGGCTTCAAGGAGAAAAGCTGCAATGCCTACAAACTCTTGGTTTATTTTGACCAGCAGCTGCACAGGTATTTTGAGAAGCCACATTTTGGACATAGATGTGTAAGTGCCTTTGTACACCTAGCCTAAGTTGCCTTTCAAAATTGGTTTTAGATGGCTCTGCAAATATTATCTTACTATTATTCTGTTGAATGGGGACCAAAATCATTTGATTGTGGAAGGTGTGTGTTGACGAGAGATTGATCTTCAATGTGCAGCTTAGATTTCAACTGAAGATGGCAGAAATGTTTCCTGAAAGAAAAATGTAATGAGTACTGGTTTATAATTCTTGCGTATATAGCAAAAATCAATTCATTTTTATAGAAATGAGGATCAATAATATGTATCTGTGCTCCTGGACACCAATATTTCTAAAATACCATTCAAGTCACGGCAGGTCTTATTTAAGTTAATGAGAGTTTTGCCATTGATTGTTTGGTTACATTTCACTTTATATTTCTTCATTGGTACCTGGTGTTTTTATTTTGCACGAATTTTAACTCCAGAATAACAATTTTTTTCTTTTTCTCCAAGATTTCTGTCCTCTGTTCAAACCCTATGCTCCCTTCACTATTGATTACATTCAGACTCTTATCTTCAGCTTATAACTTATTTTATTCACTACTTTAAAAGTGAAGATAAAACATGAAAAAGGAAAAAGGAAATTGTATGAATATCCCATGAACAGTGAGGCTTTATTTTTAGAACATACCTAGTTGCTAACAAAACAGAAGAACTTTTTTCTTTTTTTCTTTTTTTTTTTTTTTTTTAAATGGCGTGACATGTTCCAAACTATGATAAGGTTTTGGGCTAATTAAATAAGAAGTAAGGTTTGTTAATGTACGGGTTTATGATAGATGTTAGCATGTCGAGACTTTCGTTCTTCCTTTTGCTTCATATTTTAAAGTTTCCTTTTATGTGTGTGAAAAATGAGTAAAAGTGTCAAGTCTTATCACACCTGACCTTGCTTTTTGGCTAGCCTCTTTCCCTTATCTACCAAACACATTACTCTCCCCATCATAACGTGGTAGTGCAAACATCGCAGCTGGCCAGCAAACACGACCAAAGCTACCTTTAAACTACCTCTAGACTCTTTAAACTCAACTAAAAGGCTGATTAGGTTCCACCTCTTTGGTCATTATCTCATTTCGATAGCCACGCAATGAAAAAGCAATCTAGTAAAAAGCTCTCTCATAGGAAAACTAGTTAAAGTGTGTGCTTGCTTAGGACGGTGTACTTAAAGAAAACAATTTATTCGTTCGTCAAAACCAACTGTGTAAACTAGTTTAGCTGTTTGCCGAGGCTTGGCATGAACAAACGTTGTTGTTTTCCCCCCCGAAGCTCCGCGGGGAGGGGGAACGGGCGGGCGCCCGGCGGGTCCGGGTCCGGGTCCGGCCCTGCGCGGCTCCCGGCGCT
>NW_020799112.1:12834401-12838161 GCF_003259725.1 Athene cunicularia
CCCCCACTTCATCTCCAATTAGGGGATGAGATTATTCATTTGGTGGATTCCCAAAACTGCTTCATTTTTTATTTTGTTAATTAATATTAATAACATTTCTCCTTTTGTATTAATAAAAAGAAGCCCTCATAACCAGTGAGGAGATAAGGAGCAAATTGCAGGCACCTGCAAAACAATGGGATTGGAGAGGGGTAATAAGGCGAATGGAGATAGAGAGAGCAAGGTTTAGGTCATCCTCTCCACCCATTTAGTTGATGCAGGGTTGAACTCAGCATGGAAGCCTTCAATGTGCTCAGAATATTAGAGTCACCCCTCTTGGCTCCGGCATGGGAATTGGTGACAGAATACAGATGCTGATAGGTGGTGTTAATGGAGGGTCAGACTTGGACAATAGTATCCATCACTTGCCTCATGGCTCTGCTGTCAGATGGAGTCATTTCTGACTGCTCTATCACCAAGATTTGGGAGAGATTCAATTATTACATTCAGCTTGGCAGCAGTAGATACAAATCTATGCCCAAAGGACCGGAAAAATCACACACACACACCCTCTACTAGAGTGGGTTTTTCCCCTTTCTAAATTAAAAAAAATAATAATAATAAATAAATAAAAGAAAAATAAATGTCCATGCCATTCAATATGCCCCTGTGCTAGGAGGTCCTGAAAAAATCAGCCGCCGCATTGCTTGGCCTGAGAGTTACCCGGCAGTTCTCTCTGCACTGTGAAACTCTGGTAGAGAAGATTATTGCGGATCCTCTAAACTTTGAAAAGAGTTTGTGCCCCAGGACTTGGGGCTCCGCATCCCGGGCAGGGAGGTAAATCCTATCTCTGGGTGTCGAGAGCTGAGCACGACCCACTGCAGAGCCCTGCTCCACCCCGGGCGGCTTGGAAGATTAGTTATCAAGTGTCCAGAAAGTGCCCTCATTAACTTTAAGAACGGGGCTAAAGGACAAACTTTAACCACGGAAAAGCTCTCCATTTCCCCCTTCCTACTTTTAAAGGTATTTAAGTGGTGATAGCCGTTTTAAATTCAGTCCGGATTTTATTCCCCGGCTCCCTGTGGCGAACTGATCCACTTCTAAGGAGGAATGGCTTGTTTTCTCTAACACGTTATCCATCTCTTGAGTGGTGCAAATGCTGAGGTGAAACCTGGTGCTTTTCAGTGGTATTTCTTCAAAACTCTTACTCAAACGCTCCCCTCCCTCCTCTCTGCTCCTCCCGAAGCTTTCAGACACTGTAATTCCTGAAAGATAAATTCTCAGGTAATGGGTTCTGAGAAAAAGCAACAGAGGTTAGGAGTCAACTGCCTCCTCTTTAATAATTCACATGTCATATTTCTTCCACTTTGTCAAGTTGGCTAAAGAAGATGGGCAGGGCTGAGACAGGCAGACACTTGAGTTTATTATCCGAGGGCTGGGGGGACCCAGGGAAGGGCGATGCCCTCTCTGTGTCTCGAAGAGGGGCAAATCCTACTGCCCGGCTCCCGTGTTGCCATCTGCTCGCCCATCTCCCAGCCACTTCGCAAAGAAACGCTTGTTGTTTTCCATCAGATACACTCCTGCCTCGCTTTCCTCTTCCTAGGGTCCCCCATTCTCCTCTCCTATTAACTTTTAAAGCTGTTAATCGTCCCTTCACTTCTTTTACTACCATTAAAAACCAAACAAACAAACACACAAAAAACTAAAACCACCAAACTCAACCAAAAAACAAACAAACAAACAAAACCCCAACAAAACAAAACCAAGCCTTACAAATAAACCTGAGTGAGAGCCCATCCTGGTTTTTTATTTTAGCCAATGCAGTGTGTTATGTCTCCCTGAGTTATAATACTCTTTTGGTTGGGATATTTCTCTGATCATGTTTGTAAAAGTTTCGGGACTTGCTAGATCAAATGCAAACAGTTTGGGATAGTCAAAGGGAATCTGGGGTTTATTGGTAAGGTGAGGAAGCTTGGGGCTGGGCAGTGCAATAAAATACCAGCGTCTGCAAATGTATTCAAAAAGCTTGTCGCTTAAATACAGGAGACAAACAGTGACTTTTCCGAAATTTGTCACCTTTCCTCGTATTATACAGGTCCCTGAAAAGGGTACAAAATGGGTACATTATAATCCCAGTAGTCCCCGCTAATGTGTCTATTCTGTTCTCTTTTAGAAAAAACTTCCAGGATTTCCTACGTTTTCCACTTTCTTGCCCCATCCTTAATGCATATTTCCACCGCATTGTCCCAAACCTGTCTTCTAATGTCAGTGCGGAATAATGTCATGTACCTGTGAACGTGTCGGCTGCATTTTGAAATAAAATATAAGAAAAAGAGAAGAGAAACAGCTTCCTGAGCCACGCCGCCTGCTCTCGAAAGCATGGATACAGGTGAAAATGCGAGTGACAGCAGAGAGGAGAATGTCTTTATTCTTCTGGGAACTGCCTCTTTTCTCCTCTTACTATATTATGATTTTCCTCATGCTATGGTTTAAAGTAAAACACTTTTTTTCAACAGTCTTTCATTGAAGCAGCAACACATTTTAACTGATCTTTTGCAGTGTAGTCTCTTATGTGTGGCTATAAGCCTTATCCCGAAACAATAAAGGCATATGCCTTTATCTGTCAGATTTCGGTAACTTTATACATGAAACGGAAGAGCAAGCAACTTTGGGGGATTTAGCAAAAGGACTTATCAGTGTAAGTAAGGATAAGAGCAAACCCTGAGGCCCATGGGAAGTTTGCCCTTGCGATAGCCAGGGTTTGTTACATTTTTGGTTAGAGGCTCATGACTTTCACCCTTTCCGCAAGCATCATCTCCAGCAACAGGCAGCTCCGGTTCGCGGTGCAGATTGCTCTGGGATTTCGTTGGGGTTTGTTCTTCCTTCAGAGAAAACCTCTCGTGTTACTGGGGGTTCGACACTTCAAAAATAAATACAAACCCGCAATAAGCCCCGTGAGCCAAGGAGAAATAACAAGCGTCAGACGCTGAAGTCACCTTGGCCGGCAGGCTGGGGCCGGGGGGAGCATCATCGGGGGGGGCAAAGGGGTGCAGATGCTGTGCGCTGTGATTTGTGCCAAGTGCTCCTGCCTGCGGCTCTTCCGACGCCACACTGTGTGGGCCATGGCTCGCACAGGGATAGTGGGCTGGCACAGAGGTCGCCCGTGGGCTCATGAAGACACGCGTGTCCTCATATTGTCTTTGCGCGTGTCGCGTTTTTCCCCGCCCTGAGGAGGATGAGGGGCTCCCCGGGCCGTGCTCACCTGCCACAAGGCATAAAGCTATCCCGGCTGAAACTCTTAAATTTACACTCTGACACTTCGAAACTTCTATTTATTTATTTATTTTTCCAGACACGAACACTCTTTCCCCCCCCCGCCCCCGGCTCCCGAGATGTGAGTTTATTTTCCCGGTGCCAGACCGCTCCCGGAGACACCCGGCAGGCGCCGAGCGGGGCTCGAAGGGAGAGACTGAGCCGTCCTCCATTGGCAATCAGCAATGAAACGCGCTTGAAAAGCTGCCAGGGAGAATTAGGATGGTAGCCCTATCCTGCAAAATCAGATGGTTTAAAATGTCCCTGAGCAGCTGTTAAGCTTGGTGGGTTTTATATTATTATTATTATTCTTTTCCGGCTTTTTTTTTTTTTAACACCTGCGAAGTTTGTCTATGAGGATGCCACTAAAGACAGAAGTACTGAGTGCTTGACAGACTCCATAAAGTCCTTGGCATCCTAACTACGTGACAGGTCCAAGGACTAAGACCCGGGGCCGGGCTGTGAGCTC
>NW_020799112.1:12838211-12856336 GCF_003259725.1 Athene cunicularia
CCCCGCGGGGAGCCGCTCCCCTGCCCGCCCCGCCGGGCACCGGCCGGGTCTTAGCGCATCTTTGCAGACCAGCAGCAGATGCTCTCCTGGCCCCAAATACGAAAGAAATTAAGGACTTGGGGGGAGAAACCCGTTTGCGGCTGGTTCCTCTTGCCACAGTCACACGCAGCCTGCCCTGCGCTGCGCAAAGGGGGAGGAAAGGTCTCCAGACGTTCAGACAGCCCCGATTTAATAGGAGGAAGAATAAAAAAATAATAAAAAAATAAAAATAAAAAAATTAAAAAGTCTGGTGCTGTCCGGTCCTTGTTTTCCGAGGAGGAGATGGCACTGGTAGCAGGGTGTGCTGGGGCTCTGTCGGCGCAGGAGCCGCCCCGCTCCACGCTGCGGAGGATGCGCTGCGCCGGCGGCCGCCGATCGCATCAGGGTTTCTGCTCACACCTGTCATGTGAGGTCATCTTCCCTCTGCCTTCCAAACATCTGGAGCATTCGCCCTCCCCCCTCCTTGATTCCACTTGCTGTTTCTTCTTATTGAGTTCTCCATGTCTCTCTGCAACTTGTCATAACCTGTAATAAAATGCCCTTTTCGTCGGGAGTTAAAGTCCAGAGGGCATCAGATCCATTTCCAGCTGACAGCAGAGAAGCGAGGCAGGACAGCGGCGGGAGGATCGTTTTTGTCTGCCTCCAGGGCTTTAACCATTTCACAGCGAGACACCCCGAGGGCAACCGGACCCCGGTGTCTGGGCTGGGTCTCCCCCAGGCCCCTCGAGTAGTGCATTGCAGCCTGTCGTTGTCCCCCAGCACCACACTGGGACCAGGACTGGGGGTCCTGGGCAGCCTCTGCCCCAAGGAGCGCGCAGGTCCCTGCCAGGAAAGGGCATTAAAGAGCAGAGCATCCTCATGTCCCCGAGAACCAGCCCAGCTATGTGAATCCTCTTCTTCTGCTTCTGCTTCTTCTTTTCTTCTTAATCTTTCTTCTTCTTCTTCTTCTTCTTCTTCTTCTTCTTCTTCTTCTTCTTCTTCTTCTTCTTCTTCTTCTGCTTCTGCTTCTGCTTCTTCTCCTTCTGCTTCTGCTTCTTCTCCTTCTTCTCTTTCTTCTTGTTAATATCATCATCATCATCATCATCATCAATATTAATAATAATTATAATTATTATTATTATCATTACTCTTATTATATTCTTTATTACTATTGCTATTACTAATATAATTAGAGTACACAGGGAGAAAGACAACCACTATATGCTATATATACTGTTACATATTACATAGAAGGCAACATCAGACATGTGTGATGAACATGTGCTTTCTTTATGTCTGTATTCATATGCATTGAGAATAACACACAATCGTAAATACAAACATGTATAAATACGTGCTGTGTATAAGTGTAAGCTTATATACATATGCAGATTTATAAACATATACTCTCTCTATATATGTGTGTGCATATGTTCACACATAAAGTAGGTGTTAGCACATAGATACATAGACGGGTTTTCCGTGCATTGTACTGAACGAGAAAGTGTGCATCCTGCAGTTTGTTGCCTCCTCTGTTTACAGAGGCATGTGTAGGACCAGAAAAATACACCAGAATATAAGGTGTGAGAGGCCAATGAGCCTTTAAGTGGTTAGATGTGATTTTTTTAAAGACCAAGCAAACAAATAACAAACAGGAGGTTGGTAAAATCACGCCCAGCAAGGTGCACTGTAACCCTGGCACTCCCCAACATGTCCTGGCAAGGGGTCAGGCTGAGGGGGCTGGTGGCAGGACTGTGCCTCTGATCAAGTATTTATGGCCACTGCATCTTTGCATAACATTTACTTTGCTTTCTTTAATGGTTTCCTCCACTCCTTTCCCTGCTCCTCACTGCAAACAGCCTCAGTTCAGCCCCAGCCCTTGTGATGATATCAAGAAAGGTTTTTCTTTTTTTTTTATGGTCAAGCCAAAGCGAGGTCATTCTAATAATACCCAAGGTCACTGGTGGGAGCCACCGAGTCTCCCAGTCATTTTTCATTTGCTTGCAACAGTTAATGACAGTCACAGGGATGGAGCTGGGAGCTGATGGCCATGTGATGTCACCAGCACATGCTAGGGGATTATAAGGGCAGGTACAGGGCAGGGTTGTGGATTAAAAACGATGGAAAAAAAAAAATCACTATTAACTGCTTCTGCTCCAGCTCCTTGGTGGAAAAAAAAAAAAAAAAAGTGCAGACAAAGGAGGGGGATTTTTTCCTCCTCCCCCTCCAAATCAATCCTCCAAAATGCCAGCTCAACTGCTCCATTTTTTCCCAGATTTAGTGACTCAGCTAGAAAAGATCTGCAAAGCATGTGAGAGGAGGCATCGCTTACTGTACCAGCTGCTGGACAAGAGGTTGCAAAAGCAGCCTTGGGGGCGTTCCTCTCCCTCCCACCCAAATCAAAGACCTCATCCCTTTCCTCCTGCCACCAAGGGCAAAGCTTGTGGTGACACCAGCAGGAGTCAGACCTAGACAAGTTTTTGAACCTAGACAGGTATGTTGTGGAGGTTTCTTCGGTTGTTTTAACTTATCCTTTCTATTCTAGCTGTCCACTTGGAAAAAAAAAAAATAAAAAGAAAAAAGAAAAGGAAAGAGACCACCCGTTTACATCACTCCCCGGTCAAGCTGAGGTACTCCTTGGCTGGCGGAGACCCAGCAGAGGTAGGTATTGATTTAACCATGTGCACCAACTGCGAGGTTCACATTGCAAAGTGCCCCTCACACAACCACGCTTGCACTCAGACCTGCCCCCCCACCTCCGAGGAGTCACCCCAGAGATCTCAGTCCTCATGTGTGGCCCATCGCTTAAACTCGTGTCCTGAAACGTTACAGACTGGAAAGCCATGAGTTTGCACCAGTCTTCAGGGACCAGAGGAAGAAGCTACATAAATCAACTAGATTCCAAGTTTCCTTATAACTTAAAAAATATAATTATATTCTGCTCCAAAAGGTGAAGGGGTAAGAGGTTTTTAACCTGTGGGATAACTAACAGCTTGGACAAAGTACTCTTTCTCATTGGGAAATAAACCAGAAGAAAGATAAATAACACATTAATCTTCAGTCAGCCTCTCATCATTGCAGTATTTTGTCTTAGTTGTCTCATCTTATTGCATTTATTTATGAAACATAACCTTCCCATAGCCTTTGTTTCTGCATTTTTATTATTTTCTGACATATTAACTGTATAGTGTCCATCAGTTTCATTGTTTATTATTGTCATCACATATCTTTTAAAAAACAAATGCTATGAAGAATGTTGGATATCAGTTGAAATTTTTGTCCAATAATGAGGTTTTCAATCATTTGATCTGCAAAAGCAAAAAACACCCATTGAAATGTGGCAGTCCAGAATAAAACGATTAAGACGTAAAAGAAAACAAGCAACTATCTGGTTTATATGAACACCTAAACTCTAGACTTGTTTCACAGCCTACAACCATTTATTAAAGTCTCGCTGTTGAGGTCAATGGACTCTGGATCACCTCCTATTTAAGGCGGAATGGATCAATGGGATGAAGAGATGAAATCAAACTGATACAATTGTCCAAACACACCGAGATGCACAAAACTTGTGTTTTCTGTTTTCTGTGTCTGTTGTCTTCTCCTAATGCTCATTCCTGCAAATAACTTTTTCTTCAAATGCTGTGTCTCTCTTGTATGAAAAGGAAGAAACAGATCCAGCTGGAAGCTGAATTTTGGAGCCAAATTGTGCTGTTTAAACAGTCGTGGTGGCAGCGAAGCCCTCTGAAGGATGCTGAGCTATGGCATTATGATATCTGCTCTGAGATGGCTTGTTAAGGATCTTCAGGTGTTACCTGGTATTTACTTCAGCAGTTCTGTCAGAATCAAAGGATGAATTATTTATTTATTTTCCCTGAGAAGATACAAACCCATGTGCTGCTCCTTGGATGAGAAGGACGTGGTGCATTCTTCCTATCCGTCTATTTTCCACAAAAATGAATAATGTCCCATTTACAATCAGGCCTGACTTGATTTATCATAGTTAATAGGATTAGAGCATCAGCCTCTCTAAGAATATTCAAATTCACGGGAAGAGTGGTACCGAGTTGCTGGTGTCTTTCTTCTCCTCCTGTGATGGGCATAATGACACACCTCCAAGCAGAGGGGATTTGTCCGGTGGGAGCAGGCAGATTATCTGTATCTAGTGAAACAAGGCGTGCATGGCAACCTTTGCCAAGGCTCAAAGCCAGAACCTACTCACTATAAAATAATTGTGTCACTACCTAACCAAGGCACTCTTCATGTTTCATTTATCTTTTGACTGTAATTGAATGGTTGAAAAGAAAAAAATGTAGACAAATTCCAGCTGTATTGAGATCTGTTTCTTTCTCTGCTACCATGTCCCATCATTAGATAGTTTCCCTCTCTGTACGGAAGGTCAGAGAGTATAAATATAAATTGCATTTTGCATTACTTCTAGATGAGTGAAGCTGTCAAAGCAATAATATAAGCTTTCAGTCCCACATTCTACCACTTCTTTCCCATTTTTTGGCCAGGAGGTCATGTGCAAATTGAACGTGACAGCCCAGACGACATGTCCAACAGACTTATATTGTTAGACTGTTCTGCCATGGCACTCATCACAAATTAAACCCACATCGGACTTAGAGCTCTTCAGTAGCTGCTAACAGTAGCTCAGACTTCTTGCAAAAAAGTTTGTGTCCACATCAACCTTGTCTAAGAACAACAACTCTTTTGGAGAATCTTGTCAAAAATGCAGAAAACGGGAAAAAAACCCTCACAGGCAAACCTGAAAGAGTTGATCATAGTAACGCCAACTTTTAGTTGTTTGAAGGCTGGATGCATTTATAGCGTATGTGTATGTGTGTACTGTTCACTTCTGTAAAAACGTGCTCCTCTGTGAAGTTTAGGTGAACATTCAATTGTCTTATAGTAAGTAATAATTCAGTATTTAGTGGGTATTGTTGCTACCGGAATTCAAAAGAGGGGGAACAATCCTCTAACTGTCCACCTCTTTTTATGCAAAGTTAGCTTCGTGTCTGTTGAATAAAATGCTGTGTATGACAGTTAATAATATTGCTGATTTGGAAATAAATGTATAATTACAGCATTAAAATCTACATGGGCAGTGTCCACTAGCAGCTCTTTGGATGATGTAGTCTAAATTAATTTGTGAAAATAAATGCTACTGAATATTGTCTACAGAACACCAAAAGGATGAGATTGAGGTTGTTGTCTTCAGCTGGAGTAGAATCAGGTGTCAAAGCTTTAGAAAGTTCTTTGTGCTGTGTACAATGTTGGAGTAAAGATAATGCTGAATGACAGTGAAACAAGATCGCTCTGGGGACAGAAAACCAGATTTCAAGCCCTTCACCTTTAGGTATCTAAAAATGCAGCACAGGTTGTGAACAACTGAAAATTCTTAGCATCTGGCAGCGGTCTGCTGGCCTATGCTAAAGAGCTGGTGGTCTTAGTCCAAATCTCGGCAGAAAGGAGTTCACATTATAAATGACATTATCTGGCAAATCTTTGCGATAGTCTGAGCAAAGGGGCCAAGAACTAACTTGGCACAGAAACCCATGCTTTTCCTCATGACAGAAATGTTCTCCCTAGATAAGGGCTGAGACATACATATGGATCAAGAAATGTCCCTGCTAC
Source organism: Athene cunicularia (assembly GCF_003259725.1). Classification (NCBI taxonomy): domain Eukaryota; kingdom Metazoa; phylum Chordata; class Aves; order Strigiformes; family Strigidae; genus Athene; species Athene cunicularia. The sequence goes on from NW_020799112.1 coordinate 12,843,870, forward strand.
TCTTGCTCTACTAGCTTTCCATGAATTAACAAAGAACTTCATTTTCAAGGACTATCAGGCTTCTGCCTTTTTTTTTTTTTTTTTTTCAGAAGGACTAAACTTAGAGTGAAGAGTTTGGGTCCCATCTGGTACATATCGGTAGGGGCTTTGCAGGCTTCACTAGAGCTACACTGATTTACACCAGATGATGCTATTAGAGGACGGAACTATCCAACAATAATTATAAAAAATGTCTTTGATTATGCATGTGCAACAACTATTTATGTTTACATTGCAGAGATTTGCATGTAGCACAGTGGGGAGTATTTTATCTCTTCAAAACATTGCACCAGCATAAATAATCCACTGACATTCAAATGAGCAAAGAAATACCCGCTTTTTACCACAAGATGGACCATAAAGGTTTTTCTTCACGCATCTTTTTCAAACAGATTTGTCAATAATCTTCAAATGCAAAGTTCATTCTAAAGAAAGAAACATGGAAAAAGAAAAAAAAAAAAAAGTTCTTTTCCAGGTGGGTATATTATAGAATGCTCTGAACAACAAGTGAATCTAGATGAAACCAGACAATCCTGCACTTGGGAGAGAAGAGGATGGGGGAACCAGGGGAAAGCAGGACATCAAAAATGCCACACAAAAGGCAATACTGTACCCCATTTGACAGCATTCAAAGTAAATTGTAGAGGAATATGAACCAGTTCAAATCCAGAGTGAATACCTGAAGCAAATGGACACAAACCTACCAAAGGTGGAGATGGAAATAATTTTGTGAAAACTGGGAGACTTTCTGTTGAAGTACCAGCCTGGAATGGCACCACAGAAATTACCACTGGGGGAATTTCAGTGACATTTAAGCTTTCAAAATAGAAAATGCTTAAAATATGCAGTAATACGTTGTACCTTTGTCTCACGAGAGGAAAGGGAGTTGAAAGCAGGTAATATTCCTTTGATGTTGGAACTACATACATAGATCTCCTGCTTTGACTCCTGTTTTGGGTTTGGTTTTTGTTTTTTTTTCTATTTGTTACTTGTGCTTTGGTGGTGCTTCGAAGGCATTAACTTTCTCAAAATAAGGCATGCTGCCCTACTCCAAATATAGCCTTCCTCTTGAGAACAAGGGAGGAAATAGTTGCTGGCATTATAAGTTTGATGTCCATCAGAGAACTGGAAGAGGCACAGACATCATCTTCATGGTCTGGCTCCCTCCATTCGCTTTCACATCTTCCTTCAAATACCCCAGGTGCTGGTGACAGTCGCACAGGTCTGGTGTAGCAGCATGGCCACAATTGCAAGGACAGCTCATCTTGGCATACGTCCTTGGATGAACTCACTCAGTCCCAACTCAAAAAGCCCCTGGAAGTCACTGAGACTGCTGCATCACTTCCGTACCCAAAAGACTTTGCTGCCTTTGAGAGCAACCTCCACTTTTGCCAAGGGTGTTGAGGCAACAGCGGGCAGTTTAATCAAAATGTGAGGAGGAAGCAGAGACTCAAAGATTTGAGAGCTCTGTGCTCTCATCTGTTTCTTTTGCTGAACTCTGGAAGAGAAACCAGAGATACCAAGGTATTCCTGCACTTACACCCGACAGAAGTAGATTTTGTTCCAGGTGGGAAACCACACAACACTAAACTCACCTGGGTGGTTTGGCAAGCACTCTGGCCTGTTATCCTACACAAATCATGTTGCCTCAGTTTCCTTATCAACAAGATGAGGATGTGATAATGATAATCTACCTCTTGGGAACACCCTGAACAGTAATTAGTGTTTTTCTTAGCTCTTCCAAGATGAAGCGTGTCACATAAACGGTCAGAGTTATTAAACTGAATTTAATTGGCAAGGGCTTGAGAAAAATTTCTGTCATATAAAGAAATCTTTGAACAAGTGAAGGAGCTAGTGAACTTGATCCTGGCACAAGAACGCCCTTCTGTGACAGAACAATGTAAGGTGGGGGAAGGAGAGCCACCACACGTGACCCTCTGGGTCCTTTAATGGGAGCCCGAGATGAGAAGTCATATAAGGTATATGCACAGGATGAGTGAGAGACAGAAACCTGAGTTTAATTTCTGAAGTAAGCAGGGTGAAAGTGAGCATCTCTAGAAATCCTGTCTGCTCAAAGCAAGGGAAGAACAGAAAAAAACAGGCCCAGGTTCTAGGAGAGGAATTTAACAAGGGGAGCACAGGTTTATCTGGGATCTTGCAAATACCAGTCAGATGGATTAACGCTGTAATTTTGTATCTTTGTGGATTTGGTTTTCCCTGAAAGCAAATATCTCTATTTTGATGGCTGTTTTGGGGAAACATAAGCTACCGTCTTTAAAACCCAGACTTTAATCCTAGCAAACTTGTCAAACCTCCAGGCACACTGCTCACCAGAATTTCAGTACAAGAGTAATCTGTCGTGTTATCACTACAGAATGGGGCCAAATTTTTAAAGATGTCTCTGCAATGAGACTCTGAAATCCGGTACTAAGCCATCAGGGGATTTACATTCACAGTTTGGGTTTCCAACATATCAATAGGAAGTTGAGCTCCAAACACAAACGCGTTGCACGAGTGTAAGAAAAAAATAAAGTGAGAAAAGCCTCTTTTCATTTTCTGGGACAAGCATGAGTAAACTAAAGTGACAACTGTACTTTTGCTTTGCATGCAAGCTTCCTTTGATTTTTCGTGAGAGCTCGGACATTCAGAAGCTCTGTTTATAGGAGCTAATCAGAAAAACAAAGAAGTTTTAAAAACTTGTCCTGTTTTGAAATCAGTGGATGTTGAGCACTGAAGTCACCCGATAGGTACTAATGTCATACTCCTGAAATTTATTCTGTTGGTGATTGTAAAGATGTCTCTAGATCCTTAGAGGAGATAGAGATGTCCAAGATATCAGGGAGTGTAGTTATAGGACGAGACATAACGGCTTTAAACTGCAAGAGAGTTTATTTAGATTAGATATAAGGAAGAAATTCTTCCCTGTGAGGGTGGTGGGACATGGGCACAGGTTGCCCAGAGAAGCTGTGGCTGCCCCCTCCCTGGCAGGGCTCAAGGCCAGGTTGGACGGGGCTTTGGGCAACCTGGGCTAGTGGAAGGTGTCCCTGCCCAGGGCAGGGGGGTGGGACTAGATGACCTTTAAGGTTCTGTCTAACCCAAACTGTTCTATGATTCTATGCATATGAAACAGTTCTGAGAGTCTCAGTCCAGTCCTCTCCGTCAGCAGGGTGAGCAAAGGTAGAGCTGGGTCACTGCTTGCTGGCTGCAGGAGTGGAGGTGGCTCCATCATGATTTAACCAGCTGGATAAGCCATGTTTCTTTTTCCAATTTTATCACTATTAGGTTTTGCCATGGCTCCCTTTCTTCTACAGTTTGTGCATTTTTAAATTGTTAGCTCCTTCAATAACATTTGCAGCTCACCTGAACCACATTCACCTTACTTACAGCGTTCTTTCAAGTACCCATGTCAAAGCTACTGTGCCAGTGGTTTTCATCTTCTCTCCCTATCTAAGAGCAGAGTTTGGGATGGTCCATACAGATACCTGGGCCATACACTTCAGATCATTCATTTAAGTGTACTTCCTAAATTGTCACATTAGTGCAGTCCCACAGCAGAGTGTATAATCATGAAGTGTATACTGGGCGAGATGCTCTTCTGTGTTTAAGTGACATAGCTGTGCAGTCTCCAATAGCTCAAGGTAAATTTTTGAGACTGGTCTCTGCTTTCTACTAGTCCAATATGGGTATGCAGTTATTTTTGTGTTATAGATATTTCACTGTTTGCTTGCGTATGAATTCATTACATGTATTTTCATGTTATGTGATAAAATACAACAAAAGTTTTTGTAAATTTATCATTCCAGAAACTTTTTTCTTCTCCACTTTTTTTCCCCTCCTGTCTTTCCTTTACTGAATGACTAATAAATTAATGCTTAGAGAACCCATTTATGATGCAGAGAAAACTTGTGTTCAAACCTTCTGTTTATCTTTCTATTTCACTCTGTGAATATCTTCACTGTGGGTCAATTTGTTATTCTTACATGGCGATCTCTGCCTCAGAGGTTTTCACCAGAAAGTCATACCTAGATTTGAGAAGTCTTAAAGTTTAACTGAAATGGATATAATTTATTTTTAAACTTACATATTTTTCCAGTGGAAGAAATACATGCACATATGGGAATCAAGCTATAAAGTCTCAGGGTGTCCTCTGCCAGAAGATTTTGTGAGGGCTGTGGATCAGATGAGGTGACTACAACCTCTTCCCTTTCCTGAGGAACAGCATCTGCAAGGAGGCAGTGACTGAGGTGGGAGGAGAAACGGCCAGTGCTCCTCAGTCAGGGTGATCTGACCCTTTAACCGGTTCACAGTCACCATTTGCTTCCCATGTCATCTCCTCTAACACAAAATTTTATACTGTCCTTATTGGAACCTTGATAATTTTTTTCCTGGAAGAGCTGCAATCGTTGGCATTATTTTCCACAGCTCTAGATCAGTAATAAACACATACCATCACTTTCTTACCCTAAAGCATTTACTTTTCAGATCCCCCTTATCAAATATGCTATAATAAACCAGTGTTGTTATTGGGATTATTGAGGGCCAATTAAATATTTCCTGGATAAAATAATCTTGGATATATAGGTGTGCACAAGCAGGAATGACCAAGGTTTTCAGAGACTCCTATTCATATCCATTACTGGAGGAACTCAGAACACCAGCTCAAATTTTTATTTATGCATCGGGTCTGAGCTGAGCAAAGGAAGTGCTGAGAAGATGTGTTTGAAGAAAGTGATCACTGCAAATGTCTGTTCCTTTGTCAGTCGAGTTCTCACTTTCCTGCTTTGTCACCCACCTCAGGCTGTTGCTTTGGTGATGCCTGACATAACACAACCAGCTGAAAACAAACATGGCCATCCTGAATGTTTGTACCACGGCTCATATCCTCGAAGGTGTTTAGGTGCCTACTCATTGCGATGTAACGGGGTGACTTTACACCACCCGGCTGAGTGACACCGCCGTGCCCGAAGCCAGGCTCACCTGGCTCTGGGGACTCCCCCGAACCGGGGGCACCAGGTGCTGCAAAGCCACTGTAGTGGATCTGGTGCCATCTGCCCTCCTGGCCGTGAGCATGGAGGCTCTTGGATGCGCCAGCAAGTCCTGGCTGCCAGAGCAATCCCTCGGTGCCGCTGACAGCTTGTATGAGGGACAGGACTGTGTCCAGATGGCCCCAGATTTTGAGGAACTGCACTGAGAGATCAAAACTGAACTCACCCCTCAGCGGTGGGGGCTGAGAGCGCTTTCTTCTCCCATATTCCCCATATCCTACTCCTGTCGTCTGCCATCCCTGACAATATCATCACTGACAATGCCACCCCATCACCACGCAGGCTGGCAGCCATCCCCGGCTCCCCCCAACCTGCACCGCCTGTCACCTTCCCTCCACCGCACTTCGGAGGTCCAGCCTGGTCTGTGGTGTGCCCCCTTCTCCTCCTTTCTGTGTCTCCTTCCTCACCGCAGCCTCCCATCTGTCACCCATCCCAAAAACCAAGTGACAAATCATTTTTCTCAGCATCCTGTGCCTATCTTCCAGACATCTTTTACACTCCTTTTTTCCATCCTACAGCAAGGTCATACTTCTTAACCTCACTTCCTCGATGCCCATATGCTTTCTTTTTTTTTTTTTAATATCATTTTTTCTTACCATATCTCAGTTTCTTTTTCGCCAGTGATGCCCACTTGGATCATCTGTTTAGCTGCATTTTATACAACTGTCTTTTTCCCTCTAGTCCCCATATCCTCCCTTCATGGTACTTCTTCAGTGTAAGAGTAGTCAATAGTCCCTCTTTCCTACCACTTAAGAAGTGTTCATTAGGTGGGACCTTTAAAAAAATTGTTAAGATCATAGCAAACAGGTCAAATTTAGCAGACAATATGTCTCATAAATTGCCATTTAATTTAAAATGGACACTGGATGCAAAGTATGTAACAACTGTGTGAGGTGATGGTGGTGCGCCCTTTCTTTTACCGCTTGAAATTTATCCTGTAAACACTTCTGGTTGCACAGAGCACTTGCAGTGATGTGGGAGGACACCATTTGACAAGGCACAGGCCTCATGCAAAAAAAAAAAAAAAACAAAAAACACCCAAGCAAACAAAAACCCCCATTTACCTATTTACTGATTTGGTTTTATTGGGGACAGATTTACAGGTAGAACTAAGGAGATTGCATCCTTCTTCCCTTACTAGCAAATAAACCATGGATTCCCAAGAGAAGAAATACAACCCCCTCTCTATAATGGTACTATTCAGGTCCATTTGTGAAGCAAACCTGCTCCGTGCTGCAAAACCAGCCCTTCTCACTAATTAAACTCTTTGCTCCGGAAAATATAAGTGTTTCATCCTGACTCTTCTTTTGTCTGCCCCAGGCACACCACAAGCTCTTTCTTATCATCTCCCTCACCTTCTCACCGGTCTCCTTCTTGTCACCAATGACCACTGATAATCACGTCAGGCAACGTCTTGACCCTTATCCTGAAGTCTCAGATAGGCCAGTTCTTTTTTTTATTTTTTACTCTCATCGTTGTAGGTTGGTGATGCTGTGCACCAGCTGATCATCAGCTCAGTTTGCCTTGCTGCCCAGCTTGCTTGGAGTAGTGCCTTGTTGATTGGATTACGTCTGAACAGCACTTTAGCTGTCTTAATATCAGGAAGTTCACCGGAGCCCCTATGATTTTACCCTGTGTCTATCACTTAGAGAAGACCGAGGCTGTATTTCTTCTGCACTATGAAATAATGACTAACTGGAACTCTGAACCCCGATCAGCAAAAACCCTTCAAATATTTGCAAGTATTCTGCCATTTTCCTCTCTACTTTCATTGTTCTTGGCTGAAAACATCACTGATCTTGCAAGGGAAGGAGAAATTATCTTAACACAGCGGCCGGGGCCACAGCCCTTCCCTGAGTGCTGGTTCTGAAGGAAAATCTGCTCTGCAAAATGCAGAGAGGGGTCTTGGAGTATTTCTAAACACTCTAGAGGCCAGAGCCACCCCCCTTTTCCCAGGTGTGATTTTTCAGAGTGACACATAAACCCATTTTTTCTGTTTTTCTGTGTATCAACACATGCCTCTGTGTGGACGCACACAAACGTGTGCCTGCAAGGAGATGCCTTCAGATGGCAAAGAGGCAAGAGACAGACAAAATTATTTCTTATCAGAATGTAAGGGTCCAGAGCAACACAAAAATATCAGAATCAATCAAACTATTTTAAAGAAAATCTAAAAATGCTAGAGATAAAGAAACCCCAGATGTTAATGCTTTAATATCTAAGCCCACTCTTACTCTATATGGGCTGGTGGTCCCCAATCCACAGTCCTCTGATGTTTCCTGTGGCAAAGGAAAAAGTAAAAAAAAAAAAAAAAAGTTGAAATTGAGACTGTCAGGCAGAGCAAAAATAAAATGTTGCTTGTGGCACATTACTTGGTGTGTGTGAGCATTGTGCCAGGCCAGAGACCCTGAGAAAGGCTCGTTCTGCCCGTTCACATCCCTCCAAGCAGGAGTTTTCAGCCTTTGGTCAGGAGAGACCTTGTGGACCATGAGACAACCTCCAAGTGATCGGGAGAGGTAACACCAACTGGCAGATCTGTGGTCAGCAAGAAAAATGGCAAGGGCTGCAAAAGTGAAACGGTTTGAAAAATCCTGCTGTATGGGAAGAAATTAATTTAACTCTTTATTTCTAGCTCCATCACTAAGCCAGACAAGGATGCAGCTGCTAAAAGCTAAATACAGCCTGCTAAAAAATACACCCGGAGAGATAATTCTTCTAATGATGTAAAAAAGTTTTATAGATGAGAAATTCAGCTGGCAAATCTACCTTTTATCTCATTATTTTTAAATGCAGTCAGTATGCCACAGTTTATAACGTGTCTCCTGTGTTTTGTGGGGCACACAGATAAAGACCAGTTGGTGGGTCAGGAGCAGCTGCTTCAATCTCATCCTCACTGGGAGCCTTGGGAAGCTGAAACTACTTGTGTGCATCGGGATGGCCACGCATGGAGTGAAAAGAAACCAGTTCTGCAAAGGCATCAGATGATTCCCCTCCACTCCCTCCTCCTGATCAATGATGGAGTTAATGAATAAGAAGAGCTGGTTTCATTTGCCGCGGGTTTGTTGACGTGATAGTCCCGGATGAAACCCATGACCACGATGGACCAGAGAGTGATATGCAGCTGGGGTCTGCCAGGGGCATAATTTTAACAGAATAGATGAGAAAGGGGATAGTCCCTTGCCTCCAACTTTCCCTTCTTTCCATTTGGATACACCTGTTAAAAGTAAAATATGTTTTACTCATATATGTAGATGCTTGGCTGACATAAACCATGACAGGATTTTTTAGAAATTTCTGTAATCTTCAGAACCTAACCATCAAGCTCTTTGTAAAGCATTCAAACCAATACATCATGCAAATCTTCTGTTTTAATCCAGACTAGTTTAGACTAGGATACATTTAGATGAATGAGCTGAAGAGCCATCAGCGAAGTCATGTAATGCAAAGAACAAATTACTGAATTACCCAACTTGGGGCAGGTGTCCCCTGGAGGGGGGCTGGGCTGTCTGTGAGCTTCCTTTTAAAGGTTTATTTTGTGCAGGGGAAGGCTCTTGCCTCCTGTAGTACCAGTTCTGTCACGGATTAATAGTCTCTTTCCATAGCAACACCTGACCCTTTCCTCCCCTTCCGGTGATTATACATACATATATACATATATATACATATAGATATGTTCCCTGTCTACTGAAAGAATGGATAGCTGACAATTTTCTGTGGCATCAGCACAATTTAATGAAAGGAAGCTTTAAAAAAAATAGACAGCTGGAACGCTACTTCCAAAAAAAGAAATATGGGGAGTCACAGGATCTGCAACTGTGTCAACAGCACAACAAGCTGGTTTTCAGTAGCTTCAGACAGGTTCCCGCTTCCAGAAGAGACTGTGCTAGGACAAGTATTGAATAAATGTGGGTGACAGCACTTCGGAAACAGGCCACTGCTGGGGCAGCTGCAAGGAGCTTGCAGGGACTGTCCAAGAAAAGGCATTTATCTACTCGGAGGCAATGGTCCTCTCGCAAGTTCTACTATCAAGTAGGCTGCAAGTGCCTGGCTAAAATCCCAACTGTACTTGCACCATGTCTGGTCACTGCTTTTCAAATGAAAAGCGCATACTTTGTGTGAGAAGCAGAAAGGTCTTTCACGACATTGTTCAGCCCACAGTGTGTAAGATGGGTTGGGTAAAAACAAAAGAGAGCTGCACCTAGAAAAACATAGTAACTAGGAATGGAGTAAATAGGATCTGGAGAGGAATGCCCTCCCAGAGAAAACTGCAGAATTCTTTTTTTTTTTTTTTTTTTTTTTTTTTTTTTTCCACAGGAATAATAAGTTTGCACAAAGATCTGAGGAGTGCGGTTTGAAAGAACAGAATCTGTGTGCAAAACAATATAATCAAAGGGGGAAATGTGGTCAGGTCCAGGAATATAATGTAAAACCATTCAGAGTCCACACAAAGCTACTAATAAAAATTCCATGAACCAAGGGATGACATCTATTGATAAAGCAACCAGCATGTGGAAGTGCCACCCAGCACTGAGCAACAGACTACCACAGGTGATGGCAATACTGAGATGTTCTCAATGGGAGAAACAACAAGTCCTGCGTGGCTGGTCCAGCACATTTAAAGTGTAGGGAAGCATTTGGAGGAGGTGAATCCTACAGGACAAGCTCAGGGTAAAACCAGATTCCCTGACCATGTTAGCAGAGAAACAAGACAGACTTCTAGCACTGATTGAGCTGCTGAGCTGAAAAACAATATCTTGCACAGGAGGACGTCATCGTGTTTAAGAAATCCAGTGCAGAATGGATCCCCAGCCTAGAGACAAGGGAACTTGCAGGTAAATTGAAGGCTGGCAATGACCCAAAACCACTAAAGAGTGCACTGAAAAGCATCGAGTGCATGCTACTGATACTCCGGTGCTCTGATGTGAGGAAAAGGTATTACCCAGAGAAAAAAAAAAAATCGTTCCTAGGGGCCAATAGATTAGGTAGCGTGTTTGTTCCAGCTGTGAGGAGCAGGAGGCAGCCTATCAACATACCAAAATATCTTAGCATCTCTCATTAGAGCTGATGATTTTTTTTCTTTTTTTCTCTGATGAAACAGATGTCCAATTCATCACATCTGAAACATTTTGTTTCATCCCCGAAGATCCTCGCTCCTCACCCTGGGGCAGTCCCCTGCTGAGGCTGGCCCCGCAGCTCAGGGCCCTGCGAGCTCAGGGGCCTTGGGGCCGTCGGTCGGGAAGGATTCCCGGGTTCACGGCCCCAGAGCAAAGCCGACAGGCGTGTTTCAGGGGAGGATGAAACAAAGGGGTTTGAAATTCCCAATTTGTTAACCTTATGGACCCTCCGAGGCTGCTCACAGCCATAGGAGTTAAAAAGAACGGAAAAAAAAAAAAAAAAAAAAAAAAAAAAAAAAAAGACAGTTCATTCCTTGCTTGATATTATTATCCCAAGGCCAGCGTGGGCTGGGGACCGCTGGGGCAGAACAAAGAGTCAACGCAGACGTCAGTGTGCTCAGACGGAGGGTCCTGCTTGATGAATGAACCAAAAACTTTTGACTTTTTAATCCCAAACTCAGTCAGAAGGTTATTAAACCGATGACTGCTGGGCCTAAACCAACAGCAAGCCCCTGACTGACAATTTCTAGATTATGCTAATAAAATACAGGACTTCTTTGAAGCCGAAGCATGTTTCTGCTCTTGCCATACACAAACCATCCCGGAGAACCACATGTGATGCTTTCTTGGTGCCATTCCTCTGGCTTTCATGTGCATCTCTGATGAAATATGGTCCCACTAAAGTCACGGCAAACTATGTTCAGCTGTGTTTGAGTAACACAAATATGCTCACATATATGTATAAAAAGCTGCTTCCAAATCTAACAAAAACTAAAGAAACGCCCAGGCAAAGATAACTTCTTTAAATAAGCCTGAAAGAGTGAAAGCCAGAAAGGAACTGTTAGTGACACAGTTTGATGTGCTGAAACTCTCAGTGGAGAGGCATATTCCTGCTCGATGTTTACACCGAGCTCTGAACCTTGCAGCTGAATTAAGTGTTCTATTCTAGAAAGATATTGAGACTTGATGTTGAAGGCTGAAGTAATAATAAACTTATCGGGTCCTTCAAAATAACAGTTCAAGATACGTTTTTCACCTTTAAAATGCTATTAATTATGACACTTTTAAAGCTAGATGCTAGAAACCCAGGAGGTCAAATTATAGTCCCTCTGTCTAACTGTAATTCTGATCCAGCATCTCCTCGCTGCGAGTCGCCTCGCAGACACACCTACTCAAGTCTGCGCTGGCCAGATATTTTTATATTATTTCTTCGTAGCAAGATGTGAATCAGTAACTGTAGGCATAACTCAGGAAAGCAGGAGAGATTCCCAGATAATCACCTTAAAAGGCAAAGTTGCTTTTTAATTTCTCAAAGATTTTATCTTTTTTTATGTCATTTATTGTGCTGAAAACGGGAAAGATTTGCCCACCTGGGTGTCAGTAAACTTTCCTGGGGTCCACATCAAGCTTATTTATCCCCTCTTGGAGAAGACTTCTTTACAGGGAGGAGTATGTCCAGATTTACAGAAGGGTAAATGGGAAAAACGTTTGAGTTCTCACGTGGGCAAAATGAGCTTTGGATAATCGCTGGAATTGTCTTCAGCTCAGTCAAAAGCACAAAGTTATAATCAGAAAGCAACTTTAATTTTGTTTACCGTTTCCCACCACGCCTGTTAGGTAGAATCGCCTCCGCTTAGTGTCTAAGCAAGTGCTAGGTGACAAGAGAGAGCTCCTAGTGACAGTCCCCGAGAGATACTGTGAGGTTACGCTGCACCCCAGACCGGTGGCCAACAACCTGGTACCCTGCTACCGCGGGGCCGGGCTGTGTGTCAGAACCGCACCGGGCACGCACGGGAGGGTCGGGTGTAAATCAGATTAATGCTACCTACAGCACAGCTCAGCGAGGGGCCGAGAAAGCCCCGAGCCCGGCGGTCAAACCACGCCGGAGCGTGCGCGGGGGAAAGAGCCCCCTCCGCGCCCCTCCGCGCCCCTCCGCGCAGCCGGAGCCCCGTCTTGAGGGCGAGCGCTTTCCGCTTAAACCCTCTGGGCTCAGAGGGGGAGGGAAATGGGGGTGAGGGTGGGAGGGCGGCGGGCGCGGATGGGGGCGCGGATGAGGGCGCGGATGCGGTGCGGTGCGGGACCCCCTGGCAGGGCGGCCGTCTGGGAGCTACGACACGGCCTAAGAGTGCAATTAGCATTATCTTGATGAATTTATAGGCAGCGAGTCCTTGCTGTGCCTTTCAGAAGTCGCAGGGCACTCTGTCCTCATCTGTTCCTTTATGATTATTACTTCACTTTTTTTTTTTTTTTTTTTTTTTTTTTTTTTTTT
>NW_020799112.1:12856386-12860231 GCF_003259725.1 Athene cunicularia
CTTCTAACCCTGTTTCTCAGATTTTTCTGTCTTTAATTCCCTATTTCTAAAGTTACACCCGAAAACATGGATTGCAAACACATCGCCATCCAGATACAGGCAAAACAGCACAAAAGCCCGAATCCTCCTAATTCTGGTTTATCTTTTCTGGAGGGGGGGCGGGGGGGAATTCTCGCCCCAAAAGATGTTTCTGCACATCCTTTAAACCAACACATCACTGCATGTTCGAATTACTTTATTTTAAATTCTTTAGTCTTGTTTATTATCTTCAGGAAATTGCTTCCTCTACCGCGTAGGTTCATTTTTGTTACACAGCCCAGAAATACTCCCAGCAGAGGAAAATACACCACAAAAGCATCTCTCAAAAGTTTTTTTCTTCACACTTTCAAGTTCGTCAATATTTTTTCTTCTGAAAATTCTCATCTTTCATTTAGAAAATGGGGGGTCCACGCAAAATAGGGGGGTGGGGGTGGGGTATTTTTTAATTAACTGATTGCTTCAGATGGCAAGAAAAAAAAAATAATGTTTTTTTTCATTATTGAGATGTCATTTGCCAGAGTTACCACTGTCAGACTCGGGGAGGGGGGAGGAAACGGGAAACTTTGGCGGGTTTAAATGCAGGTTTTCTGATCATAACTTTAGTAATGCAAATATCATAATTTTAGGCGTTCTGAAGAGGTTATTTTCTGCTTCCCAGCGTGGTAGGGGATTATTTTTTATTTCGAGAGATATTCTGAAACTCCGATTACTCAGCAGAGTCCGAATCCTTTTTCATTCCTTTCAGGGGAAAAAAATATTCATCTTTCTTGGTAATATTTTTTCCTTCATAAAGAAAAAAAATATATAAAGTCAATTATCAAAAGCACATTTTCGCTGCTTCCCTGTCCTGTCTTTACCTGAGGAAGCGCACCCGGCGCCAAAGAAGTGAGAAAAAAAAAAAAAATCAATCAAACAAAACCCCATCCTGGATGTGAAATAGGAGGGGGGATTTTTAGTATTTCTTAGGATTTGGCTTGCAGAGCACCTGGGAGAAAAATTCAGAGGGGGAAACTTTCTAGTGATTCGAGGTCCCCAAATGCTCTGCTCGGAGCTCATTAGGAAAGAGCAGCCCAGCAAGCTCCCCTTTCCAAACCCAGCTCGTTCATTTCGGAAAAGTTACCCTCATCGTTTCTTTTAGAAACCACAATAATTAGATCTGAGCTGAGTTAACTACTCTTCCTCCTGGTCAACAAATCAATAGCAATTAATTTGAAATAGCTGAGATGATAAAACACTTCCTATTGCACCTGACCTTTCCAAAAGAGTTATAAATAGAATATACTGAATATATATTTTAACACAATTCCCGTTGGTTTAATCCGTCTTTCGCTGTTCTCGGATCTTAGGACACATTTTAATTTTCTATTTCTTTCCGGTTTTCCGACTGATTTTTTTTTAGACTTCAAACAAAATTTCTTAGAACGATTTAATTAAATTTAAAATAAACCAATAATGAGGTGAGATGTTTCCAGCGAAAATAATCTCTTTACATTAAGTTCGGGTAAAAAATGCAATATATTTAATGTAAGCATATACGATGAATGACACAGTATTAGACATGAATATACATGTAGCCAATATTATATCACTTATGCACACTGTTTTGGAGGACATGAATTGATCTAAAATTGAAATTGTAGAGGAGAAGAAGGTGATGGGGTGGGAGGACTGTAAAGGGAAGAGATCAGAAACGTTTAGATGTGGAATATTAATTATAAAACACAGAACTCTCTTCACTTTTCTTTGCTTGGTAAGAAAGCCTTGTCTTCCCCTGCTCCCCCTCTTGCTCCCTCTCCCTCTCTTTTATTGGAAAGAGGATCCTAAATTCCTTTTGACTGATAGGAAGTTACAAGACAAGATGCTATTTTCTCTTTCTTTTCTGACAACTCTGTCATCCCAGGGATCATAGTCATGTCAGAGTGTCTGTCTGGGAGAAGAAGAAAAAAAAAAAAAAAAAATCAGTGAAGCCTGTGGCCATCTTTGCATCAAAATTTTCCAGACCTCTATTTTTGATTGTGATCCCGCTGATCTGAGTTTGAAATGAGAACGCAGCAAAGCCCCTAAGCCTTCAATCGTGTGAAATTTTCAAAAGATCTCTAGAAGCAATCTCAGGCTGTCTGACCCCTGACAGGCGGAGATCTCTTTATACCTCTCTCTGCCAGCACTTCATTTGTTGGAATATCTTTCAGATTTGCACCTCCAGATGACAACCTGAGTGTTTATTATGGGTATGAATCTGAAATCTTCACTGCAGTACAAAGGAGACGTCTTAAACATCATATTTAATTTCAGATCATAATTACCTGCTCCTCTTTTGCTTCTAATTATCTATTCCTCCTTCCTCTCTGTGGCATGTTGATATTTTGTTGATTCTCCCTTTTAATCAGGCTTTCTTTCTTTCTTTCTTTTTTTTTTTTAATCGTATTAGTTTAGTCCACGGGGGAATTAAACATGTCACGGTGGACACACATCATGCCTATGTGGAGAGATAAAATTCTAGCGACGAGTGCGTGCTCCCTGTGGCTCTCTGTATACATGTATGTGCTCTGGAGAAATAATAACTATTCCTGCCATTATAATCCAGGTTGTTAGTATGCTTCATCTCCCATTAATCTTTATACATCAATTTAAATTGGCAGCAGTGTTTATGTTTTGTCCCGTGACGTAGCAGTAATGTCATTTGGTAGCCACCAAAGCAGCCGAAGCCTTTTAGCGTCCCTCCTTTCAAGAAAGCAGAGGGGAGGAAAGGGGAAAAATACAAATATTTTTTTTAAAAAACCCAAACACCTCTAACTTTTCCCCTTTTCTTGAGGGGAACGTATGTGTCTCCTTCCTGCCCTCCTGTTCACCTGTTTAAAAGAAACCCTCTCTTGCCCCATACTCCTTGGGGAACGATGGAGCTGGTTACGCCGATCCTGGTTATTTTATTTTGTTTTGTTGGCGTTCACTCCTCAGGTGAAGTAGCCGTCCGTTTGATAGCATGATAGGTGTCATCCCAAGTGCCCAGCTCATTTGCACAGGCTGGCTAAGGTAGGATCCCGGCTTGCTCTGCAGCTTGGAAAGGGGGAGATCAAGGACCGTGGTGGGATGGCGACAGCCCGCAGCGGTGGGAGGCTGGTGCGGGACCCCCGGCGTCCACCGCCTCGGCGGCGACCTCATTTTTTTTTTTTTTTTTTGTCTAGGGATTTCACATCATTTGTCCCTACCTCTATGCTATAGACCCGTGGTGTTGCTATGATTAACTTATGAAAATATCTTGTCATTAGTTTCATTTGTCCCCAAAACGCTTGTCTACGTGTTCAGATGTTTCTGTATTTATCCATTTTTTCCCATAAAACTTGTATTAAAACAAAATGTTACTTTTCTTTCTCTCAGGAGCTGTATATAGAGACCCTCCCTTTTTGAAATAGACCGCAGGGACTGTCATTAGATCAGATGGCAAGCCTTTATAGAAAGTGTTTTGCATAATTACATACCAAAGCCAGAATAGTCACCCTCACATTTTATGGGTCACAAACCATCAACAATTGGCACATTATTGTCCAAGAAACCCCAGTCCATTCAGTGATAGAGAAAACTAGACTGCCTAATCTAGAACTGAAGAAGATTGAAATTTCTTCTAACAAGAACCCAGAGAAGATTATTTTCAAACTGACAACGTGTTTACATATAGTTATAAAGTTCAGAGGACCGGTGGGGAGAGAGAAAGGGTATAAACCACTAAACATGATTAAGAATTGCACAGTGGCCTAATATAGATGGTTCATCAAAAAGGAGCAGACTGAAAGCTCCCCCCCCCCCCCCCC
>NW_020799112.1:12860281-12862721 GCF_003259725.1 Athene cunicularia
GGGGGGGGGGTGTTTGAGAAAGGCAATTAAAAAATCCGTCCCGGCCCTATATCACAGACGGGGTCCCCGTCGTTTGCTTTTGTATTTACAACTTATTTTGAAACCGTTTTACAACCTCCGAGAAAATGTTTAGAAAAATCCGAGGAGCCTTTCTCTTTTCCAGGAGCAAAGACAAACCCTCCCTACCCCCAAGCCGGGTCCGGCTCTGTGGGGCAGAGCAGGAGCCGCCGCCCGACCCGGGCAGGATTTGGGGAGGGCGCCGGGGGAGCCTGCGGGAGCGACCCTCCGCACGTGTAATCCCAGTCATTAATTCATTCATCATAATTCATTAGAAAGGAACGTTAATTACTTCCTTTGCAATATTTGCGGATTGCAGGCGAACCCGGGAAGGGACGGGAGGGACCGGCGGTGTCCTGCCCACGCGTGCTCTTGCGAGGAGAGAGGCTTCGCCAGCGAAAATTTCTTTTTTTTCACCCGAAAAGAATCGACCTTTTCCTCCTCTGTTATTCCTCCTGATTTTTTTTTCCTTTTCTCCACCACCTCCCCCCCTTCCAAACCGTGCCTATTAGAATGCAGGTAATAAATGATTCAGGTAAAAGAGAGGAAATGGCCCATATTTATTTTGAAAACGTTCCTGCTTGCTTTGCTCATCAGAGGTGGTGGGTTCAGTACTCGGATCAGTTTGGCCTTAAAAACCAGTAACGCGGCGAGACTGGTGCTCAGAAGGCCTCCAAAAATAAAATAAATAAAAAAAAAAAGAAAAAAAAAAGAAAAAAGAAAATAGCAGATGCCTCCCTTTCCCAGCTGGATGTTGGGGATCGTTTAAATACCCCTTTTTCCCTTCGAGGGTCCATAATAAAAGCGGTGAAAATGACACTGCTTTCCGTACAAGGGGGAATATTTGCTGCTTTAACGTTGTTATTTTTCGCGGCGGGGAGAGGCTGGGGAACGGCTGCAGCACCCAACGCCGGCTCAGCTCCCCGCAGCTCCTAATGCGACACTGTATTAACTCCTAGTTAAGCCAGCAAATAATATTGTTCATTCATCTTTTTCAAAGTTGATTTATAGCAATCGACAGGTTAAAACGTCATCTGACTTCATTACTTTTAAAAGCTGTCTATTTCAGAACTGTCACTTTTCATCACTTAAACTGAATAAAACGGTTGAAGAAATGAATTGAGAGAGACTTGGAGATCGTGTTTATAATTCTTTGTCTCGACGTTAACATTCCTAATGACCTGACCTGCGTGGGGAACCGGTGTGCCTAACGCGGGGATTAAAAACAATAATAAAAAGAAAATCAACACACCAGGCTCCAAAAGTTACAGAAAAGGTGAGAAAGTGGCGGGGGACAGAGGCAGACCAGGACAGAGATGCAACACACTCTCTGCCGAAGCATCATATATGATCAGACATGTGCTGCCCACGCCCAGGAAGGTGGAAGTTAGAACGGGGTGAGCAGTAAATAATTCTCTCCGTTTCTTCCTCGCACTCCTATCACAGCTGTTTAAAATACGGGGGAAAGAAAAATGTTTTTCAAAAAAATGAAAAGGTATCTCGGATCCATTTATCTCACTGAATATTTTTCATACACCCTTAAGGCTTTTTTTTTTTTTTTTTTTTTTTTTTCCCCCCAGTCCACAACAGATCATTTCGGAGAAGGTGGCAGGTATTGCAGGGAAAGGATAGACCCCTAAAAGATCTTTTTCCTCTTTCAGAGACGTTAAAACAGGAAACAAAGGTCTAAATCACAGAAACGCAATCCGAAATGACAGTACTCGCCAAAGCTTTCAGGAACTTCCCAGGTCACATCAAAACTGGCTAGTCTGCGTTTGCTTGCCATGCTGGGAATTCACCTTTGTAGGAGTTTTCATGCCTGCGCGCTCAGGTTTCCACAGTGTATTTTGCTCTGTGAAACTATTGCCAATAACAGGCGTTTATTAATAAATCCGCACCCGAAGTGCAACGGCAGCAGGTCGCTTTCAGGGGGCAAAGCCGTGGGAGAGGAGGAATTATTTTAAACAAACTACACAGGTTGTTCCCCTGCGTTTGCTTTCACTCAATGCCGTGGGCGTGGGCGCTTGCCTGCTAAAATAATAGTGGTCCCCGGAAAAACAGAGCAGAGGTGCCCGACTTCGCCCCGGGAGGGAGCCGCCCCCCGCCCCCCCGGGGCCTTGCGGGGCTCCGCGGCCGAGCACGGGGGTTGCGCAAGGGCCAGGGCCAAGTTGGGGAGGGCAGGGACAGCGGAGTGTCCGCGGGTGCGGACGCTGAGTGCTCCCAGGTTAATGAGCACTTATATTTGCTAAGGAATGCAAATTCTTTCTCACCGTGTATTATTAGCTGTATCAGAATGTTTGTCCTTTCAGTCCTCTTTGAAGTTGAAGGAGGAAAGGCTGTTATGTGGCACTGAGAAGGGAAAAAAAAAAAAAAAAAAAAAAAA
>NW_020799112.1:12866385-12869528 GCF_003259725.1 Athene cunicularia
AAAAAAGAAAAAAGAAAAAAAAGCCACCCAACAAAAAACCACCACCAAAACCCAACCCCAGCGCTACCTCCCCGTCCGCAGATAAGGCTTATTGTGAATATCGATAGAGAGGAGAAAGGCGATATTCACAATCGATCGTTTAACAGGCAGCCGTCATGCATCATGTTCAATTCCATGGCAAGCTCGCTACTTCGCTTAATATAATTAAGATTAAAACTCAAGCGGTGGCGGAGGGAGCGGCTATCGATGATTTGCAAGGACAGCAGCCGGGATCTGATGCCCGAGCTCAGGCGGGCAGGGGTCACTTTTATATATAGTGATTTCCACGTTATAGCCTACATACAGGTCGGGAGGTGTGGACTACGCATATGCGCAGCGGTTCGCGTCGGTTCGGCTCTGGCACTGGGCAGAAAGATCACCCAGATTACTTCTCCCCCCCCCAGCTTAAAAGCAGAGAAAGATGATCACCGCGCCGTTATTTACAGTCACATAATTAAGCCAATATGATGGATTTGAACCAGAAACCCGGTCCGACTCGCGGTGGAGAGAGAGGGGCTGAAGCCAAGTTTATTGTCTATCATTTCAAGGGGGGTGGGGTGGGGGGCTGGTGTAATTTACGCACTATTATTATTATTTCTGTGTGTCGGAGGCCACAAGCAAAGCATAAATCGAGGTGCTGGGTGTTTATTCCAGGCGATGTGACAGTCTGGATGCAAGGCGAGGAGGGACTGTGGGAGAGTTCAGGCAAGGGCTGAACCAGCCTCGCAAGCAGGACTGAAACCCGTGTTTTCTTCCAGGCTCACAGGAGGGCTTATAATTCGATTTTTTTTTTTTCCCATTTCTGATTTTTTTCTCTGTATTTTCCTTTTTTTTTTTTTTTTTTTTTTTTTTTAAACAAACAGACACGCTTAGTTCATTTTATTTCTCGACACCGTATTCAGCCTCTGCACCTTAAAGTCCTTTAAGCGATAGGTCCGCGTTTACCTCCCCTAGAGCAAATGCAAAATACACCTCAGTTTAAGGGCTGGAGAAAATCTTCTCCGAAAGCAGAAGCTCTGCTGAGCAGCCTGGTGCTGCTGATTATATAGTGCAACTTGAAATGATCTCAGCCGGTGGAATATTAATCAAATCAATCAGGGTTGACAAATGAGAAATATTTGAGGGAAGGTGGTAATTTACAACTTTGTTATTAGTTAAGAATCTCCCGCCTTGTAAGAGTAATTAATAACTCCTGGATGGGAACAATTTGGAGATGGAAAGGAGGCAGCGTCTTGAAATAAAACAGGGTAAAGAGAGGGGCTGAGAAGTAAACTGCGCCTCCGTGAACAAGAAATTGCAAATGATTTTTTAAAAGATGACTACAGGGTCATTATATATATTATGTATATAATGTATGCACAGGTATAAATATGGCATAGTCAGGGAGAGGGAGACTAGACAGGAGATAAGTACTGAAAAATAAATCAAAACATTGATTCTTGTGGTCACATCTCCATCCAAAGATTAGACACCACGCTGGATTTCAAAGTACTTCAAAGAAATGATACCCAATATGCAAAAGTGCAAGTCAGAAACCAAAGGAGTGACTCCAAACTGATTTGAGAAATGTATTTTCCCCCTTCTCTCTCTCGTTCACCCACACACCCCCTCTCCAATGCCTGATAAATGTGAAGACCCCTTTTCTCCCCAACTCCCGCTCAGATGGGAAAACTCAATTGTCTCTAATGTTTATAGTGTTAACCCTACTTATCTGCAGAACCCTCCCCTCCCCACCCCTCCCTTTTCACTTTCCATAGACACACATTGATTATTAGACTGTATGGACCCCCCTCCTTTTCCACAACCCCACCCTCAACAACTGACCAAAATAATGACTTGTTGGAAAACTATAAATCATTTTCGTGTTTGAATCCCTGAAGACTCTATTTAAGTAAATAGGCTTACTGTGAAACAATGCATAGATCCAAGTCCTTCTCCGGATTGCTTCCAAATGCTGCCATCTCCAAAACTTTTATTTACAAGAGAAGAAGAGGAAGAAGAAGAAGGGGAAGGGGAGGAAAAAAAAAAAACCAACCAACTTTGGCAAACTTTATCTCTTCTTTATTATAAGCTTCAGCCTTGCCTTGGTAAGCCCCAGCCTGTTCTACAAAAGGTGGCTAGAGATTGAGATTTATTGGTTTCCAAATGAAAAGATTCATTCGATATAAGAGGTTAACTCAAAGTTCCTTAAACCGTGACTAGCATTGGCAAGGAGCTTTGCCTAGTCAGCACAAAGGCAGTTCAAAGAAACCTTTAAAAATACACACAGATATACATACACACAAACACACTCTCACACTTTAGCCTCAACTGCAATTTTCTTTTCATTTTTGTTTCTTTCTGCCATTACAAAGCCCTGAGCCCCTTTGTAGGTAGCTGGAGGTTTTTTTTTTTTCCAAGCTGAACTTTGCCATTTTGGTGTTGACCAACCCCCTTTAAAAAAAAAAAAAAAAAAAAAAAAAAAGATTAAGAAGTAAACGGGGTGAGCAAAAAAAAAAAATCCTTCTAATTTATAGCGAGCAGAACAACGCTTAAAAAATAATACAGCCCCAGAGAAACCCCTACATCCCTAGAAATGGGGGTGGGGGGGTCAGGCAAGGTGACACAGGGGAGAGAAAGGCAGCGAGCCCGCCTGACGCTGCTGGGGGTGCTTGAAGCGGGGTGTGAGGACTTGGGGTGCTGTCATGGCACATGTGTGTGTCCGTGTGTGCCCGCCCGGGAGCCGCACACGGCGGCAGCCGGGGCTCCGGGCTGGAGGGCTCCGTCCTGTGTGTGGAGCCTGAGCTATGGAAATGGTAATGAGGGAAAATTAACCCGGCCGTTTGTTACATTGCAGAGAGATCAATGCCTGACCCAGGGCTGAGGGATAGCTTACTTCTGTAGGAAAGATATGAGATAATCGCTCTGAAACACGCTGGTGGCGAAGACAAACAGGGACCCATTTGAATATCGCCTTTAATAATAATAATAGCAATAACAATAATAATAACAATAATCTTCTCGCCAGAGCGTGCTTGGAGATAAAGGGTGGAAGGTGTTTACAGGCTCCGCGGGGTGCGGAGCTCCGGCGGGGACGCCCCGGGGGCCAGTGCGGGGCCGGGGCG
>NW_020799112.1:12869578-12874237 GCF_003259725.1 Athene cunicularia
GGGGGATGCGCGGGGTGCGGGGGGAGCAGCTCCGCCGCTCGCCGGGGGCTGCCAACTTCCAGCAGCCCCGCTTGTAGCGGCAGGAGGAGGAGGAGGGACGGCAGCTCAGGGCTGCGAGCGGATGGCGGGGATGTTAGAGTGGGGAGAAGCTGACCTTTCTGGGATTTCATGTTTTTTCAGTGAAACCTCGAAATAAAACATGAGAAGATGAAGGGGTTGGACAAATTCAGCTGGAGGAAAGAGAGAGAGCTGCTGTCTTAAAAGCAGACAGCGGAGGCTAATGAGACCTTTGGGGTAGGAATAGCGTACTTTTTTTTTTTTTTTTTTTTTTTTTAAGTAAGACATCAGTAAACCCACAAAATTGGAAATAGTGACAGTGCAAAATGAATCATCCTCCTATAAAGGGAATAGGAAACACAAAATACGAGCGGGGAGGGGGTGTCTATCAGGCGCGGAGCATAATACAAATAATTTTGTAAAAAGGCAGCTAAAGAAGGTACCAGGGTTCTCCCCATGTTTCAGGAGACAATATGGGCAGTGTGATGTGCTGACCTGCCTCCTATTGTACAAGTTCGCCGTTGACTTCAGCGGGGGAAAAGATGGAGTTTTGTCTGAATAAAGTCCAGCAAACTTTGCTGGATGGCAGCCCTTCCTCTCCCTCCTCTTTTGAGCCCCATTCAGAGACGATATAAAACTAGTCTGGATGTCAAATGTCTCTTTTAAGGCTTTTCCCGCAAGATATTTCGCGTATGCTTCTCCCAGAGTTGTTTTTATTATTAATAAAAATAACAACAATTTAGTGACACACACACCCCTACCCCCCACCCCCCTTTTTTAAAGTATCTTTTTAAGGTTAAGTGAAACTGTCAGTCGAGAGGATGAAATTTTAGGTCACTGTACAGTTAATTTCCAGGGGTCGTTAATTAGTAATGTTGCAGGAGTTAAGGCAGAAACTTGTTGGCTGAGATTACATTATGTAGGAAGGAAAAACTGCGACTAGACTCCATTACATCTACAACCGGGGATGACTTTCTTGTCCAGAAAAAATAAAGCAAAGAATAGAGACAGACAATGATCTCCAAGGAAGAGATGGAGGTCGGTGGGGTGATTTGGGACGCCCGAGGCTGAGCCGACCTGAGCCCCAGCCGCTGCGGCCCCAACGCCCCGGCCCCGAGGCTGCAGCGGGTGGGGACCAGCCCCACTCCCACGGCCAACCGCAGCCCCGAGAAATGTGGTGTGGAAAAGGCTCTGGGGCAAGGGGAAATAAAGTGGGGAAGGGGGAAGATCGCACTTTAGATGTCTAACCAGTCTGACATCAAGGGAAAAGAGCGGCTGGTGAAGCCGCTTTCAAAATTAGGATTATCTTTAAACCTGGGAATTAAGAGTGGCTGAATCTGGCTTCGCCTGCGGGGCGGTAGTTTGTGGGTAGCGAAGTTTTAACCCTAGTACCTGACAAATAGGAATCACAACCGGAATGGTTAATAAGACACTGGGAAGACTGAAACGGAGAAAAAAAAAAAAAAAAAAAAAAAAAAAAAAAAAAAAAAAAAAAGAAAGAAAAAAAAATCGCGAACCTGCCCGAAAATCCCGAAAGGGTGAACGCACGGAAAAACGGAGAGAAAAATGATTCTGTGATGCCTGGATATTCCGACAGGAATAAATGCAAAATGGGAAATCGGAGAAGCGAGTCTGTGCAGCCTGTCTGGTCTATATAGCAGGGACTTAAAAAATTACATCTGTAGCAGAGCTGTCCTTGGCTGGCCGTTTTTACACTTTGATTTTTTTTTTTTTTTTTTCTTTTTAGCAACAAGTATCCAAGGATCTAAACTAATTGATTCTGGAGTTTCTTGGAATTTATCCAAAGAGCAATATAGTTTTAATTGTATGTTGCTTAAAACTCCATTTCTCGAACAGTGTGAAACAAGTCATAAAAGTCATAAAGCGTATCACTGTTTTTTCCCCCACCCATAAATACTCAGTCGACACTCGCAATTCTCTCCTAATACTCCTAAGGGGTGCAAAAATAATTTCGAAGACATGTAACTACACCATAAACTTGGAAACTGTTAATCCGTTTTAACTGATTTAGAAGGCATTTATGATTTTATTTTTTAGGGGAAAAAAAAAAAAGAAAAAGACACCCTCCCAACTACTTCTACTTACCCACAAGCAAGAAAGATTTCGAAATCTAATTTTAAACCTGACCACTAATGTTCCAGTCCGGCTAAGGGGGTAGAATTGGGTAACTGTGCAAAGTATTTGGATGGAGATAAAAAGGCCTGTAAAGTTTATATACATTTCTGTTTTTCTCATCCCTCATTTGGAAACCCAGCCAGCAGCATCTCTAGCTAATCAGCCAGAACCAACCTCAAAAAGCGAACTTTTTT
Organism: Athene cunicularia; assembly: GCF_003259725.1. Taxonomy (NCBI): domain Eukaryota; kingdom Metazoa; phylum Chordata; class Aves; order Strigiformes; family Strigidae; genus Athene; species Athene cunicularia. The sequence goes on from NW_020799112.1 coordinate 12,871,966, forward strand.
TTTTTTTTTCAATTAACAACAATATATTTTCATCATTAGAGGCCACGGCTATAAATATCTGACTATTTCTCTAAAAAAAAAAAACACAAAACCCACACGACAGAAGAATCACTGCCTCCCCCCCCCTTCCCCTGCACACCCACACTTTTCGTGTCTAAAATTAGCAGGAAAACTATGCACTGGAGAGAAAGTGCAATGTAGCTAAGGCAGGGAGGCTTCATTAGTTCCTGCAAAGGCTTGGGTTGGAGCTGGGGCCGGAGAGCCAGCCATCAAAGGAAGCCAACTGCATCTTTGCAGATCATTTTGGCGCTTCAGAGAGCGATTCAGGCTGGAAATCTGTAAAATCCACGCAAACCTTTCTCCTCTCGCTACTAGGCACCCTTTGACACAGTTGTATTGAAGTTGGGGCTGGAAGGTCCTTGGAGGTCTCTGAGTGTGACAGTACTTAGAATAGCGGGTAGATGGCACAATTTTCTAACATTTAGAGAGAAGAACCCACGCTGGGAGCAATAAGTCCATTTAAAAGCCCTTTATTTAAAAGGAACAAAGATAACTGACAAACAAAGTACAGAGACATCTCAATGAAATTTCTAGAGAAGAATAAAAAACTCTCTGCAAAGGAAAATACAAGTTCTTGGGTTTATTTATTGTTATTTTAAGTACAATACCGAAATTAAATTAAATTAAAATATAGGTGTACCTAACAAGCTCCTAGAACTGCGGATGTTTAAATCGGAGATCCAGGATAGTAAAATACGAGCAGCTATTTGAAAGGAAGGAAATTCAGAAAATAGGGTTAATGTTTCAGAATGAATACAGCTCTCGCATGCCCGTTGTTTAAAGGACTCCATCAAATCAGCACATGCTTTTTTTTTTTTTTTTTTTTTTTTTTTTTTCCCCCCCAAGGCGAGTCGGAGAAAGATGTGGTCAAGGGGGCAAATAAGACCAGGGTAGTGGGGAGGGGGAAGAAATCTAAGGTTGGAAGCTACTTTCTAGGAAAAGGAAATAATCTTAAGGGCGCTGCATTTCAGTAATTTTTTTACAGTGTTTGAATTCAACAATGAATGGTGATTCTTTCTGAGTTCATTCCCTTTATTCGCATACAGGCTAATGGGTAGGGTTCAAAGCAAGGGCTAAGAAAAAGGAGAGAGAAATGTCAGCAGAGGTAGGCAGCATCTCTCCGGGGCGGTGTGGCTCCTAAGAGCCGCCCGCAAGCGTTTAGGAAGCGACACACAGATAATTCGGGGACAATTTACCCCCCTTTTATCATCCATGTTAGAGTCCAAAACTCGACGACTTCCGATAGCGAATACACCTATCGTCGACATTTTGGGACTGAAGTAAAAGAAATGAGTGAAAGGGGTGAAGAAGAGAGAGGGTGATGCTGAGAAATTAGGAACTGATTCGGATTTGATCGAGTTTGGGAGCTTCCACTAGCAATAAGCAGGCAAACACTCCCAAAACAGAGACAGACACACGCTCCCAGCTCCACTGATTATGTTAAAAAGGGGGGAAATAAAAGGAGGACGGGGGAGAAAAAAAAAAAAAAAAAAAAAAAAAAAAAAAAAAAAAAAGAAAAGAAAAGAAAAGAAAAACGCGAAGAAAAAAAAAAATAAAAGGCAATAAGCGGTATGTTCCCTCGAATCTGTGGTGCTGTAAAGAAATCAGTTTCCGTATAAATGATTGTATTTGGGTGGGTGCTCTTCCGACTTATTTGTTGAGTAAATCTCTCTCACTGCGCTGAAGGCGAATCCCTGTTGATAAATCCATCATTACCGTTTGGATACAGGGAGACAGCAGCGCCACTAAATTTATCTTACATTTGTAGCGCTTTAATAGACATTTATTAAATGCTTTTAGAGAGAGACATGGGGCGCCTGATTACATCCTAGTTATAGACAGAACATAAAGACACACGTTAACAGCAATTTACAAGAAGGGGGAAAAAAAGAATAAAGAAAAGAAGACAAAAGAAAAGGCAAAGTTTGGGAGCAGAGCTGCTGGGAAGCAGTCAGTGTGCGCCTCTCCGTATGGCCGCTAAATACCAGCTTTTTCTCCTGCATTTCTCAGAATATTAACCGTGGCCTATATATGTGTCTGCATGTATACATAGAGACATACACCCACATACATGTAGATGCGTGCGTATGGATCAAACAAGGGGACGCGTATTTCTGTTCTGTTCACCAACACATCAGAATACAGGAGAGCATTTACAATAGATTCATCACCCTCTTTCACACTCGCCCTCCACCCCCTTACCCCTGTCTCT
>NW_020799112.1:12874287-12877852 GCF_003259725.1 Athene cunicularia
TTTTTTTTTTTTTTTTCCTTAAAAGAAAAAAAAAAAAAAAAGATCTCCTCAATTCCACATAGAACAAGCTTCTCGATCCCAACCCTCCTCTTTTGTCCAATTCAATCTTTGGATAGATCTTTTGTTCTAACTCAGCATGAAAAGAAAAACTTTCTTTAAATGCTATAAACTTAAAACTAACTGAAGTCCCTAAACAAATCCTCCTCTGAGCATTCCAAACATATATACATGGGGCTTGTGTGTGTGTGTGTGTGTGTGCATGCGTGTGTGTGTGTGTTTTTATTTAACCCTGGTGCATTTTCTGTTTGCTATTATTCTCTGTGAACCAAAGCTCGCTGCAAGAAACTTATAAATACAGAGATAGCTTACAGGCTTTAAAACATAAAAAGCAGAGAATGTTTTGGATTTGAAAATCATAAATTATAATTTAATGCCAATAACAATTTACAACAAATGGTTGTTTACAATAAACTAACACAAAACAAACAAGTCAAGATCCTGTGTTCTTAGTAAGCATAAAAACTTCACACACACACACTCACATGGATAGCACTTGCAATAGAAAAAGCTAAATCTAGAGGTCAGCAATCCCCTGCAATAATAGTATATTTATATATTTATATATATTTATATATTTATAGAAAAGGAGCCATGATTCAGATGTAAAACTCTGCTCAAATTCACAGTCATACGCCCCTCAGCCCCCAGTACAGATGTGTCTGACTGGAACACACTAAAGATCAGGGTTTAATCGACTTTACAGAATGATCTCCCTCCCTCCCTCTCTCTCTTTTTGTGAAACCACAACATGGTGTAGTTACGTGTGGTAAAAAGGGAGAGGGGGAAGCCTCAGACAAGAACAAAATTGCAAGCTTTCACATACAAAGCATCTGCTATAGACCAAGGGGAGGGCGGGTGGGGGGAGAGAGAGAAAAAAAAAAAATAATGACACGCACACACACAAAACAAAATATCAACCCCTTGCAAAATCACATCATCTTGCCTTCCTTCAGTTTTTTGGGGGGTTTTTGTCTGCTCGGGATAGCACTAAATTCACAAATGGTGTGTCCGATCCTATGCCACTCGCCCAGGCAGGTCCCCACCGCATCAGTGGGAGCTGAGCCTGGGCAAGGACTGCAAGAGAGGGCCCTGTAGCTACACAGGAAAGATGCGTGTACGCCTACGCATGTATGTATGCAAGTATACATACAGACATATATGCCATACGTAAAATATAGAGATGACCTGTGGTCATGCTTTCACAGTCTAAGGTAAAAAAAATCCACTTGAGAGTATATATACATTAAAAACCGACTCCTCAGTGCTAGAAGCTAAAGCCACTCCATTTGAAGACCTCTCAATGACAACGATAGATGGCAACTACGGAGTATTATAAAAAATCACACATACTTAAAGAAAACTCATTGCAAACAACTGACCTATATTTACAATACTGCTATTACCTTGCTTGAATGATCTTGTGCGCGTATGTAAGACATTTACAAAAGATTTTCGCCCCATTCTGATCATAAAATAGATACTGATCTCCAGATTTCTAATACTTTTTCACAACAATACCTTTCCTACGCAGGCACTTAAGTGTGACAAAAATAAGGGCCTTTTTTTTCCAGAAAATCCATTTTTAATTAACAGGAGGATTAGATGAATGGGGGTTGATGGTTTACCATTTCAGCATAGTACTTCCTAAAACCAGAGATAAACCACGAACTTAAGTCCTCCACCCCCATCCCGGAATTAAACAGGTAAATACACTACAATACATCTGCTACAAACTTACTGTGACAAGTAAACAAATCAATCGCCTATGGACTTAAATGACTGCAAACTATAGAGAAGTAATGTGGTTTCTGAAAGACATTTATGACAGCCAAACAAGTTTCAGATATCAAATAATATTTTAATTTCTGAATACTTTCAATTTTCCTTGGAATATAACACACAAAGACTCGACCAAACAGTTCAGTTATTATAACTTTTACAGTATACAGAAATGTTGCACTTAAAAAAAAAACCTTCAGTTTTTTTAAACACAAAACTGTAAACTCTAAGATACTGAATCAATCACGTTATCTATAAGTGCCAACAGTGTTATTTTGTCATGCTGATTTCAATGGTATTTTTTAAAAAGGGAAAATATCAACAATTATTATAATACAAAGGGCTTGCAAATATACAAACAGATAGAGGAGTTTAATAACAATTCATGATGAACTATGTGGAACCCAATTCAAATTACAAAAGTTCACTTTGCTTGTTTGTTTGTTTTTTAAATCAAAACCGTAGTGTGTCTTGGACACAAATTCCTTCTACCTATAATAAATCCCCACAGTTCATTTTCTGTCCGAAATATCAAAAAACCTAGATTTGGGGGTAGTTATATGACACATGTGGTTCATTCGGGTCTATATAATTATAGCTCTCTCAGCTTCAAGCTAGATTTTGGGTCACCACCTTAAGTGCGCTTCCATCATTGTGTTGTTGAGTTTTTTGTTTTTTTTTTTTCTCTTTTCCTTTCTTCCTATGATACTTTCATGGACTCAGTTTTAATTCTTTCAGAACATATATTTTAAGGATACACAGTTTTTTTTTTTTTTTAAAGAAGCCAAGGTTATATCAAAAATTATTATAGAACCACAGAATAAACTGGTTTGAAACCAGAAAAATACAAAAAAGAACAGCTATAGGTACATAGACACATAGGACAATTAATAATTTGGAAAAAAAAGACTTACTTTCTTCCGTTCTGCTAATTTTCTCCAAATTTCCTTTAAATGCACTTTAAGCGAAATTTTTTAAAAAGTTTACCCCAAATAAAGAAAAAAAAAGAAGAAAAAAGAAAAAAAGAAAAAGCCCACCATCGTTTCTTTTCTTCTTCTTTCTCTTTTTTCTTTCTTTCTTTTTTCTTTCTCTCTTTTTTATTTTTTACAAAAAAATGATAAGTAGCAAGTTTTTTTTTCTGAACGACACGGGAGTTTTTAATGCATTCTGTAAAAGTTCATTTGACAGTCTCTTTTTTTAATTCACAGTCCATTAATTTTTTCCTGTCTTCTCTTAGCAAACTTGTAACATCCTTTTACATCCTTTCTTAGCAGAAGGAAATTTAAGAAACAACCAGAACCCAAATGTCATTTGCTTTCCTTTCACTCTCTTTCATCTCCCTTCTCAATTTTTAAATTTTTAATTTTTTTTTTCCTCTCTCGAATATTTTATTGAATGGACATATAAGGCCAGTTAAAACTGCTGCCAGACAGTAACATATCCCTGATTAGGGTTTCTATGGGGGTTTTACCTACCAAACGGACGAAAAACAATTGCTCTATGACAGAAGAGGAGACAGTGCGAAGGGAGGGGAGACGTAGTAATAGCTTCCCGAATCGTGTTGGCTGGTTGGGATACTGGCTCCTAACATACTCTTCCAAAGCACACTGTGACTTCTCCTGTAAACTTTCAACATGGGCTACATCAGAGAGACCACAGGCATCTAGAAGAAAGTGTATTAAAAAAAAAAAAAAAAAAAAAAAAAAAAAAAAAAAAAAAAAAAAAA
>NW_020799112.1:12886415-12888876 GCF_003259725.1 Athene cunicularia
CTCTTCCCCCGCCGCCCCGGACAGCCGGCGGCCGGCCGAGAGGAGCGCGGCTTCACGCCAGACACCATCTACCCCTTCCCCGCAGCACGACGGAGGAGAAAACCCGCCACGCCACTCCGCAGGGCGCGACACTCGTGTCCGTTCCCCCGTGACCTTCACGGCATCGCTCTAACGTAGCTCAGCGCAACCCCTTTAACTTTATTTTGGTGTTTTGTTTGGGTGGGTTGGTTCTTTTTTTTTTTTTTTTCCCCTTTTGGTTCACACGTACCCTGACACGGTAACACAACCCCTGTGCTACGGTGGGAGCCCCACTCCATAGGTAACCGATCTAAGTACGGGCGGACAGTTGTTTATTTCTCGCTGAATATAGCTACCGGCCAGCGGCACGGGGACTTGGAGTTCGTCTCCTAGTGAAAAATGGCCAAAAGACACTCGAACAGTCGAAGGGACGGAGAGATAAAAAAGAAAACATGTTAAAATAGACAGATAAATGCCCAGCCGGACAATCCCTCCTCTGCGAACACACGCGTGTATGTATGCTCGCGTTCGAGCTGGTCACCGAGTGCGGGCGTGGGGACACAGACCTGTGCACAACTCTGTAAAGGATTAATTGCCCCTCACCTCCTCACACACACTTTTTCATGTTGCCACATGCACACCCCCTTCTGCTGCAGAAATAATATATGTGGCTAAAGCCGCAGGTGCTGAGATGATTGGAAAGTTGTAAAAAGCACCTAGACTTGACAACGTCCTGCTTCCAAACCTGCTGTATTAAGACCCCCACGAACGAAGACGTACTGCGGCTCAATTTCAAAGACAAGGCTGCACCATTCCCATTGATCCTGACGGAGCAAAAATAACCTTTCCCCGAAACAGGGACCAGGAGGGACTGGAAAGACAGAAGGGGGGAAAGCAATCTTTCCCCGTTAAAATGTGGGGAACTGCCTTATGATTTCCAGATAACCCAGAGCCGAGGAGGTGACCTTTCGGGGAGGGTGGGAGAAGGTGGGGGTTCAAAATGCAGGGTAGTCACAGATTGTTGCTGATGTTGAATTTCCTGAGGAAAAAAAAAAAAAAAACAAAACCAAACCCACAACAAAACACCAAACCAAAAAACAAACCAAAAAACCAACCCACCACAAAACAACCCAACACCAACCTTTCCTGTCTCGAATCTGACAAAGTAAACAGGATTAATTCTCCATATGAAAAAACATTAATGCTGCCTTAACAAATGCAGAAATCAGAAGAGAAAGCGGTTTTAACAGGACGTACAATATTAATAGTTTGAACGTATGATCGTAAAAATGAAAAGCCATTGATATACGCTTAAAAGCCGCCGTATACGCTGATTGCTCAAGCATTAATGAAGAATGCCCCAGATTAACTATTTGCTCTTCGAGGGATGTGGCAATATATCTATTAGCACCATTAGATGCTTTGCTATTTATTTGAAAACACCCCTGCGAGTGGGTTGAGGTAGAACAGATGAATGTAAAAATGAACTGCAGCTAATTTCGCTAAATAATACTCGAAATCTAAGCGCCTAGCAAAGAAGGGGGAGATTCTCAACTGTCCTTCTCCGAGCCTAATGACAATAGAAATGCTCTGTTTTAAAAGCAAGACCGTATTGGTTTTCCAAATTAACAAACGCATCCCTCCTGCCATTTTACTGCAGATGTAAATTTATTTTAATGAGAGGGAGTGGAAGGATTTATTTTGCTAAAATAGAGTTGGGGATCGAGCCGGTGTAAATCTTTAGGTTTTAAAAAAAGAGGAGGAAGGAGGGGGAAGCTGCTTTATTGGCAGAAAGCTGCCTAACAGTCCTCTAATTCTTTCTAGATTAAATCGCAATATGAATACAGCATCGAACAAATACCGAGTTTCGCTCTGAACTCAGTGGAAAGCAGTTACGTCTAACAGAATTCAATGAATTCCTCTTCTCCCTCAATGTAGTATGTGTGTGTTTTTCTCTTCCACCACACTGAAGTTCCATGAATAGGGAAAGTGGCTCCTATTGTGTGCCTCTGAACTTCCAAGTCAATGCAATTTTTAACCACTGGCTTGTGGTACTTTGAAAATCACCAGGGGCTGTCAGAGTTGGGTCCTCTGAAAAATTTACAGTGCTAAATCAGAGCATATGCTGTGAGAGAGGAAAAAAAATTGCTTAAGATTGGAGCAAGTACAGTATCTGGCTGCCCCCTAGTGTAAGTCTCTTATCTGCCTAAAATTCAACTTTAAAAGAAAAGGATCTCTTAAAGGGAAACGACTTTTGGCTCACGTATGCATACGAGAATGAAACTTCTGTACATTTTAATCTGATTAATTCCTAAGGATTTAAAATTAATTGGCTTGGGCACTCCTAGACCGGACTATAAGATTTCTGCATCAGGGTTTCTGCGAGCGCTGTATCGAATAGGTATTTTTAAGGGATAGTGGTAAGGGATTGGGGGGGGGGGGG
>NW_020799112.1:12888926-12968180 GCF_003259725.1 Athene cunicularia
CCATCATGACAGATATAACTGTGTATCTATTGTGTATAGGCACCCAGCCCTGCATCAAAGACAGACACACGCACACAAGGCGTAGCTGTCTCGCCTGGGTGTGCTGCACAGACATCTAACCGGCGATCAGCGGGCACACAGCATACAGTCCTGGGGTAATTACAAGTGGAAATATTTCCTATTCGAGGCATAGGCTTTCCCAGGAGTGAAATAACAGATCAGGATAAAACATACACATACACACACGAACTTCTCTTTCTGTCCATTTTATCACCCTGGGAAAGCTCTCGTGTATGGTTAACCACAGGAACCGGGCTTTAAGCTCTTCTCCATTTCCATTATTATTTTTTTTTTCTTCACTAGAGATTTTCCACGTCGTTCAGAAAAAAAACCTAGACAGACAAACAAACAAAAAAGCATTCAGCCCCCAGCCCTGCCTCAGCCTGATCCTGGGGCAGGCAGAGCTGCGGGATGCGATAAGGAGGAGGAGGGAGGTGGGCTGGAAGTTGCTGGGGCACCCTCCAGCCCTGGGCACTCCATTACCCACCCGCCGGGGCAGAGCTGTGGGAGGGAGTCCAGTGCCCAGGGATGCTGAGGAGTGGGACCGGGGGATCGCCCCTTTATGGTGACATAGCACCGTAGAGACGGGACGGGGTTTTGCTGGAGGGGCCGGGGAAGAGGGGGCAGAGGGGTACAGGGATGCGAAGCAAACGTGCGACGGCCGCCCGACTTGGTATTCTTTTTCTAGCAGCGCTTTGGATGTGTTAGCCCATCAAAGGGAGGTGGGAGACGGGGAAGAATAAGCCATTCCTTGCTTAGGTGCTTTAATGTCACGGTAAACAGGTTAGAAACAGACGTTTTTAAAGCCTCAATTTCTCTTTACTGGTTACCTTCGAGGATAAATCATAACAGACTGTACGGGGGGCAAAGAATTCATCTAAAGGAGATCTCAGCAAGTCACTACCCGGACAATAGTCCACCTCCTGTTGGGTTGTGTATTGATCAGGAGAGGAGCTGAAGATGTCGCCACACTAAATATTTACTGATCACACACAAATAGCCGGGACTTGAACGATTTTCTCCTGTGAGGAGAGCAGAGAGAGAAGGGTAAATCATTTTATTAGTGTGTATAAAGCAAAGAGCACACTCTGGCTTGGAGTGTTTTAAGATGTGTCTTCAGCTGGATGAAAAGAGTTAGGGAAATCGATATGGAGTGATTAGACGAGCCAGTCGTGTCAAAGAGAGAGGCTGTGAATTTCATGGATTTGGTTATACCGGGAGGGGGAAAAATATATCGAGAGATTAAAGGGAGGAACCCATTGTAGCAGAGCCAATGAAAAAATAATATCTAATCAGACTCGGCAAAGGTAGGGACGGGATAAGACCCACATTTCTAAAGAATCACATCAGCTGGAGAGGGGATCAGGGACACACATGAAAGAGGCAAACAAGGGTAGAGGAGGCTAGTAGGAGCCTAGAAATGCTACAGAGCAAATCCAGGAGAGGCAGGGAAAAGTCGCCTCTGTGGAGCAATGCTGAGACACCACGAAAATGGGGACAAAAGACCCAGGAGCGAGGGGAAGGCGAGGGTGGGAGTAAACGGGCGCCTGACTTGGAGGTGAAGTTGAGGGGTCCCCGGCCCCGGTGTCCCCCAGACAGGCAGGTCTCTGGGGGCAGAACCGAGGGCACATCCAGCTCAGATACAAGGGGTTTATATCCTTCTCCTACAAGTTTGTTCTCCCCTCTCTTCCCTCTCCCGCCCCCCGCCCCCAAGCAAATGTGGTGAGTAAAATGGATTTTAGCGTTTAACCACCTAATTTTATCCACTTAATGACAAGGCTCGTAATATGTAATCTACAGATTACCGCCAGTCGAGGGTGACCACAAATGACATTAAAAAAAAAATAAAAATCAGCATTTCTGCAAATGATAAAATGGCTAAAACCAGCCCGGGCTTTAAGTATTGAGTTGGAGAGTTGTTGCTGCAGGATTTAATCGGTTGTAGGGAGCAATTCAGCTGTGGCTCAGGTACAAGCCCTGGGGTGTCTCGGCGGATTAAAGAAAACTTTGCTGGAGACAAGCAAATGTCTAAGTGCCAAAGGGCAGAAAGCTGGGAGCAGGGCAGGGCTCTGCCAAGCCACGTTAAAAAAATGTTCTTTAGGGATGCTCGTGGTTTTTTTGGTTTTGTGGTTTTTTTTTTTTTTTTTTTTTTTTTTTTTTTTTTTTTAAAGCTCTCCCTCCGAATCACTGATATTTGGGCCGTGTTCAGACGCTACCTTCTCTCTCTGTATTGTTCCTTAGCAGAAAATAGGATGCGACTGCAGAGAACTAAGTCAAAGGAGCGAGAGAAAGTTTGAGCCGCACTTTAAATGATGCTGATTACTGGGAGGGAGGAAATGCATCTAAAGCTAGGAACCGAGGAGTAAAACCGATGTGAAAACAGCTTTTCACTTCTCCTCCAAGTGCTAATTTTGCTACTGTAAACAAACATTGAAGTTAGAAACAGCTGCAAATAGCCTGCCGGGTACCCAGGGCTCAGGGACGAGGGGGTAAATGACTTTTGTTCATCTCTCGGGCTGAATTTCACCCAAACTTTGCTTTCTCCTGAAATCAGTGGCTGATGCTGGTTTTAGTTGTGGAGAAGGTGGTGGTGGTGGAAAAATATAGGCATATTAAGCGCATTTCATGTGAGGCTATAGAGTACAGGCAGCTCGGCTGGATCACTAATGCAACAGGAAACCTCGGGATAGACTCAGCCTAATTAACAGTTTTCCATAGCTGAAGCGATTTTTAAGAATCCCAGTGGATTAGCCCAATATGTTCAGGTGTGAGGCTACGAGGGCCTATAACTCCTTTCACTATAATCTTATAACCTCCTTACCTAATTCCTTAGATTGCAGATAGGAAGAGTCTGACCCTGGAGGTCGTAAAGAGCTTGGTTTCATTAACCCTTCCCTCCCCAGCGCTGCTCCAAGGTTAACGGCGTTGGGCTGTGCGTTTGGGGGAGGGAGGGCAGAAGAAAGGGATTTGCAAGAGGGGACGATCTGACAGGGGAGGAAGGCTTAAAATGATTTCTGCTCCCTTCGTTCCCCTCTCTTGAGCCAAAGGAAAAATGGAAATGGAAAGGGAACTTTTCTCTTTCCCATGCACTGGGAGGTGCATAAATGTACGGATGTTTGTGAGACAATTCATTCTCTTTGTAGCATTTCAGAGTGGGTTTTTTTTTTTTTTTTTTAATATTTTTTTTTCCCCAAACGTGGAGGAAATGAAACATTCTAGAAACGTCAGGTATTGCAAAAAGCAAAGCAATCTCCATCTTTAGGTCCAGCAGCAATCTCTGGAGCTTCTTGTCCATAATAGAGCTCTAATCGTTAAAGAAAAAAAAAATCTAGAAAAGCTTCTCAGACTGTATTTGCATGGCAACACACCTGGTTTATATTTTAATAGGTAGTTACATTGTATTGATTCAGGGTACATCATTGATGTTGAAAGTTAATAACTCTCAAATTATATCTATCTGCCTACATACATAATTGCATACACAGTATAACACTGTAAGAATTTGCATTTTGCAGCACATTCTTTGTTCTTAAATCTTTTAACACATTGAATTGTTCCTTTGAAGAAAATGCTATTGAACCACATGTTTAAGGAAGGGATGCTTCTAAACTATATGTTTAAGCAATGAAATTGTTGAGTGAAATACAGGTTTCTTTGTATTTCACACAAACCTTGCCATACGCCAATCTTAACCTATACATCCGAACTGCCTTTTTTTTTTTTTTTTTTTTTTTTTTTTTTTTTTTTTTCCCTTTTTTTTTTTTTCTTTTTCTTCCCTCCCAGTCAGAAGGCAGAAATATGTGAACTGCTGAGAGAGGTGGGTACTTTTTGGTAAGTATGTTTAGATATGATCTTCAGATACATTTATTGTACTTTCAAATTCTTTGGATACTAATTGAGCTAGCAAACAATATCCCAGTTGAATGTCTCAGCTCCTTCCCTATTTAACATGCTTTTAATATAGAATTATATTGTAGCTATCCTTCTACTAAACAATATAGCTGACGAGTCAGGAAAAAAAAAAGTTAAAACTAAATTATAATTGCTGCCTTATATCTGACTCTTCTTCCTTTCTGCAGTCCTAATGAACTCTTTAAAGTTTTTTTTTTTTTTCTTCTGAGTGACAGATCAAAAATAATTAGCAGAATCAGAAGCAGTCAGAAAGCTTGAAATAATGTATCTAAATATTTCATATTGCTACTTATAATACTAGCCCATCAGTTGTAAAAAGAAACCATTCCCTAGTTATTTTGTGGTAGTTTATAAATATAGAAAGATAGATTCTTTTTTTCCAGGGCCTGCCTCAGAGATGACATAAATAGAGGTTGAACTATGAGGAAAAAAATATTGAAAAAATAAAATAAAAATAAACCACTGGACAGGAATAGAGACAGATACATACATACATAACTGCATCTGAACAACGTTACGTACCACATTAGGGGATGGTAAAAAACCCCTAACAGATCGCATATTTATAACCTCATAATTAAAATACATTCTTATCTCTCTCTTCTGAAAGGTTGCAGCTTTCTTGGAAATATTTTGAGTGCATATTTTAAACTCCATGTCCCAAACTGAATTAAGATGAGCTGTTTTATCCAAGAGTTAAACTCTTATTTACAATTTAATGTTTAAGTTTCAACTGTCTATCAATCGCCGTATCATTTTCTTTATATTTTACCCTCTTACGTTTGGAGACTTTATTTAAAATGTTGCTAGTTTATATCAAATTCTAATTTCTGTTTGTAAGAAATTAGTTAATATTATCCAGAATAATTCCCTGTGTTTGACTGAAGTAGATTGGGGGAGATTTTTTCACATTCAAAGGGTTAAAGCTAAACTGAAAACTTTAAAGCAAAGGGATACCAGCAAACAGTGAAAAATGGCATGTCTGTTCTCTCTTGACAAGCTTGCATTATATCACATGTAAGGAAGCACAAACTTTTGAATCTAAGACCAGTTTTAGTTTTTAATAGGAAATAATTACATGCAACTTTATTTCCAGAGAGAATGTCCCTTCCAGCTACAGTGTTTTGCTTTGATCTAAGTATTAACTGGTAATAAAATAACCATATTTTGGATCCTAAGCATATTGATGCTTAAAGGAATGTTATGCTTTCAATCAAATTCTAACTGTAGATTATCCAAAGGTATTCATCCTTCTTTTGTCAGAAACCAATTTGCTCTTTTAGTCCTGCAGCTACTCACATGTGTTTTAGTATACTTTGTTATTTTATATTAGAATTTGCACTATTGAGGTGGAAAACTTTTAGATGGAGTGAGATCATGTCCCAGCCTGGCAATTTGGGCTGTTTCTCACACAGGTCCCCCGTCCAGCCCTTCTTTACACTTGTTGTACACCACCACCATCGCTCATCTCGGAGGGCGACTACCGTGAACGTCTTTACAGCAGAATTTTGTTTTAAATCTTCAGATTTTTTTTTTTTTTTTTTTTTTTTTTTTTTTTTTTTTTTTTTTTTTACCTGGAGAATCAATCATTTGGACCCATCCTGAACAATTAACCTCCCCTTTATATTACAGCCCCAAGTGCAGTACTTCATAAAGACATGAAAAGGACATCCCAGACAGCAGGACCTGAGCCTGGGCTTGTCACAGAATATAAAGGGAGAGAGAAGGGGAGTTTTTATCTCATTGCACCACCAATTCTTAATAGTTCTAAGTTTCAGTGTGACAATAAAACAGTTTTGATAACATAGCTCATGGGTTTCTCTGCCACATAAAGTTTTCTTAATAATAAAAAAGAAGAAACTTTATCCCTGCTAAATTAAAATAGGGCAGATGTTGGATATGGTTCGTATTAGCCAGCCTTTCACCCCTTTGCCCCTGGCACTAAAGTTCTGACTTTTTCTTTCTACTATGTCTGTTTCTAACTGAAAGGTATTATTCCTGCCCCAGCTCTCTTCTTCTATTTATTTTTTCAGCGTCTAAAATTAAACCTATTCATTTAGTAATATACATTCTATTTCAGACTGTTAAACCTGGCCAGAGAGGGGAAACGTTTTCCAAAAAGTGATGCACCACTGACCTTAAAAGAAAACATGAGGCAGGGAAAGCTGTTCTTAAAAGGTTTATTTCTAGAGAATTTTGTAGCTCTGTTGACATTATAGGGATAATGGCTGTATTGCAATGGGCTTTCAAGGCCCAAGAGGTTTATGTTTTCTTCTGACCATAAGTATAATAAAATTTTAAAGGTGCACAAAGTCTCAACACTTTAGATATTTAAAACTAGATTGAAAAAACCCTTGGGAAACATATATTATCGTGGACAGCCTTGTTGAGAGAGCAGGGGATAGACAAAAAAAATACCCCAAACCCAAATAAAACCCCCCAGCTTTTTCACGCTAGCTCTATGAAAATCCTGGCGATTAAACTCCCAAGGATAGCACAGCTCTTTTCTTCAGGGCTGTGAAGATAGAATTTATTGTCCATTTGGAACGATCAAGTTTAGGCTAATAAAAGGCCCTCTGTAAGCAGAAATGCCCAAGTTGATGTTTGGCAGAGTTTTCAGTGGTTGAGTTTATATAGGATGGGGGCTCTGCCCTATTTGAAATTACTCATATCTCAGCAGCCGAAGATGATTTGACATACAGAAGTAAACGTTAGTAGGCAATGACTGAAGGTTAATCAGTATTGCTTTCTGAACTGGACGGTTGAAAGCAAGAAAAAGTGAAAGCTGCTCTCTCTAGCCCTTCCCTTTGCTAAGGTGCTGCTAACTTCTATGATTTTTTTTTCCTCTCTTCCTCTTTTACTATCTGTCTTTGTGCCTGAGGGCCAGTGAAAGAACACTGCAGATTCTAGATTGCTTTCAGAGTTTCCCTTTGCTGATGATGGATTACCATGTCAATTTAAACGACATAGGATTAATTTGTTTCAATGATTTCTCTTTAGGCTGAATGCCAATCTTTTTTTCTCTCTCTCTCAATAATAATAATAATAATAATAATAATAATAATAATAATAATAATAATATAATATGATAATAATAATAATAATATAAAAAAATTATTATTTAAAAACCCCAAACACTTTTGAGATCCCACATTAAAAAGACAATAATAGAAATAGACAAGTTAGGTGTAATGTTGCAACACAGTTATAGGTTTGAGTGTTTTTATCTCATTCTAAGGGGCTGAAGCATACAGTCAGTCACATTAAAATGAAATTGGATCCAACGTTTATTCAATAAATACTTGTCTTGTAGGTAATCCAGAGCAGAGTGCTTTTGACACATAAGGACTTAATTTGTCTTGGATAACAAGTTATTAATATGGCACATTTAAACTTGCCACCTACAATAAGGTCATTTAGATCTATAATACGACTCGCAAGAGAACTTCATAAAGCCAGAAACAAAGTTTGAAACTGCCTCTGAGTTGTGGAGCAGACGCACGGCTCATGGTTTGCTCTTTTCAGAAGGAAGTTCAGAGCAAGTAGGAGCCACCCAAACCCAAATGGTGTGCATCTGCTCCTCTTTGAAAGGCAAACGTAAATGGAGTAAGGAGGAAAAAAAGAACCCAAACACACATTTTTGAATGAGTAAGCTTTAAAGCTGTGCTGCGTCTGCTAGCAAACTCATCGCAGCTTTGAAAGTGAAAAAACAACATTTGGTTCCGAGTGGAAATTCGCCCGCATTTGCACCCTACCTCTTCCATGTGCTTTGCAATTTACTTGCTTTTAATAATAAGTGAGGAAGTTGGAACATAATCCACCCATAAATGTTATTGCTGTAATTTGACTGTGCTGTGTTTGTTCATGCATTAGCCGTATATGTAAAGTGAAGTGGGGATGTATGGTAGTGATCCCCGTACAGCCTGAACAAACAGAGATGTTTTGGTACATACTGGATTTCAGTCCCCAAATACTCTGCAACTGTTTTAAAATTTGGGAAGCCAGAGGTTAGGTGTTCAGTTTCAGACCTGTCCTAAGTGAACAATGCCTGCAAGAGGTGCATCAGGAGGCGAATATTACGTGCGTGCAACACAGGACGGGTTTTCTGGCTGGCGATTTGGTCTCCACACTGTATGCGTGAGCTTTATTATCCTGCTTTTATGTATTAAGCTCTTGGTTGCTCTTGCCCTGGCAGATTCTGTCTCTTTAAGTAACTAAATCACATTTTTAAGCTCTTCCTGGGAAAAGGATGTTACACATGAGTAGAAAAATGCAGGCAAGAAAGGCTAATTGAATGAAAAGAGAGAATTAGGTTAAAAATAGAGTACAATCTAGTATCACATTTTCACTAGTGTAACCTGAAATGAAGGTGTCTCCAAGTCCCTAGTGATGCCAGAGTGTTTAGATGTTGGGCACAGATGGAGACACCTATTGAAATGTGTCTGAAGAAGATTAATAGGACTTGTCAGTGTTGGGAAAGCACTGCTTTGCTGTAAATTTCTACTAGCACAAGATGAATTACCGATGAATGCTCAGTTATCAACCCCATCACTATCATTGGACACTAAATCAAATTGAGCAGTTATCTACAATCAGAAAATTTCTTTTAAAAATAGGCATACACCTTTAGGCTTAAACCCTTTAATAAGACAATATCCTCTATGGTATGTGTGTGTTCACGAAGGGATATGATTTAAAGTTTCTATACAAAAATCTTCTATTCGGAAATGAACTCCAAGTTTAGTGTGAAATCAGTGTTGTCAAATAGAAGATATTCAGAAAATATTGGTTATACAATATAATATTCTGCTGGGGGCCTGATCCAAAATGGATTTTCCTGCATGTCTTTAGGTTTCAAATCCATCCCTATTTGTGAGAGGTTTTTTTCATCACTCCACTCCCCTTATTTTTGGTGATGATAAAAAAAAAACCCAACCACCTTCTCTCTACCTTAAAGACTGAGCATCCAAATCATATTTTAATGCAAAATAGCTGTCAAGACTTAGGATGTATGTATAATAATAATACCACCCCCCTAACATATTTAGGAAATTACAGCTTAATATAATGAAATATGTGATGAAGGAATCAATGAATAATATTTTAACTGAGAATATTCTCTCTTTTATAAAAGGGGAAACTGTCACCAGCAAAACTATCACAAGCATTTACCAACTACTGCTAAAGTATATTAGCTGTACTTACCATGTGATGCTGCTGATGACAATGATATTAAACAAACATTATATATTTTTAGTTTCTAGGATTTCTTTCCCTCTCACCCAGGCATTGTACTACTTTGTCCAAGGAGATTTATCGTGGCATGTTTTCTGAAGTCAATTTTTCCCTTTTATTATAGACAAGGGCAGTCATTTATGTTTAGGGAGGGAGACAGGTACAGTGCCTTTATCTGATCTGTGTCCCCAGCCACAGCTACCTTCTTAATCGATGGCAAATTCCCACTCTGGAGGATCAGGCCCCATCTGGGCTACTTCTCAGCCAAGGAATCTATCCTTCCCTTCATCTCCACATATCTTACCTGTGATGTATTTTACTTTTTGAGGAGGGAATAATATACTATTTACCACAAAGCACAGCTTCAAAGCCTTTGTGTTGTTCCCATCTCCAGACAAAGCTTGCTATTTACCACCTTAAAAATTTACCTGGGTAAGGGACAGGAGAAGTTATTGTCTTCATTTCTGCATCCTAATTTTCACGCAGCAAATGCCCTGCATTAGGGCCAGATTCTCACTCAGATGGAAGTTATTAACTTTAAGCAGAACGGAGCCGATTTCAGCCAGCCACAGCCCGTGCCCTTCCAACACAGTCACTTTACAGCATCCCCTTGTTTGTTTTTTTCTTTGGAGGGCATGATTCTTTAAACATGTTTGTTTTACACAGAGCAGCAGTTGATTCCTAACTTTTTTATCCCCACAAACATGTAAAGAGAATATTAATAGGGAATATTAATAGAGCTGAGTGCAGCACGATGCTAGTTAGATTGTAGTAGCTGAGAAATATGAACTAGTGAACATAATCCATAAACTCCATTTGGTTACTATAATACTCCAATCTGTATTTATTACAACCCCACTCTGATGCTTATACAACAGCAATTGCTAGATTTATACACTCTAATAGTTTCACAATAGGAAAAACCTGTGTTCTTTATCTTTCTTTTCCTGCCCAAAATAACCCCTTCCACATATACTTCAGGCTTCTCTGGACCTTGTCTGGGTTTAATCACAGGCTGTGGGACAAAATGTGCATTATTAAGAAATATAAATATTTTCAGAAGCAATCAAAGGGTTGAAAGATTGATTCGGCATGTAGATTGGATTTAATTCGAAGCAGCTTTGTTCTAATGAGGACTACTGGGATACAAAGACGGCAGCCGCTTATGGCCACCAGTTGGGAACTTCGACTCGCAGCAACCTGTCAAGAATTTCAAGAAACTGCCAGGTATTAAACAGCAAAGTGGTGGGGAAGCCGGTGATCTTTTGTTTTCAGCCTCCTTCTGAGGCTGGATTAGAATTTCATAGTCCCTTTTTTACTGAAATGACAATTAAGGTTAATTTCTTGCTGCCCGTGGGGCCAAATCCTGCAGTCCCTCACTCAGGGGAAACTCCTATAGACTTTATGGGGGGCTTTGCCTAAGGGAAAGGTGGCAAAGCTTGGCTGAGCCCAAGCCCAGCAAATTTGAGAGCCCTGTAGCAATTTATACAGCTTCCAGACCTGGTGAGGTTGCTTTCAGAGTGACTTTTGTTAGATTTTGCTACCTGCACTCCTAGATGCGATGGGACCTTTTTGCATAGAAAGGTGTTTTTCCCTACAGAGAAATACAGCTCAGTGTTGGCTTGGAAGCTCTTGTGTCCTTGTTGGGTGACCCAGCAGAACTGCCGGATCCGTACTGCTTCCAGGGGAAAAGCCTGTAACGTCCAACAAAACATCCTTGAGGTGATGCTGAACAAAACAGGATGCTTGATAGCTTTCCCCTCAGACTTAAAAAAACCCCAACAGTAAAATTTCAGCGTGCACCGTGAGGGGACTGTCACGTCACAGGTACTTGGGGAGCACAAGACCCTGGCAGCTTTCCTAAATGTCGAGCGTACAGTCAGAATCACAGTATATACAGGATCAAACACTGACTAGTTTCTCTCTCCCCGTAGCCCCCCCTTTGCGTACTTTTGTCCATAAAAGCAATAGAAAGAGAGAAAGCTTGAATTTTCTGAACTGTTTCACCCATCCACAGCTGGAATTCCAAAGTGAAATGAAAATGCCTTTAAAATCAACCCTACATGGGAGCCTGAGAGAACAAGTTTTCCTTTGTTGTAGGGTATAGTATTATTTGCTGTAGGTTTTTGATATACATTCTAAATTAGGCCTGCAAAGGAATGCTTCATCTTTAATTCATCACTCTCAGCTGAAAGAGATTAGCAATGTCTAGCACGCACCCTTCGTATGGTGCTGACCTCATCAAGTATGGCCTGAAATTAATTAGCCTCATTCATTCCAAATGGAAAAGGATAATGGAGCTGCATTTTAGAGATGACCATCACAAATTGTATGCAGCATATTTAAAATCCCTCCCCCCTCACTCCCCTCCCTATTAAAAAAACTATGTAGATTAAAATTCTTTCCAGAACTTGCAATATGTCAGAGTTATCGAGGTATTAGGAGCCGAAACCACTCAGTTTTTATTTGTGGAACTGGGAGCCACATTTTGTGTGTGTGGCTGTAAAAGTAGCAAGCCTGTCTTAATGGCAGAACACCTGGAATTAATTTGATATTTCCAGGTGCTCTGGCAAACTGGGGCATCAAGCACTTGCTGTTTAAACATTCTTCCACTGGCTTGCTTAAATCAATATGAAAGTGGTGTCCCTTTGTCATTCATACATGCAAAGTGCTAGCACAAACTCCAGCTTGGCTTCAGAGTCCTACATCACTCATAATCTAATTAGAAATCAGAGCAGAGCTGAAGCAGCATTCTTTGTGGATTCTTGGGCAGCAAATAGGGATACTTGTCTTTTGTTTCCCTCCTCGATTGCATCGTTCACAAGCTTTCACACCACATCTCTAAAGGTGGTTAGGTGCCTCAAGATGTTGACAGGCATGAAGGACAAGATTATTTAGGTATTTAGGTGCCTACCCTGGGTGATTTCAAATGGAATTAAGCAACTGGATGTTACTGGGGAGGGGCAGGGGAGGGCAAGAAAAAAGGAAAAAAAAAAGCTTCCAGCGTGTATGAAAAGCTCTAATTTGTTGTCCTAAACTCTAGCAATGTGGGCAATGTTTTTTCAGGGTAAAACTGCCTGCAGGGTAAATTTACAGAAGTCTGCTCATTTGTACCAAGGTCAGCGGGTACTTGGTTTTGGGCAGCGCAGCCCAGCCTGGCGGCTCAGCCAGCTCCTCCCTGGCTGGGCACGGTGCTGGCGTGTGCTCCGGTTGCTTCCCAAGAGACAGGGAAAGTAGTAAAGAATGCGGGATTTCCCACAGGAATTTGGAAGACGCCCATGTCTAAGACAATGGTGAGGATTGGGCCAAAACCTAGATCCAGTCTGGATCCCTCCATCTGAGTAGCCCTGCCTCGACCTACGACTGCTGATGGATCGCAGCGACGTGGACCTTTCTCTCTCCTCACTCCCCAGCATCAGATCACAAAGAGGGCCTGAGATAATACTGTGAGTAAGATATGTTTTTTGTCACACCAAATAACTCATTGTGAAACTTTAGATTTGGAAATAACAAGGTCAAAATGGCCTGTATCTGCAATGCCAGGGCTTGGGGAATGTTCCTGCAGTTCGTACGTCCAAGGCTGGATACATAAGGAAAACATTTTGTCATATGCCCTGTGCACCTCATAGCCAGGAAAATTGAGAATTAATTATTTCTCTTTAACACAAACAAATATTTGTCTTCCAAAGACTCCATTCATTAAGACTGCCATTGAATCCAGGATTGAACTCATTGTTATTAATCCTAAATGAATTCAAGTTTGTCTACCATGAACAAAGCTGCTTGCCATCTGATAATCCAAATTTGCTCAGGAAAAAAGAATGAGCAAATGTTCGAAGCAGCAGGTGAAATCATACCACAGTTATTAAGCCTTCTTTCAGGGGAAGCACAGGATAGATTAAATTGTTATGTTAGGCCATGTTGTGAGTCCACGTCAATTTTGTCTGAGATCTTATCTTAGCTCAGAACCGTTTCCTCCTAAATTAAACTAAATGCTGAAGACATGAGAAGCATATTGACCCAAAGATTCAAAACTTTGGACTCAGCAGCCTTCTGATCTTTTGTCCACAGAGTATCGAGTTGTAAAGCTGTGGAATATTAAATAATCATGATTATCTTCAACTTGCCTAAGTTCATTTGTCATGCTGAAACACTGGCACAGATTTTCCTTACTGTTTTTTCAGAACAAGACATTGATTCTGCCTGCAAGCTGGATTCATTTGCCAGCCACTGATCTTACAGACTGTGGTCCTATACTAATACTAAGTCTCATGCACTAACCATGGTCTGTAATTCTGTCTCTGGCGCTCTTAATCTCTCCTTTGCAAACACCATTGTCCAATAAAGCCACAAACAAAAATCTTACAATCAAAATGACTGAACTGTGCTTGTAGTTCGATCAGCTGTTATCAGGCACAAACAGTTCTTGAGATTCAGAAATGCAGTGTAATTCACCTGGGATAAGAAATCAAATTTAAAAATGAGCTGAACAGACATTTTTAGGAGTAAATAAGTTTCTAAATAAACCAGCTTTTTAATTCCGCTTTTTCTATATTAGTACTGTAAATCAATATAGTTTGCTCTTGGAGGAACCAGATCAGTTTGAATTGTCATAATGAAAGATCATCCTGTTTCTTGCAGCACAGCCAAACAAGGAGTTTTACTCCTGACACAAGAGTTTTCTCAAGTAGGGACAACTTACTGACTTATTACAGCAATTATTTAAGCTCCAAGTGGTTCTATCATTTTTTAGAGAACAAATCTCTACCAAAATGCACGACACAGTCCCTGGTGTCAGAGCGCCGGAGAGATGGAGTTCTAGAAGAAATAATGTTGTTTAGATGCTTTTTAAATGCAAACATAACGATGATACATTAAATAATGTGATCTACTCGGCCGGACTTCTAATTATCTGCATGCAAACTGCGTGTTAATTCATCACTTCGTTCACTTCAGCTGTAATATTTGTTAGTGGTAGACATTAACACTAAGCCATAAGTTTGAATGAGAAGAAAAACAAGGGGAGTGCAAAGCTGTATATTAGCTTAGACAAGTAGGATGTCATTGTCATCCTGAATTTGTTGATGACACCAGGCATTAAGTAAGTAAATCTTTAGTTACTGAAGCAACAGTTCACTTGCTTTCAGAAATGACATCCAGGAGGCAATGCAGTGGATTTACAACAGCGGGTACCTATGTACTAATAATGGCCACTTAGCCCCAGCCACAAAATAATGAGTCAAAATGGAGATTCACCTTTCCCCTGAAAAAAAGATTTTTTTCTTATTTTAGTATCATTTCAAATGTTCAAGAGTCTGGTTTTGACCTTTTTTGGCAGTGGGGAAGGATATTTGTCTGTGAAGTATTGAGCTCACGGAGTCATTTGGACAATTTCCGTTCTCACCTAGCAAAGGCTATGGAGATGTTCCATGGTACAAAAAGGCTCCCGGTTTGGGGGTTTGTGTGTAAGGTCAGGCCTTTCTGCGGGCTGTGGTTTGTTCCCATTTGTATCAGACATCAGTCACCTATAGTGGTTTGCCCTAGATCATGGACATTGCAGGTCCACACACACACAGTGAGCTCACGGGCTGAAAACAGAAGTATCTTGAGTGGACATCATAGTTCTTTGTTCCAGCTAAATTATTTGGCTCCCCTTCTGCAAGATTTTCTCTCCATACATCCTAATTCTACCATCCTTTTCCCCTAATAACAACATAAATGAGTACTCTATAGGTGTAATTACAATAATAGCTCTTTTACTGCAAATACTAGAAGCCTGTAACCTGTAATTCACTTTTTCTGATACTCTTCTATTCTAACACTAGACATGTTATTTTAAAATGTCTAGGACCTGAAAGCTAAATTTATATAGTGATATATAATAGCAATGGAAACTAAGCCTCCTCCTTAGCTCAGGCTTTAGAGCTATGTTACATCTCTCTGCCAATTGGTGCCTTGTTCACCTATAAATATCATATCCACCACTCTCAGGATGGTTCCAATATCCGAGTTAAACAGGAGGAGGCAAGATACACCTCTGCTTAATTTAAGGTAAGAATCTATGAAAACCCAAGACATACTAGCATGCAATGTCTTCTCTTTCATTATTTCATGGAAAATTCAGGGGCAATGAGGGCATTTGCTTCTCCACAGTGAATCTGCTGCATCTCTTGTAACACCAGCTACCCTTCTTTTCCAGGGATGAACCATCACCAGACCATGACTGGAAAATGTGGGGACCAAGCACACAGAGAGGTGGCTGATGCAGCTCATTCCCTGACTGTCACTGGGCAGCTCTCTGTCATGGCATAAGTTACCAGAGGCGGGACAAACATTGTGAGGACTGTTCCTGTTCTGGCTGCTCCTCATCAGTGCTTTGAGTTGTGGGAAGCCCTGAGAACCGAGGCAACATGAGTGCGTGATCAGGTATTTGCTCCTCTCATGGTTTATATGTGAAGCACAGGGCAAGGTTTCACCCTTCTGCAGGTAAGAACTCAAACTAATTTACAGATTCAGCGTTAGTGACGAGCAAGACAATAATGCTAAAATAACTCATGTGACCCTTTGCCCTCTTCTAGAACTGACATTGTTTCATCATTTTCTCTCCATTTTCTGGATGAAGCAGCCAACATGAGGAGGGCATGCTGGCACACATCCCACTTGGTAGGTGAAAAGAACAAACCGACAAACTTTTTTAATATGCTGCAGCTTATCAACATCCCAGTGAATAAAGGGTGAATGGTATTTTCCATTGGCTATTCATAGATGTACATGGATATGCTGATAAACTGCCATTTAGTCCAGAGGCTGGACAGAAATAAATCACCAGATAAAATACAATATTCCTAGTGAAAACCTTTATGGAACGTATTCTTGCCCCAAACCCCTCCTGGAATAGACACAGGATTGCGCCCTGAGACCTGGCAGCTCTTCTAAGTGAGCATATGGTCTGCTCAGCTCTTGCAGTACCGGTGCACAGTGAATAAACACACAGCAATGTCAGAGCAAACAGGAGGCTGTTTAATAGCATGAAATTCTGTGGCTACTTCAAACTTCATCAGTACTTCAGAAATGGATTCCCCTTCTCTGCCGGAGCGTGCACTGCTTGCAGGAGAGGTAGGAGAAAACTGAGATAATCTCTTTGGGGGCAGATAGTGTCTGTAGCCATCTCTTATGAAGCTGATGCTGCTGTGGAAGGGTCCTGCCATGTCGGAAGTTGCATTTTCTGGTGATGCTACATTAGCATCTTCATTTTTCTGAGATGTCCCCTGATGCAGTGTGACTTGTACAGTAATTGGAATAGAGAGAGGGACCCGAAGGTAAAAATCCCACTGTTAATCAAGGCTGGCAAAGGGCAGAACATTAACTGAAGTAATTGTATTTCTGAGGGAGTCAACAAAGCCAGGCTCGTCAACGCTAGCAAACAGATCTGGTCCTGCCTCTGTGCTTCTTGCACTGGCAGAACATTGCACTGAAATCACTGGAGTAGGGATCGGGCCAGGAATGAGCGGCTGAGTTGCAAAGCAAATTAATTCCTGCCAAAAAAGTTCAGCTATGCTCAGAAGTATGTAAAGTGTCTGATTTGAGAAGTGTCAAGTAGCATTTGTGACCAATTATCCAAGATGAAGGGGGCAGAGCTATGTTTACATGTACTAATCTTCAGCCAAAGTTTGAAAACTCCAATTCATGGACACGCATCAAATTTCCTTTCCAGGCTTGGCATTTGCCTGTACGCACGCACGCACATTGCTTGGGGATGACAGGAAAACATGATTACGACTTGCAAATAATACAAATAAAAAAAAAAAAAAAAAGAGAAGGGAGCTGCCATGCAGCAGCAGCATGGTAATTAAGCCTATACTGTCATATGCGAAAAAAATCATGGACCGCTGTATGAGTAAAGTATCAGCTGAGCTGGAATATGATGTGTGGTGTGTCTGTATTGTTATTTTTCCACAACCTGTGAAGCTCTGGGTAATGATCTACCCCAAAGAATAAGAAGTAAAAGCTGCCTCTGCCATCTCCTGTTTAATTAACATAGGTATACTAATTTAATGCAGTTAATCAAGATGGTAGGGATAAACTAGTCACAGTTGACAACAACGATATTATCATTGCTATGGCATAGAAGGGCTACAAAATTATAGTAGTGACTGGAAACACTATGAGTAAGAACAAGCTGGCTGGAGTTTTGGGTAGGTTTCAGAGGTTTACACAGATCTATTGAAATTTAGGGGCAGCTGATTTTTCATGTGGCCAAGTGTTTATCTGCCCCTGCCCTTCCCTTTCCCCTCTCAGACCTTCCAGGGTAACCCCCAGAGTGGCAACAACTTTTAAAGCAATTCTTCTTTCTTCTAACAGGTTCCTGATGCTAAAGGTCTGACCTTAAAAGGAGGAGTGCATAGGGCAAGAATGGGTACCGCAGTGAGCTTCTGGCCTTCAACCCTTCCAAATACAGCTATTTTGGTAACCAGAACAGTATATTCATGATGGGTGAGAGAACAGAGCCTTCCAGTGACGGATTTCTCAGCACATTAACTCTATCAGTGCTGGATGCTGTGTCCCTATGTAGGTTGCCCGTGTCTATTTAAGACCCCCAAATGCAGATTTGCAGAAGTCTGCAGCTTTCTGTAACTTCATGGCCACGCTTCAGTGCCTGCTGCATCTGAAAACCGAACCATTCTTCCTGGGGATTTCCATGTAGATGTGGGGACAACTGCAATCACATGCCACTGTGAGTAGTTCAGACTTGGATGTCTTGTCTGCAGGAGAGGCACAGCCGGGTTTGCTATAGTGCAACTGTCCTCATTAACGTTCTTCAAGCCCTGACGTACTGGGACAAACATCATTGGCTGAGTTTTTTGGGCTCATTCTTTCGGCTTCAAAATGTTAAACGGGGTGATAATGAATAGTAACCGTGTCCCTTTTTATAGTGAAGTTGACACTTGCCTTCTAGCAAACACAGAGATGACCCTCCTCATTTCACACATGTCACCAAGCAGCCCCTGGGATGGGAAGGGTTACTGGCCATTTACCAAACTCTGTTTGACTTGGGTTCATGGGTGAGAGATGAAAGGCACTATATTGCATTACCAATCCCTGGGGCCAGGCAGTCTCCCTAAAGAAGCATTTCATTTAGCAAGGCAACTGCTGGCCCATGGGAATTGCATAGTTAAGAAAAAGAGGAAGCAGTTTCAATTGCAAATGCTTTCTTAGGGCATATGTCTTAAAGCCACATGGAAACTCTGCTTCAGTGTGGCAGTAGATGCTCCAGGACACAATGGCCAGCAGATTTTTCCTACAATTGTTCTCCCTTTCTTCTCACCAAAATATCCATCAGGTTACTCATGGTATTTCTGCCTCTGCCCTATTCTGTTTTGCTCCATCTCTGTTGGGGATATGCCCCATACCTGGAGCAAGCCCAGTGCAGCGGGTGTGAACTGTTACCTTTTCTAAGAGCTTCAAAGTCTAGGCAACATGCTTTCTTCATCTCCCAGATGAAACAAGTAGCCCTGATATCACACTTAGAGCTTCTGTCAGGAGCTTGGAAGGAGCATTCTCCTGAACATTTCAGTATGCTAGAGCCGAGATGCTAACTGATTTTCTTGGCTATAGTGGAGAGGTCCTTGCTATCGGGGTAATCCAAGTATTGCCTTTTTACAGATGATGGATGCAGTGCTTAATGTTGCAATGGTTACAGGAAGGAGAACATCTGCTGCTCAGACAGACCAAAAATTCAACCTGGATTCAGCCCGAGTTCCTTATGATCTCAAAATCCAGTGTTGTGCCAAATTCATTAGCTCTGGTCAAAATCCTCTTTAGCTTTTCTTCCTTGCTGTTTGGGAAGTGAATCACGAGACGTTCAGAAGTTGCATTTGTTGTTTGATACTTTTATGTAACGGTTGTAATAGTGAATCTGATGAGTCAGCAGTTCTTTCCATGTTTGTTTGTTTATTTATTTAATAGTCCATTTCCAGCAAGTTCTTGTTACCCAGTTCCTGCCGACAACCAGGGAACAGGAACAAGTCAGCTGAGAAAATGAACGACTAGAAGGTAAGTGAAAAGAAGAGTAAATGCAGGCCATTCATGTGACAGGATCCGATTCATTTTTGTGCCAGGGAGATTTTTTTAAATGGGACTTCTCCCAGTGGAGACCATGCAATGCTCAAGGCCTGCTTCACTATAAAGACAATACATAATTATTCAGAGCTTATTATTATTTTTTATCACTCATTTTCTAGTCACATGGAGCAAGGGCACAGATGAGATCAGGACCTACTTTATTGCCATGCACTGTACAGATTGTACAGTACACTGTACTGTACGAGCCCTATAAAAGGTGCTAACTATCTGCTTTATGGAGGCAGACAAATGCACCCAGGCTGAAGGTTGAAGTTACTGGTCTAAGATGGCAGAACCCATCGACAGAAAAATGGGGACTCAGCCTCAGACCCTCTATCCCAGGATCATGATGCTTTAGACATCTTTTTTTGTTTACATTTATTTCGCATCACTGAAATGGTGAATTGAATAAATGCCATGTCTTTTGAAACATTATTTATTGTATTTATAGGAAACAGTTTATCTGTTCTCTCAGGCTAGTGGAAATTATTAAGAGTGATAAACTCATCAGGAAAAAATGTAGGTTGGGTGTGACAGGGAAATGTGTGTTTTATTCTGCAGTGCTGTCTTAATCTCTGGTTTTGGTATGACAGACTCTGTGGTCTCAGTGATACTGCACCATCCTGTTCCCTGCTTCCAGGCTGGGGTCACAAGTTGGACTTGGAAGAATCATCTTCTGTGCAGAAATGTGACTGGGATATGAATACTATTTCAGGGTAAGTGGATTTTTGTTTAATTTGGGTTTAATATACAATGTATAAAGTCCATACAAAGTCTGTTGTTAATCCCAGTCTAGATGTGAACTGCATTTGACCACTACTTGTTCAGTCCCATAAAGCATAGCTGTGTACCACAGCAACATCTCCTCTATTCATGAATTAAAATTATTTTGCCAGGTCAGCCCTTTGGAATTCAGCGTTTCATTCATAAAGGATTCTATAACAAACACCAGTTGTGCTATCTCTCTACTTTCTGATGAATTAGGTGATTTTTCTTATGTCTATTTACATTTTAATTTATTGTAACATTTGTTTACTTTCTTATTTAAACAATTGAGACTTTTACAAAAATAGTAAGAGCCAAAAAATAACTCTCAGAGACTGAACGGATACTTGTTATAATTTTCTCTTTAGTACTTGCAAGTTTTGGGTTATCTTATTCAACCTTTCCATGTTGACTATGTTTTGTTAGTTTTCCTCAGACACAGAAGGCAGTGATAATGGATAATGTGTCTTATAGGTTTCTTTACAGATGAAACTAATGAGGTGTCCCGAAGTCGAGTAAATACTCAATACCAGCAACTTATATGGGCGCTCTGTGCTACTGCTGCTGCTTTGAACCTATTTATTCAGTCATTTGGACTTTAACTGCTCAGACACATTCCCTTCTGCTGCAACAGCAGTGATACAGGAAGGTGTGTTTTAAACCATGTAGTCATTTCCATCTTGTATTTCATGAGGGGTTATTCTTGTTTCAGAGATGAATCATTCAAATATCCTTCTACAGATTCCAGGTGAGTTACTCACATTTAGATGCTTCCAAGTAATACACAGAAAGGTGCTGAGAAAATGACGAGTCTCTGCCTAGTCAAAAAGCAAAAGTAGATCTGAGCAAATTACATGTACTAGTGCTCAAAATCCTTCTAAGGAGACCTGGGGCCAAAGGGCTCCTACCTTCAAAAATGTGTGGCCAACAGGGATGCACAGTACTTGCTTTACTGACTGACCCATCAGCTGCTCTCTGTCCCCAGAAACAGTTCAGGAAATGACTGAAAGTATCTGAAGACATAAAAAGGATAATTAAGTTTCATTGTGGGAATAAGAAGGTAATCTGTCCAGACAAATCTAGGACCTAGTATTGAAAATTGTAGCATCTGAATATAAAAAATGAGTAATTTTGAATAAAGATGTCTATCAGGACTGTAAATTCAGAGAGTAAAAAAGTAGCTTTGCTTAACAGACCATCTCTCTCTCCATCTTCCTCTAACTCATTTTCTCGTTCTCTTTCTCCCTTTTGTGTTAAAAAAAAAAAAAAAAAAAAAAAAAAAAAAAAAAGCATGTAAAATCTGATACTGAGAATGCTTTAGCTTCATTTCAATCTTCTCTTCTCAAAATGTTTTGTTCCACTGTGAAGATTCCCCCTAGGAGATAACCTTAGGAATGACTGCACTAGGCTCGTAGGGCCACTTATTTGCAGAGAGAACAGCTATATTTTGAGGACTCTCGGAGGCAGCCAGGTCCCCACTCTTCTGAGGCTCTTAAAGATGTCTTTTGAGCTGGCATGAGAAATCACCTGGGACTCAGAGCAGATCACAAGGTGCTTAGGACAGTATTTTCTCTGCACCTATTTTTTGCTGAGCAGAATTGCTGCACTATAAACAAATGCAAGTTTTGCCTCATTCTTAGATACTGTGAGTTATGAAACCCCACTCTAGATGTAATGAATGTATAGATCATTTTGACCAGATCATAATCTATTAGTAAATAATGTTCCCTGAAAATGTATAGGTGAAATAAAGAACTTCTTGCTACTGTATTCGTGCTGTATTGGTATCAAGGACCACTGATGAGGCCAACATGATCCTGAAGCTTTGTGCTACTGATGTTTAAATGCAATGCAGAACTAACTAGAGGGTTTGGTTAGCAGATTCCTTCCTGGATTAGGATATTCAGGATTTATACTCCTGGAAGCAGGATCTGAAACTATACAAAGTTTACCTGTCCCTAGACTTTATCACAAACCCCATACTTCAGTTCACTGACATGTTCACTAAGATTTATAAAAATTTTCTATTAGGCTCCCCTTATTTTGGTAGTGCTATCAATAGGCAAATCACACAACAATTTTCAGAATGAGCATGACTGATACAGCAAAGCCCTATAATACCTATGACTTCTTCACTGTCCATGGAGGAAGCCCAAGGATACCAAACTGTCTGAGACCTACGGCCATTTGTCAGCACAGTCGCTAGGCCATGGGAAGGCTAGTTTTAAAGAAGATGGTACTTAAGGGACATTTGTGTGACACATGCTACGGTGTCCAGAGATAGGAGTCTATGTATTTTGCTCTAAATCTGGAGAGGAAGTCACTAGGAAAAAAGGGAAAGAAGCACGGGGGAATAAAAGTACTTTTGAAAGAGAAGAAATCTACATTTCAATGAAAATCCTTTCAAGGCATTTCAAATAAGAGTCTGAGAGAAATAATTACAAAGTTTGGAGAGAAAGAACGTTAGCTTTGATATCTTTTTCTTCTATGAAGCAATTAAAATAAGCAATTTTTCAAATACTAAGCAGAAAATTACTAATGGCTGAACCCAAAAGCTTTCATTTCCTTCTTGGGGCCTTTATTCTTCTAAAAAAAGACAAAAAAAATGTGAAGGTGGTTTTCCAGATAGATTAATGCATAAAGCAGTCGCTAGTTGGATGTCATAAAAACTACAGCAGCATAGAATAGCTGAGATTAAGAGCTAGATTTAAATCATGCAACAGTCCAGTTAATATCAATGTCTAATTAAGAAATGCATAAGAAGTCTGTAATGTTGATTTGATGGAGAAAAACTCTAATAGGGTTTCTTTTGGAATTTTCCATTTCAATTGCTGTGTAGACTTTTAATGGATGTCCTATCCAGTCTTTGGTATTAGCAGGAATCATCCTCAAATTAAAACCAAGGCCTAAAATGGAACACAGGTAGACAAATTAGCTCGTCTGGGAAGCAGTCTGGGTAGAATGACAATGTGAGCTCAAGCCAAAATTTTTAGTACAAATAGAAGAGAACAAATGTCTCAAATCTGCTGTGGAAACCCTATCTGCTTATCATTTTAAGCAATGTAAAACCCTGTAATTTTAAACAATGCAATGTTAACCCATTTCCCCACCTCCCTAAGCCTGCTGAAATCCCTGACAATTCATACTTAGAAATTCAGACCACTAAGCATTATTAATTAGTCTTTTTAAATAGGAAGGCTTTCTACAGTTATGTATATTAGTAGTATGTAGAGGTGGGCTCTTCTTTGCTTGCAGTGGGATTTAGAGCACACAGTTCCCTATCACTATCAATGAATGCCATTAATCTCCCACTCCTCTCTGGGCAACTAAAGCTCTTAAACTCTTTGAGCAAAACTAAACCTGAGGCATCTGCTGTGTCACACAGATCATCCAGGACGTTAGGTCTCTAGGTATGAAAGGGGAACTGGTTTTATCCTGCATGTCACTAATGCCCTAAAGTTGTTAAACTAGGAGCAGTGTAACTGTTAGTACGCACAAATCCACATTGCAAAGAGGGGGAAAGCACAGCACCGGATTAAAGCAGGGTATTTGCTATCACCACTTTGTTGTTGACCCAACAAATCCGGAGGGAATTATCTCAAGAATCCAGGAAGACAGCAAACTCAAAATAACCCCTCTGACCCAGGCAGCAAACACACCCGGGAGTAATTTTTAAGTTCATTAGAACACATTAAAATACAATACATTGGCCGTGCTAAAGCGAGGCATATGATTCCATCTGTCTACATATTTTTTTCCCAGTATTAAATCCATCCAGAGATCTTTTAGAATCATATCAGTAAGGCTTGTCACTTCACTTAGCAAACAGAGAGTGGAAAAGACTGGAGGTAAAATCAGAGTAACGGTGAAAGTTTGGCACTTCCGAGCCACAGTCGTTGTCTGAAATTCGTGCTTGACATTACTCCATTGATGAATGAGGCACAAATGTGTCATATTAAACAGTGGTACCGTGGCCCTGGGGAATGGCCCAAGGATTTTTCTCCTTGAAAGAGATGGGAACTAGGATGTTCTGAGTGAGGCATTTGCCTTCTGAATGATACAGAAGGTCTAATGTGAGGACATTCAGGTCATCACAGGAGTCTGTTCCTCCTCCACCCCCCCTTGACTATATGACTGGGGAGGTACCATGGGTAAAGATGCTTCTAGATGATTGTTCAGATGGAGCACTGCCCTAGCGGGGTGCTTTGTCTGCAAGCTTTGCTGGATTAGTGCAATAATTAAAAAAAAAAAAAAGGAGTATGAAGCAGGCTGTCTTTTACAAAAAAGCATGCAACAGACAAACAAACCTTAACTTGTGCAACACACTTGAGAGCCACAAATTCTGTTACAGTTTTGCTAAATGAGAAGAAAAATCTTCCTTTCCTCCATAAAACCATCCTTCTAGACATTACTGCAGTCATGACCTCACTGCACTTCCTGGATTCTTTCTGAAAAGATTAAAATGAACCAATATACCAGTGATCTCATCACAGCGTGAAGGACATCTTACACAGGGGAAAAAAAATCAGGAGTTGCTTTGTTTGCATCAAGAGTAGGTAAAGCACTATAACGTCATTGTGGAGAAACACTAAAGGTACAGAGAGGCATTTTTCCATCTTATAAACTGTTTGGTTTTATTCTACCTGATCTTGCCTGTCACATCTGTCATCATTTTAGTTGTCTCCACATCTATTCTCTTTCTTTTTTCCTGATTTTCTCTGTACTTTCCCTGGTCTTTCTATGCCCTTCCTATATGTTTTAATGTATCTGATTACTTTGAATCATACATACTACTATTCTCAACTGCATCCAAAATACATTTTGCAGAATGCATACATACAATCCTGCTACACAAAAGTATTCACACATTCTTCATCTATAGCTCACGTTATTCTGGGTAAGAACACCTTTCCTATATGTATATACAGTTCTCAGGCAAAGGCCTCATGGATTATGACAGTTCTCATCTACTTTGAAGCTGTTGTATCTTCTAACAGAAATCAGGAGGATGAGTAGGGAGAGTTGCTTTGTTTTCTTTGGTAGAAGAACCTATAAATTAGTATTTATGTAACCTAGAATCCCACATTTTTAATGTATCACATTCTGAGGTCGGAAGCTAGAATATCTTCTGAACATGAAGAGTACAGCGTTAATAATGTAATCTTATCTCTTGTGCCCATAGGTACACCTCAGCTCTGTCTTGAGATCACACCATTAGGCAATGAGGTGACAAACCGGTTTCCTTTCTCAAGCCAAATGTCACGTAACTGCCCAGGGGCCCATATTGGTGGTGGTAGTCTCCCCTGACTTTTCAAGGAGAGATGTGCCGGTGTGACCCATTCCCACCCTGTATGCTTGTCAGGAGGAGACAAACCTGCTCATTTCCATCTGTAGACATTTCTCAGCCAGGAGGAAAGCCACGAGGCATCAGACTGTAGGCTGGGAGGCATTAGAGCAGCCACCTGTTAGACACTGAGAAAGAAACCTCCAAACACCATCAAGTGGTGAGGAATTCCCAGGTCTAAAGCAGGTGGATGTAAAGGGTGATGGTACTTTTCTACGCACCCAAGATTTGTTACTCCTAGATGGGGCAGCAGACAAACTTCCAACCCCAAATGCTCTGCAGTTGATAGATGTGATTTAGTGAAGAGAGCCCCAATCAGGATAATACCTGCCACAGCATTCGTAGAAGTCCAAAAGACCCAAGGAGTAGTGCAGAGCATCTGTTACCAACAAGAAAATAGTGGGTGAGAAGCTGTTGTAATTCCTCGCCCCAGGGTCCTGTCTGGAGGCACAGACTTCCCAAGGCAGAGGGGAGTTGGATAACTCAGGACATTCAGTGAAATCTCACCCCCCTGCAGATGTACCAGGTCAGCTCTGTCCAGGTCAAAGGAGTTGGGTAAGGTCCTCAGGTCTGCCTCAGATTCATTGCTCTATTGGTTGTGAAGGGGAATTCATAGCAGATCAGGATCTTGAA
The DNA here is from genome assembly GCF_003259725.1 of Athene cunicularia. Taxonomy (NCBI): domain Eukaryota; kingdom Metazoa; phylum Chordata; class Aves; order Strigiformes; family Strigidae; genus Athene; species Athene cunicularia. The sequence continues at coordinate 12,914,998 of NW_020799112.1, forward strand.
CTGAGACTGGCCTACCAGCTGAAGTTGTATGAACAAAATCACATATCCCCAACTACAAATAAAACCAATGGCCAATTGTAGCCTAATCATCACTTCTGCCAGAGGAAAGAGAAACTCTTTAACATAAGTTCCCTTGGATGAAATTCTTCTTTTCCAGATTAAAGAAGGGCTGCAACTAATACACATCCTGAGACATAATGTGGATTTGCACCTTTCCCATTAAATATAGCTGGTTTGTGTCCAAAGCATCGCTTCTATTCCTAATGCTCAGTTATATCATTACAATTTCTACATTAGTTGCAGGTGTGAAATGATGACTGATTCGCATTTCTCTTGCTGTCAACAGAAGAGTAATGTGTGTCCAAGGCCTGATTCTCAGAGGTGAGGTCACCAGGATCTCCATTTGCACATCTGCTTTGCTAAACACAAAACTGGAGATTTGCAAAGCTCCAGTATGTACAAAATGGAATGAGTTCACTGGGGGCCATACATGAGAAACTGTGCTCATTTAGTAGGCAGGTCACAGAATTTTCCTGCTATACAAAATATTTGCTGTTTTACAACCAGCAGCATTTTGCTAGTCTTCACGTGTGGATACCTGTATGCTCTATATTAATAATGAAAAAAGCTGCGCTTCATGGTACATGATACAAGAGAAATCAGGATACCAACAGGTTAAAAACCAGTCAAATACATTAAGTAGCTTCAGAAAGATGCTAATATTCACTGTGTCCCTGCTTGGACTGTGCAGATACTGAGATGAGGAGACTGCCTGATCAGAGCTCCCGGAGGGATGATAGTGCTGGAGCCTGTCTTACACAGAGGCATCCAAATTTGGTTTTGAGGGCTTCAGGAGAAGCATTCAAATATTTCTACTTCCTGCTGTTAGTGGATTTTTTTCATACCTTGGAAAAAGTCTTGCAATTATAATGTGTTTGCACTTGATACCTAGATAATGGTTCTTGCTCAGGGACCTCTAATACACAGTGTTTTCTGCCTTCTACATTTTACATGAGATCAAAGACTAATCATATATATATATATATACACCAAATTATTTCTTGTTTTACTGCTAATCTAGAATATCCTTCAATATCTGCAATAAAGATTACCATGAGTAATCTATACAAACTATCTTTTTGTCTTGTATAGCAGATATTTTTACCTTTTAATGTCATCTGGTTATGACATCATGATTCTGGTTATTCTGGATTTACAGGACATTTTAAACACATGCATTGAAGGATCATTCACCACTATGCACTACACTTTTCCTCCCTCTGTTTGACTATGTCTAAAGCTTTTTGGGGTAGTGGAAGCAAAATTGATCTTAATGTCCAAAATGAGAAAACAGGGATTTGGTCATCAGCTCTGCATTTCATTACATGGAATTTAGACCTACCATTCCCACAGTGACTTAATTTGAATTAAAACCAAGTGATTTCAGAACTCCATAGCACACTGGGGAAAGCCATGAGCAGAACTCAGGTGAGAGCGCATTTCATGAACGTCTGAGAACCCAGCCCTGAGACTATGCTGCTCAGAATGGACATCTCCTTAAGGAAGCTGTTAAAAATAATTTTCACAAGGATTAGAAGACATGAACTTTTAATACTGAGAAAGGGAAGCACTAGATTTTTAAAGAAAAGCTTGATTCTGAAAAAATTCATTCTAGAATGGTTTGGGTTGGAAGGGACCTTAAAGATCATCTAGTTCCAAATCCCCTGCCACGGACAGGGACAAATTCCAATAGACTGAGTTGCTCAAAGCTCCATCCAACCTGTCCTTGAACCCTTCCAAGGAGGAGAGATCCACAGTTTCTCTGAGAAACCTGTTCCTCATCACCCTCACGGTGAATTCCTTCCTTATGTCTAACCTAATTCTACTCTCTTCCAGTTTAAAACCATTACCTCTGGTCCTATCACCACACTCCCTGTTAAGGAGTCCCTCCCCAGCTTTCCTGTAAGCCCCTCACAGGGGAGGTGCTCCAGCCCCCTGATCATCTTTGTGGCCTCGTCTGGACACACTCCAACAGGTCCGTGTTCTTCTTCTGTTGGGGGCCCCAGAGCTGGACCCAGCACTGCAGGGGGGGTCTCACAAGAGCGGAGTAGAGGGAGAGAATCCCCTCCCTTGACCTGCTGGCCACACTTCTCTTGATGCAGCCCGGGACACTGTTGGCTTTCTGGGCTGTGAGCACACACTGCTGGTTCATAGTCAGTTTTCCATCCGCTAATGCCCCCAAGTCCTTCTCCTCAGGCTGCTCTCAATCCACTCTTCACCCAGCCTGTATCTGTGCTTGGGATTGACTTGACCCTTGCACTTGGCCTTGTTGAACTCCATGAGGTTTGCCCGGGCCCACCTCTTCAGCCTGTCCAGGTCCCTCTGGATGTCACATCCCTTCCCTCCAGCACATTGATGCTACCACACAGCTTGGTGTCATCAGTGAACTTGCTGAGGGTGCACTCGATCCCGCTGTCTATGTCACCAACAAATACGTGAAATAGCGCTGGTCCCAACACTGACCTCTGAGCAATGCCACTTGTCCCTTCTCTCCACTTGGACATCAAGCTGTTGACTGCAACTCTGAGTGTGGCCATCCAGCCATTTCCTTATCCACCGAGTGGTTCAGCCATCATTATCCTGGTATGCTAAAGGAACTGCTGTAGCAGACCTCGTGGCTTGTATGGCTCCTCATGGAAGTGGCTATTGAATTAGGAGGTGTCCTTTCCCCCCGAAATTTACACCAGAAGTTCAGAGCTGTCATGGTTCATCAGGATGACTTCATTACCTTCCTGATAGGAATTACATTTGTTTCCCTGGGCTGTAGAATATAGACATAATAAACTCATGAAATGGGAAAAGAGATACTGATTTTCTTGGGATGAAACACAGAAAAAAAGGGGCTTTAAAAACATTGGCATATAATATGCTCAGGATTTTTAAAGAAAGTTTAAAGAAACATTTTTAAAGAAACATTTTCCAAGTGCATGCCTGTTGGTTTTATTTTCATTTTTGCCATGTATAATTATGAGAAACTTACAGACAACTCATAAGATTTTTAGTTTCTTTTGAGAATTGCTTTTTCCAAGATAATTCTGTATGCTATTACTTTAGCCCACTGGGTATCATGTAGGCAAGGTGTAAGATTATACACATGAATATTTCTGTCTACCACATATGCGTGCTGAGACAATACCAACTTATACTTCGTCCTGTCATTGGTCCTTATTCCGTAGAGGATATTCTTAATTACCAGCAAGACAATTTGGTAATATCATATAAAGTGTTACAGCATCATTTCTGTGATGATTTACACCTGCTAAGGGTCTGATCATTGAATCTTAAACCATATTTTAAGTTCAGAAGATAGAGAATATTTTTTCTATAGGACACTGTTTCTATTTTTAATAGAAATACTCTCCTTTGTTTAATTTATTGGCACAGTTCCCCTAAATGATGTGGAGCTTTTGAACATGAAGACACCATTTTCGCACAGTTGCGCTGCCCTGAAAAATTTAGAGCACACTTCTGTACCAGCTTAAATCAACTCAAGTCTAAATGCCTAAACGCTATTTTCGACAACTGTGCATGAGGGACGTACCTTTACAGGGATTCTAAAGAATACAGAACTAAAAATATCTCGGTTGCAGAGCAAATTCACTGTATTCCTTCCTCCAATTTGTGCTTATGGTTATATACATTTTTTAACTCTTGCAGGTTTATTCGTAAATCTGTTGGAAATTATTCCATTGACTCAGACTCTGTTTTCTACTGGATTAAGGAAGAAATTTGTACATCAGATTTGCTGGTGATGTCCCACTAATGAAATGGTGAATTTTATAAACTCATCAGGGAGGGTAAGTGCCCAATAGAAAAGATGTCAGATAGAGATCCAGAAATTACAGTCACTTGTAACAGAAATAAAACAAGGAATGCTTACTAATGAGTCATGAATTTCTTTATAATTGCTTCCACATTTGGTCAACTTTTCCTTAAATCATCTACAGAGACCCTGCAATTCATGGGACTTTTGATAGTTGTTATGATCAGAACAACACATTTCATCTGATAAAAATTACTTACGTTGGGAAGGATTTTTTCCTCCTCAAATTACTTTTCCGAGGATTTATTTCAATCCCCAGTTATTTTCTTATCCTCCTCCTCATTTTCTATTTCTAATATAAAAACAGGAGTTCATATCAATTTAGAAGAGAAATAAAACTAAAGAAAATTCAGGCAAAACTTTAAAGCATGGTCTATTTTAAAGTTCCAACTCAGATAATAAGAATTTTTCGTTTTGTGCTGTACTTCTCTCATGAACTCAGTTTTCCATAGTGCATTCAGTGATGTAATAATGCAAATCAAATACAATTTTAATAACTCCTTCCATTAAAATGATCTATTAATGTTTTAAGACTTCAACACTTATGAGCATGATTCTAATTGCATGAATTTGCTGCGGGCAGGTTTTAGAGATCTGCCTGATCTTCAGATATTTGCACTGTTTGGATTATTTTAAATAAATTAATTTTTGGAAGAGCTTCAGTCTCAGTAACAACAATTGGGTTTGATAGTGGTTTTCTGGTGGGTAATTGTAGGTATCTGCTTTCATGTGAAGAAAAAATGGATAATTTAGAACTCTTTGAAAGGAGATGGCTGAGGTTTATACAATGTCAAAAGTTATGAAGAATGTTCTGAAGAGTGGAATGTTTATTCACTATGTTAGTACAAAGTGCAAAAGAGGTTAAAAGTGAACAAAATTTTACGTCTGTCATGCAGCACAATTAAACCATGGGACTTTCTGTCACAGAATACTAAAAATATAATCAAATTTAAAAAGGAATTGAAATTCATGGAAGATGGTTCCTTTGTACCATTAAACATTCTTGTTTTATGTAACTTCTATTGTCAGTCTCTAATGCACTGAGTGACACGAACAAGGAAGATGCCTCAGGAGAAGAATTAGCTTGTGTTTGACTTCTGAAATTTTTCTGTATGTCTGCTAGGGGTTTCTGCCACAGACGTGGTGAGGGGCTAGCTGGACCTTTGGTCTAACCCAGCACAGCTACATCTAGGCAAGACAAACGGTTTTTTGAAAGCTTGTTTGTCTCTTCAGAAACCTGTGAAAAACCTCAGGTTTTCCTGTCATTCTGCAGAGTGGGATGAAGACAACGAACAAGATGGGCCTTGGGAAGAAAATAAGAAGGACAGCAAGAGTTGCAAAGAAAGCATTTGCTGAGTGGCCTGGTAGGCTCTTGGCCACTGGCATGCTGGCTCTCCTCCTCATATGTGTTATTATTCCCCTTGAGCATAACCTTAGATCTACAGCAGAAGGTTCCCTCTTTCAAGCTGAACCAAAGCATCAACACAACCTTGCACTTTCGAGTCAACATTTCTTCTGTAGAGAATTTACTCCAATTTTTGTTCATGACAAATGCCTACATAAGCCTTGAACAAATGACTGTTAAAACTAGAAATGGTAATTTTCTTTGGAGGTTCAAGAATTCCTATTTCCTGAATGTTGCTAATTGTGCACTGAGAAGTGATTCCTGCAAAAAAATAACATGTCCTTTAGTGAATATGGCTTTACCCACTGTGGCAGTGTTGGTTCTTCTGCCTGATGAACCCTGCGTCTGGCATGACAGAAAAGAAGAAAATTTCCTTTGATATATCAAGGGTGTGTTTTCCTTGCAGGATGGAGTCCTAACAGACTTCCCACAGAGTTTATACACTGTCAAAGAAGTTGTGTATAATTTGTGCAAAACCTATGACAAATTTTCACTTCAACAGAAACACTTTAGTTCGGTCCTATTTGAGAGTAATGGAGGGGACAACAGGCCATAGGTGTACAGGCTTTGAGAAATGCAACGAACAGATACTCAGAAATATGGATAATTTCAGCAGTATTTGAAGTTTCAGTGCTGGATCAACTCAGAGCATGAAGTTCTCTATTATTCCTCCTCAGAAGCCATCCCAAAGAAGAAGACCCTGAGATACTGAATTGATGATACAAGTGGATAATGTCTGTGGTTTCCCATGAAAACTCTGTATAGGAAAATGCCAAACAGGCAAAAAGGTTTGCAGGGAATCATGTGGCTTTAATGAGGCTTCTCAACTGAAAAAAAAGATGTTAAAGACATTTCAAAATAATTCCAAGTGTCCCAATATATGTTTTTCTAAATTAACATTTATTTGCTTTGAAATATAGTTTGGTTTTAATATTTAATTTGTAAGTGAAAGCAAAAAATGAAATATTTTGAAATTACTGAAGCAAATGGCTCAGTCTGATTTTTTTTTAAAATTTTGTTAGCAGCTTATTGGATAGCCAGAGAATTAGTTGGAAAAAATGAAAACTCCCAAAGGATGGAAAAAAGCACTTCTCTGACAACTCTAAAATGAGAGAAAAATATAATGACATTTTCATTTAGCATAAAGATTTAGTAAAATACCCACATTTTCTTTGAAGTTGCAAAGACTTGAACTTGGACACATTTTGGGTTTGTTTCCAAGTGTAATGCTTACTTATGGTAAGTGATAATGTTTTTAGTAGACCCGGCCATCTACACTCTTAGATAAATAACTGGAGGTATTCCAGCCTGTACAAGGGTTAGAGTCTCTATATCATACACTGTCACAAGAAGGAGGGCAGGAAGTATGAGCAGGGAATTTCACAGTTTTAGTCCAAAGTAATGTGTTTAAACCCAAAATGATGAGTAATTATTAAATAATTTAAAAGTGGGCTGTCCAAGGAGAAAGAGCCCTGGGTGCCAGGAAGAGTTCAGCTTCGTAGGGGAAAGTGGGAAGGCTCGTATAGCTACACAGCACAGTGCTGATGGTGTAGGGGAAGAACATCCTTAGATGTCTGCTCAATTTGCCAGGAATTTCTCTTCTGAACTATTACCTCCAGTTTTCTCCAGAACACCCTCAGTCCTTTTATCTGTGAGCTATCTTGAAGTTTACTGTCTGCCTATCGCCTTGGCTGAACCACACTAATAGTCAGCTAATTACATGTGAACGCTCTAATTTGCTTTATGTCTTTCTCAAAAACCCGTGCGTGTGCAGGCATGCACGTGAGTAAACTTTTGCTCATGCTATAAAATTGCAGCGCTGTGTAGAATTAGTGTGCCAGCCGAAGCACGATAAAATTTGTTGCATGTTTGCTACCCCCTCCATTGCTTTCCCCCAAGCAGGCTACCACCAATGCTTGTCATTCCTGATTTGCAACATCACCTGTTGCTCCAACACCAGGCTTCTCTAGACCAGAAACTGGAGCAAAGAAGAGAAATACGTGTTTGTCATTGAACTGAACTGAGAAGAAGGAAGAGGAGAACGATAAGATCATAGCCTGCAGCACTTTGTTTATGAGAACATCCTTCCAGTGATATATGTCTGCACCAGGTGAAAGTATTGTGTCACCCCTAACATATTTTAAATGCCAGGGCTGTCATGCAAGAAGACAATGATGAACAAGTTTAAACAGAATATGGTATTGTAGCCATGTACAGAGTGTTACCCTTTAAAGGTTTTCACTGGTAGTGCTTCTTAGCAAAATGTTTCCAAACTCTGTTATATTCCCCTACAGAACCTCTCTCACAAAGAATTTAAACTGAATGAAAATATTTCTTTTGCAGATAAACTGATGGGGTTATACATACACCAGTGTGTTTTCTCACACGTTTTTTTTTTTCAGGCCACTTCACAATGTCCTTCCTGCCATACTGTCTGAGCTTCTCATGACTCCTTAGGAACCCTGCTTCGCTTAGCAAATAGGCAAATAAAGGTATGTCTACACTGCACGCTGAAGAGCAGGGACTGGCCCCAGGTCACTGCATGTCAGGGGTTTACTCGGACTAGCTCTAGCATGTTCCTGCAGACAGAATTCCCATTAGCTGCTGGAGCTCCCAGACCACATCATCTGGTTTGATTTCACACAAAAGAATTCAGTTTGCATGCCCCAAGACTGCCTCGCGTTGGCGGGGCAGGGTAAGCAGGGTCATTTGGAGGATTCACTTCAAAAGCACACTCCTGAGCCAAAGTGAAATGCTAAAGTAGAAGCAGCTTCTGTCACAAAGCAGGTATGCCCAGAGCTATCATCATATGGCACTTTTCTTCCCAGATATTTATCTTGAGCTCAACTGCATGAACACCACCACAGTGTTATAACGTGATTGCACAACATGACTCATTTGCTCAGACTGACAGCTCAAATTGAGCCTTGGGACAGCCAACATCCAACACATGATATTGAATATGGGCATGACCATATCCACCTTGGATTCAGGTGAAAGAGCTTTAGCCATGTATGTCACATGGGAATGAAGGCAACCGTGACACCACGGAGTTTTACGTCTTTGAGGCAAGCTAAGGTCAGAGACACTCCATGAACCATCCAGGACAGAATTAATAACACTTTACAAGAGAGAGAAAAGGGAGCTTCTGATTGCCTGAAAAAAATGTTCAAGAAGCTAGGATTTCTTAAGCACTTACTGAGGTCCTGTGTGAGTTTATGTAACATGCTCAGCATCTTCCCATCAGTTTTCCTTTCTATAAAATGGAAACACCTTATTTTTCTCATGAGGTTATTAGGAGGATTTTCCAATTAAGGTTCTTTATAAATGAAAGTGTCTTGCAAACAGTATTTAATCACCTGACTAAAACTGGTCTCCAACTTATTTAGGCAGAACATTAGGTTTTACATGGACTAGTCATGGTGCCCAGTTTAACGTAAGGCTGCGGGATCATACACTGCATCTTTAAGACATAGTTTACTTCTGAATCAGTAAATGTACCAGACAAAGCAGCCATTATTTATGCATTCCTGCATACATGGCAAGGTGAAAATAATAGAATAAACATCATATACTTCATTATGATATCGGTTTACACTTCCAGGGTACACAAAAAGAGGCCATTTCATCAAGCTAATTGCCTGAAAGTAAAAGAGAGAGAACTTTAGCTATTAGTCTATTATGGGGCTTTTTTCTTAATCACAAATAGGGGCCGTGTGTCCCCAGGGGGATGTGTATTCTAATTTACAATTGAACTACAGATCAGAGCAATCAATCTTGTGCAGCACTTTTACAGTGTAATTGCTGCAACAAAAAAAAAAAAAAAAAAAAAAAAGCAGCCTAAGTCGAGTTTCAGCTTGAGGTGGAGATATTTACCAGGCATTGGTTCGGGGTGGGAGGGAGGCAGAGAGAGAAGAGAGGCGCCAAAGCTATGAATATGCAATGAGGGCTCATTAGTGCCCCAGTGTTGCCATGACGAATGGCATTATCCCCAGACTGGTGCAGCCTAAACATGAATTTTATAACGACCCATTTATCATGACTTGTCATGGGTTTCTTTACTGTACTTTCTACTGACTCTCACACCTTCCACCATTATCACCTCAGAATTCCTTCCTTTTGTTATTTTATCTTATTCTAACTTAGTTTTTGGTAATGACTGTCAACTATTAAGGAGAAGAGGACCGCAAATAGCAATACACTGGTGTTCAAGAGTTTAGAGCTTCCTAAGCTGAAGATCCACCGCCAAATGTGTAGGTGGTCTTCAGTCCATTTACTAGTGGATAAGCGTCCTCATTGTCACAAATATCTGCAATCTTGTCAGTTGACTCAGCAGAAAGGTCTCGGGTTGACTGAGCATCGAGACAACTATCTTTCCGTTCTGGCAGATGTGATGGATGAATCTGTTTTGTTGACCTAGGCCTGTCTAAAAGTGCTCTTCCTCAGCCCACTCCAGCTATATGCACAGTATAAAAATCCACCCCTCATCTTTACGTTGATAAAGGTTCTAAACTGGATAAATAGACAAAAACTACTTTCTCCCCAGCTTCAGTTAAACGAAAAAAAAATATACTAGATGTAAAACCTAAGTGATAGGAAAAGCATTTACCTTGCAGGAGCAAGAGATATTACTCAACTCTAAAGGAAAACAAAATTACTGTGAAGTAATTAGTGTCTGGCTTTAGCTCATTTTTGGTCACTGCACGTTGTCTCTGTTTTACTGCTGTCCCTTTGGCCTACCCGATTCCACATTTAATATACCACTGCTTATAAAGAAATCCCTGTGGCTCAGAAGGCTGAATTGCCACTGCTGGGCTAGGGCCTGCTCTCTAGTATATAGAGGCTTTCATTTCCCAAGTTATGAATCTGACATCTCATGGCCAAATCCATGCCAGTTTATTTCTGAGAAGCCTGTCCTCATTATTTACCCCAAATAGTTTCACTGTCAGTATGCTTTTTTTCCACTATGAAGTGGCTGGAGTATCTGAAAGTATCAAGCCTCTCTTTGTTGGATTTTACACTTTTGCTATTACAAGAATTTGTCTTTAGGGATAGAAAAAATCAAGCAACTTATTTCCAGCTATTACTTGGATAGGACTTCATGTTCTTAAACAAGTTGTGAGCTCCCATGATCTCTGAAAACAACTCTCCCGAGGTCTTACATCAGGATAGTCCTACAGTTCTTTCATTACTCTACTGGATGTTTGAAAATATTAAAAGGCATCTAACATCCCAGTCCAGCAATTTATAGACTCAGAGTCTGGTGCTGTAGCCCTCAAAGCCTCTATTTCTTCCACAAAATCCGCACTTTGCTGTTATTGTCGCCAAGACAGGCACGTGTTTCACTAGAGGAGTAGTTTGTCAAAGCAACAGTCCATTATCCAAAGATTCATCACAGGTTCCCACTTCAGTACACGATGGAAGAGAGTCTGGATGTCAGAATGTGAGGAGAAAGGAAAGCTTCCTCTCAGAAAGGTGCATTAGGTAAATGGCACACCTTGATTAAGCTGGGTATAGCTGATTAGGCCAGTGCATTCTGATGTGTTCTTGCCATCTTTTTTTCTCTTTTCCAAACTCATATGTGTTCCTTTGAAATATATATTTGTATTTATATATATATATATATATATATATTTGTAGTTTTTTAAAGCCCCAGACGGTGCCTTGCGCAAGTCTGAACTTTGATGGAGAACCCCAGCTCCCACTGCAATACAAATGATGTTCTGTTAATTATCAAGAGACAAAAAGAGGAAAAGAAATCTCTCTTAAAGAAGCAAACCAGAAACGACTTCTAATATCACAGAAAACGTCCACTGCCTTTGCAAGTACTCAGGACACAGCAAATATTATCATTATGCCTAAGAATAAATGTTTGCCCTGTGACCCAGGTGATCTGGATCATCTACTGAGTGGAGAGAATGGGGAGTTGTCAGAAACAATATGGCATAATTAAATTGTTCTTTTTAAACTTCTATTATGAGTTCTAAAACTTACTATAGTCAATCTATAAGGTCAGACTGCTTGATTGCTGAGCCATTATCTGCAGTTTATGTGATGGAATAAGCAGATTCCTGTTTGAGTTGGTTTTGGTAATTCACAGGTCCCATTCAGGGAGTTTATTCTGTTATTTTATACCAATACTTGCAGATCCCTCAGGGAAATAGGCTCATCTTCTACTCACCTCATCAAAAAGATAGACATTGAAGCAAAGATTATTAAAGGCCAGCCAATGCAGATGGCATCTAGCTCTATGTCACTTTAACGTCCAGTACCACTACAATCACGTCAGAGATTTCTATGTTGAGATCAACTACCATATGGAGAGCAGCTGCCTAAGACAGAAAAGCATTCACTATTCCTCAGTCAATACACAAATGGCAATCATTAAAATAAAATAATTGCCATCCTTAAAATATTAAGCCCTTGGTTCTAAACCAACAGGCCTCTAATAATAGGAAACACCCAAATTTCAGGAGGAAAAAGATGACTTTCATTGTCACATACATCCAGCTTCCAAGGGAAATACTGGCTGTGAGATTTTTTTAAAGAGAAATTAAGAAATATGGGCAGGAGTTTAAAATGGAAGAAAAGCCTATGAAGTGAGACTAATTGTTTATCCTGAATTCAGGGGAAGTTTAGTGTCTGACTGCTGTAGGATCAGAAGCAGGCTGTGAGCGAACGCATATGAAAATTCTGCTTCAGATGTATATTTTAATGCAATCAAATCCTGACCATACAGTAAAAAAACTTCAAAGTTATATTAGTAGTTTGCTACATTTACAGATAGAATTCACAAACTTAAGATGCAAAACCCCTCCACAACTGGAAAAAAACTGCAGGTGTGATTACTATATATAATGCTGTTCAACTGACATATTTACGAGAAAATTACAAAAAAGGAGATACTATTTCCTGTATAAAACAACACACTTCTAAAGACATGAAAAAATGCTAACTCTGAAATAAAACTCATTCTAAGCGAATATTTAAGTATTTGAACACCTAGGTAGTGCCAGGAAGATATCCTTTGGTGCTTGTAAAGACTATTGGTTGTACTATATTCATAAAACTGACCAGTCTTTTTTTGCTATTTCTTTTTTTGTGGAGAAATTCAACCCTCCTTCCTCAGTTGTGTTTCAAATACAGCCTAATATTTTTTTCTCCCTTCAAAACTTAGCTTTAGTTATCCTAACGAACTAACGATCTTTTCCTCTGGATAGACTTCAGCTTTGTCTTTAAGCTTCCTCCACCTTTCTCTATGCAGAGCCAATGGTTTGCTGCTCCCCACTTTTAAACAAACAAATAAAATGTCTTTCTTCCCCCTCCTCCCCACTTTCTTTAATGACATCTTCAGTCATTAATGAGTTAATAAAACTCTCAAAGTCATCTGGGAATAGATAAGGGGAAAGAAAGAAGAGTATTGTACACATAATGACAGGCTCCCTGCTGGCCCTAAGATGTCATGGGTCAGCCATGTCAAGAATGTGTGTGCCCAATCATCTGCTGATTTTTATCAGCAAGGCCTCAAGCAGAATCTGACACGGCCAGTTTGGGAGTTACAATGAATAAACAATGACTTCTTGGATTGTTGGCGGCTGTATGATAGAGTGAGAGGGTTTATATATACTAAAACATGATGACATTAGCAATCAATATACCAATTACTGGACAAGTTATTGGACGAAGAATGCACATGTCTTGAGCTTTGTGGGCTTTGAACATACTACCAGCAATGGAGACCACAGAAATGTTACTTAACCCTTTGCGAGCTAGATACGCTAATACCTGATGATGCCTTCAAGTTTCTGAGAGCTTGCAGTAAAAGAAAACCTAGCTTAATTTAACGTATTAAGCCTTTCAAATAGAAGACATAAGCCTGACAAATTTCTTTTTCATTAGGACTTGAGGAAGAAAGGAATAGATTTTTCCAAGTGAGCAGCTGGGTGTTGGAACAACGGATTCTAACAAATTTAAATGGCTCTCCATAAAATTACAGAGGAAATCAATTTCTTTTCACCCAAACACCCCTAGCATACTACACAAACTTCATCACAGAGAAGTCAGAATATACCTTTTATAGGATGGTTAGGCAAATATCTTGGTAGCTCTTGCCTGCCTGTTCTGCAGTAGAGAAAGGAAGATAAAACTCTAACATACTTTTCTTATTCCTGTGCTACTAGAAATGTATTTCTGCATCTGATCAGTGATCATCCTCTTACTTCCTTTAGTCGGCTCAAAATATTCAGGGTTTATGAGTTTGTCTTCTGTTATTCTGGAAGTGATTGTGAAGATTCGATGCCAGTGTTATAATTGAACCCAGAATAAAATATGGCTAAGTCACCTAATTCAAAGTACAAATACAGAAGACAACTAAGGTGGAGATCAACATGGCAGGCAGACCTGCTGTCTCTGTGGGCATAGCAGAAGTCTAGATTGTCTAGATTGAAGCTAAATGGTGTCAACTCTTCATTGTCCATTAAGATGGACAAGTCCATGATCTAGTAGAAAGCTCATGGGTTTTGTCCTGAAATGCATCATTAAAATGATGTGGGAAAGACAGATTTTATTATAATTCTCCATCCTTTTCTGTGTAGCCTATGAATGACAACTTTTACTGCAGTCTGGGAAGCAGCAATGCCACAAAACCTTTGACTTTTGCTCAGGTGGGAGCAAATAAGGCAGGGCATAAATATAAAATTTATCTTTGCCTGCTGGGGCATCAGCTAATGCAGTAGAAATTGTGCAAAAGTAGGAAGGTAGAAGAGTTCAGACATCAGATTGGCACTGTGTATCAAGGACTGAATAAAACCTTAAGACACAACTCTTACAGATCGCTTTTGTGATGTAAGGGCTGAAGTGTTACTCTAAACTACAATCAAATCTGGTCCTGCTTCTCAGAGTACTAAGCACTTCTTGGAGTTGTATTGGCCGGTAATGGCAGAGAGACCAGTCTCAGACAAAGGGGAAAAATAAATGAGACTGCATCTGGTTTTAACTGCAATGGTTATGAAATGTTCAGCGGGATCCTTTTGAATGGCTCTTCCCATTGAGTAAGTTCTTGAAAAGTTTGGAAGTGAATTTGACCAGCACATCTGATATGAAGACAAAAATGCTTTTAAATGTAAAAGTTTCATAAAATAGCACCATTACCATACATTACAGTGAATACAGTTGAAAAAACAACTCAATAATCCCTCCTCTGTAATTTACAATTAACTTTTTGCCTCAAGGTAACAGCTACATTCACAAAAATAATGGTAATAGATTGACCTTGTTATGAATGGATAACAAGCTGGAAACAATATAGTTTGTCACAGAGCATTAACTGTTACTGTTGAAATAGTAAATAATGTGTATAGAACTTACAATGTAAATGGCTCCCCTTAAAAATATTAATTATGTTGATTAAACACTTGATGCATAATGGATTATTCTGAAACCTATTTAAGTCCACGTCAGACTGAGTACACCGTTTTCTAAGATCTCATTCCCAGACTACTGGAAAATCTATGGCTGTGCTCTGACTGCTCAGGTGGACAAAAGGCTTACAGTGGAATATCACCTTAAGATATACGGCTGCTTCTTCTGTTTGGATTGCTTGCATGCTTTTTCACTGAGTACAGCATCAGAAGATGAGATTGTCTAGAGACACCGGGCTCCTCTGAGATGCTTTTAGGCTGCTTTGGAAACTAATGAAAAGCAACTCTCATCCAAAAGCACTGGCCACTCACTGGAGGATCTCTATGGGATACAGAGCACTCTGCTGGCTTTTATGCCACTTTGTAATCACTGCTAATGGGACGAAGGAATATAGATAAGTTCTTACACCTGGTTGGTTTCTCACACAGAAGTGATATATCTCGTCACACACAAGCCAGTGAAAGCTATGATGGCTGGTGCTACTCAACTGGTCTACTCTTTGTATGTCCTTTGGAGCCAGGGCTGCGCTCATCTGGGAGGAGGAGATTGTATCACATGGCTTTAGAGAGTGATCCAAACCGGTATATAACACACGGCATACAAGAGATTAGACTTTTGTCCCAGTGTCTGGGGACCACTAATTCATGAACAAGAGCCTAAACCGTATTTTTGTGCTTCCCAAGCACAGTAAGTGCTCCTCAGCTGTAGCTCGACTGGACTTGAGAGCACAATACTTCAGTGTTCTGGCCAATTACCATGTATAGACTGTTGCATTATAAAGGAGGGATTCCCGCTAGATTATCCACATAGAGAAAGTGATATTAAAATGACAAGCCACCAAGAGGTCAAGTAACCAGTTGCCAGAAGTTAGAATAACTAGACTGTGGAGCAGCAATATCTGAGGAGCTGGCATGTGTCCCAGGACTGGTTGTCACACAAATGAAAGAGAAGACAGCTGGAATCTTTTTGGATTGACTGTTATTTTCTCTGAACATAGTGTAAATCTATCACTTAGGTTTTTCAACCAAATGCCTGAAGTGGGAGTTGAGAAACTGATTCAGTAAAATCTAAGGTCTCTTGAAGCTCACACATAGAAAAATGAGGTGTAATCTACTTTTTTTTAGCTTTATCCTTTGGGATCAAGGACTGTTCAGACAGTGTGAGCATAAAGAATCTGATTATAGTTAGGGGTCTTCAGTGCTTCTGTAATGCAAGCAAATACATTCTCTGCCAAAAGGTGTGTTCTCCCATCAGGGCAGAAACAAAATCACTGCACATGTATAGCTGAGCAGGCACCTCTTCCCCCACGATGGGGTCAAAATCCCAGCACGAGGCTGGGTGAGCAACACTCAGATTTCCCTCCGCCCAATGCTTTTCTCCAGGCAGCTCTTGTTTCACCTTCAGTTAAAGTTTAGCTGTCTGCTATACATTCGGTACCATCTCTTTAAAGATGTACATCTGAATGGGCAAGAAAGTTAGGGATTAGCAATGGGCAGAGGTCAAGTCCGTCAAGACTTTAAGCATGTCGTTGGTTGTAAAAAAGATTACATTACGGCAGCTCTTTGCCAGATCAGTACTTCGATGCCAAATGTTAATCCTTGCTGGGGACAAGATGGCTTGTAAATGTTATAGGAGAACATAGCTTTTCCTGTAGAAAACAGGCATTTATGGTTAAAACACAGGGATTATTTTCTCATGCTTACGTTTGCATTTCATGCTGATTCACTCCTGCTTGCTATGAGCTTCGCTTCACTACTTACATTTAATCACTTAAGGTCTTTATTTGTATAGCTAAGGAGAGCATGGTTGAGTTCTTAAAGCACTGGGGAGCAGAAGAAGCAGAGCTCAGCCTCAAACTTTCCCAGAGAACTTGCTGTCTGGACAAAGCCTGTTTGCTTGCTGAACTTTAGTTTTCCCATCTGTAAAATGGAGCTGCATATAAAAAGGATCCTGTAAAATTTTATTTATGACTGTCAGAAGAGAAGTGTTTATTGGATTTATAAAGCAATCTACCTATTTTAGTGTGGCTAACTATATATCTGTGACTTTATAAGTAATATCCTTTCCTACAATTAGATAGCTTTGGGTGAGCTCAAGTTTCCAGGTCAGTTGTTTATATCAAGACAGCCAAGGCAAAAGCCAACACAAGATTTTAAAATAACAGAAGACTCAGTTCCCAAAGTTTATTCTGCTGTGGACCAAAAGCATAGCTGGATGTAACCAGCAGCTGTTATTAAATGTGTGCAGAACACTGCATGTGAGTAAGCATAGTCAGGAAATTAATATTGTACCAGTAGATCTCCAACAGCTGACTGTGCTCTTACTGCTATACCCCGGTGCTCAAACTGTAGGAAGTCTTTCGGCTGTCCCATGTGAAAGGGAAGCAAGCAAATCTGAGCACAAACTGTGCTCACACCTGCTTTTGGCATCTTGAGATCCTCAGTGTCTCTGTGCCTCAGCTTCTCATCCTATTTTGGGAGGTAATGAAACTCTATGCTAAGGCAGAAATTAATAAAGCTGCACTTTAAAGGGTCTGATAAGGTCAAAACCCCTAGTGCCTGATGCACGTGGGTTCTAGAGTAAAGGGGACTGTGTAAGTTCCCAGGTAGATTTGATAACAGAGTTCATAAAATAAGAAAAGCAAATTCAATCTGAGGAAACCTGAGCTTCTAGGTTTCATGCCACATACACTTCAGAGCTATAAAATTAGAACACTCTGGCAGAAGGGGATTCAACATTTTTTTCTGGCAAGAAGTAAAAAATGATATGCAGCATATAAGTATTAAACTGTGTTAGTTCAGTTTTGTTATGCAGATGGATTTTTTTTTCCTTCTCTTCTACTCTTTAAAATGTTTTGAATTAAAATAGCTTACTCAAGGTCACTGAAGGCATATGGTCCTGCTCAAAACTTTAAACAAAACATTAGTTTTTACAACCTTTTGTAATTTGGTATTGTATACAACATGGTTATAGACGGAGTTTCTGTAATCTTTGCAGTGGGTGACAGAAATATGAGAGCCAAATTTATAAGCCATTTAGTGAAGCATTTAATCAATTTCATGCATAGGAAATAACTCCGATTGCTTTGCTTTATCAATCTTGCTTTCTCAGAGACCTGCAGTCACCCCAACCTCAAAACACTTAAGTGCGTGTGGGGGGAACCATATGCAAATATCTAATGCTGTACACAGCATCAGGAACTTCTGAGGGCTGCTTAAACTTACTTGCCAGCATCAATAATCCTTCTTGAGGCTGTTAATATATTTCAGAAGGAAGGCAGAAAGCCTAATATTTAGAGGAAGTTGCAAGGCCTCTTTTTACAGAGTTTTTCATTAAACACCCTTTGGCTAGAAGGAGTCTTTGACACCGTGTGGAGTTATGCAGATTAAACTTGCCTCTAGTACTGAGGTGGTTGCGTATGTTGCCTTCAAGCACTTACGAACGCTTAGAAAACCTCCCTGCATGGCAGATCCCTGTTTCAATAAAATATGAATCACATATCGTTTGACAAGTTGAGAGACACACTGCCCGAGATGATGCTGCTCGCTACGGCCACAATAAGAAAAACAACACATTGAGGTCTAGAGTGCCTTGAAGCCCATGTAAGAGTTAAGAGTCCCACTCACCCATGACTGTAACTGGGGGAAGTATCTGGGGACTTTGTCTTGTAAGAGACTGAAGAGTTAGAAGAATTCCTCTTTTGGTCTTCAAACCATGGCTTTGGATGGACAACATGATCCTTTGCATTGGGCAAGCAGATGGGAACAACACTCCTGACCCCTTCCACAAAGAAATTTATGAATTGGAAGGTCCTAGTTCTGTTCTTTATCAGTGGCATCTGTACTCAATAAGGTGATGGGATAGAACTGGTCTACTGGTATATGCAGCACATGTTACTACACTTTCTTCAGAAGGCAAAGGAAAATATTGTTCAGGCCAACCTCATTCACTTCTCCAGTATCTGAAATCCCTACCTGGAGTAAGAGGTAGGGCTTAAAAGACTATTTCAGAGCACACCTTTTTCTCATGTACTACAACAGCTTGTACAATACCTTCATCAGAGTACTACACAGCAACTTTTTTTCCCCGAGTGAAAAATTCCTGAAGGAGCAAAAAGGCAATCTCTCTGATAATCATCAGCTGCTCAACTATATTAAATTTAGACAAGGCTACAATAGTGACAGAGTTGTCCCCTGCCCTCTAAAATTAGAACTGAAAGAATGGTGGGTATAGCACTAAATATAAAACTCATTTAAAAATAATGTGCTCTCAGGCTTTCCTAATGCTTGAAAAACTGATCATCATAAATCCCTGAAGATCTGTTTGCACAGCCAGACCGCCTCCACCAGTCCCAAACATGTTTCAGTAGGATATGTCCTTTTCTGAACATTGACTTTTCTTCACAGTATATAAGAAAAAAATCAGTAAAGGTTTGCTGTAGTTAAACAATACACTTAGTTGTTTAGGAGAACAAAAGCTTAACCTGACCTCTGCTTTCTATTTAGAAACAGAAAAAAAAAAAAAAGGAAATAAAAAGAAAGAGTTCATATTTACTACCTCTCATAAGCACTAGTCCTGGAAGAGTTGATAGACACTATCCATTTGAAATGATCACAAACGTGAGCTTTAGTCCTTCAAGCTATAGAAAAACCTTAACAGTTCTATACTGAAAAAACCCAACAAATTAAGACACCTCGTGTTCTGTTTCTCAGCTCTAGGAAAACCTTAGTGCTAAGAATTCCAGAATAAATAAAGTAAGCAAGGTGGATTAAGAGCAGCTTCGCAGAGAAACAAAGCCATAGAAAACACCTTTCTTTCCTTCAGGTTCAGAACAGCTCCTACGTAGAAGAAAACCTCTCCTTTCCTCCCCAGCTCCCTTTTGCAACACATAGGAAACCCCAGTTTGCACTGAATTTATAGTCAGTTGGGACCTGGGATGTAAATTGGCCCAGAGGAATGCTGGGACCTTAGAAGTCTCCATCTTATGAGACAAGGGGTGTCTTGGAAAATTGAGTCTTTTATTTGCCGGCTATTTCTCTTTTTTGGTTATTTCAGCTATCAGGGCATCTGCAGCAGATAGTGTGTCTTTCAGAAGAGTGACATGAGCGGATGGGAATTATTTGTTTGGCAGGGTTTCATGGAAGTACCCCAAAACCATTCCACTGTTTGGTGTGGCTCTTCCTTGGGGTGGGGTGAATACATTGGCTCCATAAAAAGCTAAATCCCACTTAACTAGAAAAATCAAACATGGTGACTGCATGTGAAGTTGGGTGATTTTAGCTAAAGGTGATACTGCTGCTTTAGTACAAAATTTGCTTAAAAAATAGTGATTTTTTTTTCTTCTCCTTTACCACCCCCATCTCCCTTCCCCCCTGCTTCTGGGAAGCTGTAGGGATCTTTGGTCTGTGCTCTTGGTCTTCTATAGGGCTGTGAGAGGTGCCTGTGACACAAGAAGTGGGTCTGGACTTGATCTGCTGCAAATATAAATGCTTGTTAGGGAAGCAAACAGGTCATATTACACTATTCTTGTACCTTAAATAAATCAAGAAAGGTGTAAATGTGCTAGTCATGAACTTATTTCTCCCTTGGGCTACTTCCATGAGATGTTTCTTTCTCTTCCTTCCCCCCTCTCATTCTACTTTTGCTGTTATAGATGGCATCAGCTTATTGGAGGGTTTTGCTGAAAATAGTAATATTAAAAAGGAATGTTTTCTGTTTGCTCATCTGGAATGTTCTAGGAGGGATTAACTCTTTTAATTTTTCACCCCATAAATTTGGGGTTCCCTTTTTAGTTTTGTCTTGCAGAAATGTTAAGGCAATAAAAGTATAAGTAAAAGAAGCTGCAGGTTTTTTTTTTTTTTTCTAGATAGAGATAAACCTCTTTCAACCTTAAAGGTGATCTGCTGGTTTTGTGGTGTTTTTTTGTTTTTTTTTTTTTTTTTAATTAGCCACTGGAATAAAAATTTCTATGCTTTCCTGCTGGAGGAAGACAGATCCTACTTAGAAAAGTTTCTCACAATATGAATCTATATTTTTGGGAAGAGAAAAATACTCTAGGAACTGAAGGTTGACCTTTTTTTTTTTTTTTTTTTTTTTTTATTTTGGAAGGAATCCAGCATGTGGATCCAGTGATGAGTGGGCAGGGCAGAGCTTGTGCCTGGGGCTGGTGCTTTTCACATGTGGGACATCCTGGTCTGATGTCAAGGAGTCTGCAGTTGACTCTCGAGGTACTCCCCAAAACACATCTGGCAGAAGGTCCGTTCCCCAGATTTTATCCTCTATATCCCCAAGGAAGTGGAGGTTTGGGTTTATTCCTCTTTACTCACCAGAGTGTAAATTTGTCTTACCTCTGGGAGAATGCCTTATCTCTCAGTCTATGTTTTTTTTTTTTCTGGGGAAACTGGTGTTTTTGAGGATCTTATTCTGAAAATGATTACTTTGTCACTCCTAGGAGATGTTTGCTACTGTGTGGACTTTTCTGGACTTGGTCTAGAGTTGCCCTTTTTACTAATGAAAGTAAATGAGAATTAAAGAAATGCTACTGACTGCTCACTTGCCAAAGGTGGTTTTCCTGAAGCAGAATAAGACATAACAATTTGAAACCTCAATCAAGTTTTTTTACTGTTTAAAAAACACAATATTTTATGGAAGTAATTTATACACAGAAAAGAAGAAGGCTATTCCCAATATTATCTTTATCTTCTAGACATAAATAACAAACAACTCTGGTAATCAAAATTTACTGCAATTGTAATAGGTTTTGGCATCATTTATGTATCGCAGGGAATGTTAACATAATGTTGACTTTCAGGACTGAGGCCAGGTTTTTTTGATTTTTTTTTTTTTTAAGCCTGGATTCATTATTAAAAAAAAAAAAAAAAAAAAGAAAAAAAAGAAAAAAAAAAGACCGGTATATCTGTGGCTTTTATGGCATTTGAGAGATTAATTCTCATAAATAACACTGTTTATTTCTCCTAATCAGAAAGTTGAAATTATCTGTGACAATGTGAACACTAAAAAGTTGTATACTATGAAAATATTTCAATAATTAATGCATGCACTATCTAGAGCAATTGACAGTGAGGTCATAAACATAATGGGCCATCTGTGTTTGATTTGTATCTGAAAATGCTTAAAGGGAAAGGCAGGTAATTCAGGCTTCTCTTACAAATGTAGACAGGCAAGATTTTTCACCTTCTCAGAAGGTTGTTGAACCATTTCATTGCTTTAAAGAAGTAGAAAAAGAAAGTTTTTCCGGGCTAGAGCCTTTTAACACACCTGCATTCTGCTTTTGCTCCTGTACTCTCTGACAAGCAGAGCACACCAGTGGGACTTTTAGTTTTCTTTTAGAGTACACAGAGGGTTGTCATTCTCCCTTATTTACTTTATATTGTTTGCTCTATAAAAAATGCTACTTCAGGCTCCTGAGCAATCCCACTACCTCACTTTGCATTCTGGGACCCGGGTTTAAATAGTTTCCTTTGGACCTTTCCAAGTTCAAATCTGTGCTGGCCTGTTGAAAGACAGCAAAACTTTTATGCAGAGATCTGGCTCGTTGCATCTTTATGACCCTTCTCTGGATTTGTCCCAGCTTGTCTTCTGAACCTTTTCTCCCTTGTGAAAGGCGAGGTTCAGGTTACCTGCATATTTGGGATGGGATTTAATTTAGTGCTAGATTTCTGTGTTGTAGTGGGGAGAAACGGATTGTCCTGCTATCATTAGGAATAACTCTTTATCTCTGAACTTATATGCATTGGCATAAAGCCAATATCAAGCTGGAATGACTCAATAAATAAACAACCAAATACCCCTCTTGTTTTCACTGGCTGATCTGATGACAGTCGGACTCTCCTGCTCTTGGCACTGACTGAGGCTCACTGAAGGAAATGCCATTATCTTTCCTGTGCCAGGCAGAGATTAATACATTCTTAGAAATTGAATCCAGACAGTACTTCTAAATGATTTCATGTGACCTCCTGTATATCAGGGCTATTAAATACTACAAATTACCTATGATAAGACTAGAGATTGCAACCTATTTAAAACTCTCTACAATTTTTTTCCCTCTGCTCTGCCCTTTCTTGTTGTCCAAATATTAAGTGTAGGCAGAGAATAGGTCATAGCAAGGTAGCACTAATGTCTAGAGGAGCTGGCTGAAATATATCCAGGTAATCCCACACAGTAAGAATTCCCTCACTGTCCCTGATAATCTGATCTGGGATTAATTTCTTTCTCAGATTTGAAACTGCTGATCTGTATGATCCTGAGCATGAAAAGAACAGTCACCAGCTACTGCCTGCGAGATCTCTCCATTGCCTCTGAAATTTTTGAGCACCTCTTCATCATCTCATGCCTAACATTGCAAAATCTTTGATGTAGCTGAGGGAAAAAATACTGGAATAAAGCAAAACCAGAAGTGGAATTATATCACCAAGGTGTGAGAATTATTCTTGATATTGCAAACACCTGTCTAAAGCCCAGGACTCAAGCATGAATATTTTCTTAATGTTGAGCCACAGGGGTAATAAAAGAAGACAAGGCAAGGCCTCAGATTCACAGAGTACTAAGAGGAGGACTTTGGTCTATGGATACTGAGGCTGGCAATACACTTCCCTCACTTGCATAAGCGTCCTTCTTTTCCCCATATCCTCTCAAATATGAGTGTGCATAAATTGCTGGTTATTCCAAGTCAGACCATGAAGGTGTTGTCTCAATTAAAGTGGATAAACACCCTTCAATTATGTTTATCTTCAGCTACGCTGTTGTATCTACAGATTGAAGACTTTCTCCCAAGAGCTACAGTAGAACCTTTTGTGTTTTGTTTTTTTTTTTTTTTTCTTTTTAGAAAGCACATTTCGCCTTAAAGACTTCAAGCTCAAAGTTTAGCAGTTGTCAGTACTGGGAAACCGCATCTTACTTCAAAGCTGAGTTTCTGTAACTTCTGTTTCCACTTTTGCATCTTGTCATGTTGTTGGCAGCAAGGTCAAATGCCCCACGTTATCCAATATTCTCCCTGCGTATGGGTACCACTGCTTAGAAATCAAGTCCTCCTCCTTCCTTTTTTGTTCAACTGCAGAAGCTGAGTTTATATGTTGCACCGTAGTGCTTGTTTCTAGTACCTAGATTATTTTAATCTCCTATGGTTTTACTTCAGTATTTGTCTCTGTTTTGAAAGTAGAGTTGGACCCAGCTATCTATAGATTTATCTTACCAGTGCTTTTTGTCAGAAACAAGATCGTTTCCTTGTTTCCACTTAGATCTTTTTTTACACTAGCTCTGGACTCCAGAGGGTTTTAGCCTCTTTATGCTATAGCATTAAGTAGGGGTGGAGATTAAATCCTTCAGGTTCAACTGTTTTGAGACAATTTCCCATTCTGTAAAAGTAACCTTGTTCCCTGACTTTTGCTGTAATTAGCTACATTACAATAAATGCAGAATAACAGACTGCTCTGACTCAGAATCTCCCATCATTTGCTACCGTAATAATTCTTCCCGTCATCTACAGATTTCATTAACACAGTTTTATGTACTATGTGAAAATCATCATAATATAGTTCGTTATACTGTAAATTTCAGGTTGGGTCAAACCAAAACAAAACCGGACCCAAGCAGAGTCTGTGACAAATGCTTAGGGAAAGATTGCTAGAAGGATGGCTCTGTACCCTCCCAGTTTCATAATCAGCAGTTAAAAGACATCTAGAACTGATGGTTAATATTACTCAGTGAAGTTTCATGTTTTTTTAAATTCATATATACTTTTGTTCTCTGCAACATCTATGAAAATGAGTTCAATCATTTAGTTTGTGCTGAGGAGAAAAATGCTTTCTTGTGATGGGTGCTATATATTGTATTATGAAAAATAGTGAATAATCATTCTCTCCTTACCTTTTCTACTCCGTTCCAGATTTTATAGGCTAGATATCATGTCCCCTCTTTCTTTTTTTTTCAGGTATTCTTTACTTGAAAGAAGGCAGCAAGACGTTATAGTCTTCTGTATCTATTTTGAGTCAGAATGACCAGAACTACCAGGGTTTTATACATGGCATTAGGATATTTTCAGGGTTTTCATTCTCTACTCATGTTCTTGTATCTTATTTTCCCTTTTGTGAAGCACTGAATTGATGCTTTACAGTAAATTATTCACAATCACTGAGATCTTTCTGGCATAGATGTGCCTAGAGCCTGTGTGTGTCTGTATTGTACTTGCATTGCTCTCCACCCAGTGACACTGAATTTCTCCTGTTTTTCTAATACCCTGACATGTAGTACAGTGAGATCTTTTAGCTTGGATAGTCTTGGGATATTTCTCTATCATTTGTCCATATATGATCAGCATAGTTGGTAACAGACTCCTGGTGGGACTCCGATCAAAACCTCTCTCCCCAGTCTGAAAACTGGGCATTTATTCTTGTAACCATCTCATCTTATAATAGCTGAGTTTAAGGGCCTTTGCTGTGAAACCTTCTCAAAATCTTTTTAAAAATCT
Source organism: Athene cunicularia (assembly GCF_003259725.1). Lineage (NCBI taxonomy): Eukaryota > Metazoa > Chordata > Aves > Strigiformes > Strigidae > Athene > Athene cunicularia. The sequence continues at coordinate 12,940,192 of NW_020799112.1, forward strand.
GTGTACCCCTCCTGGAGATGCACGTGCATTTGCTGATTCCCACAATAGAACTTTATTAAAAGGGTTTGTACAGAGCAAGGAATGGTGCTGAGTATCACTTGGCATTAAAAACTGTGGTGGTTTTCCTTAGTTAAATTTAAGATAATTTCAAAAGGAGAGTGTGGTTTTCTACTTAGGACCGTGGTCTGGCATTCAGAATATCCAGGTTATACTCCTTCTCTGCCAAAAATCTGTCTTACTGAGCAAGTTGTTTCATCTTTCTGTGGTGCAGTTGTGCAGAGGTGCAATCATTATTTCTTCCTTCTCCTCTGTTTAGCTTCTAAGCTTTCCAGGATAGGGGCAGCGTATTTATATGCACATTTCTTTAAACCGTTTTGTTTGTTAAATCTGGATAATGCTGTAATCCAAGCTGATAATGCATTTGTGATGGTCAGATAGTTCGATAAGGGCATTAGGTTACTGTTTTTAATCAGTTTCTATTTTACTCTTTCAATAAATATATTTTTTTGAATTTTTGTGATACGTTATCTCAATGGGAATATTTGTTTTGGCCATTAAATCAACCAGCATGCTGTAAGCAGTTTTCAAATTCTGTGTTATTTCGAGTAAAATTATTTTGCTATTACTCTGCTGTTTTAAAGAAGCTAGTTGGACTCAAGCACTAATAATGTCAGCAAAAAAGCCAAGAACTTTTTTCCTGAGATTTTACTAAGTGTGATAATTAAGAAATGTGAAAAGAACAAAAAACCAGAGTGTCTCTGCACTGAAGATGTTGTGCCTTAAGAGTCTGAGTAATAACTGCTGGGTCAGTGACCATAAAACAGTCCTGTAAATGTAGAATATAAGATCTGAATGGGGGCATTGCCTCACAACAATTATGCCAGCAGCTAATGGTAATATCCAGTGGGTTACTCATCCTTCCTCCCTCACTATTTAAAGTGACACCATCCCCGTTTTCACTCTGCATCTATCATAAAGACACATTGATTTCCTTTTGGAGGAAAACACATATTTCTTCCCTCCTGCTAAGAAGATAAATCTGACAGATTTTAATCAAATGTAGTTGTTCACAACTATAGAAATGTTTTCAGTGCCATAGATGAAAACCTTTCTCTTTTTCCTTTCCTTTTTTGAAAAGGAGGAGGCTTCTAGAAGCCAAGTTTATTTGGAGAGTACACCTGTGCTAAAAATCTTACTATATGCACCGGCAGTTAACATTTCAGAATGCCCTATGGGCAGGTTTAACTTTACTGCCCTCCAACATAATGCATGTCTTGTAGTGGTAACCATGAATACTGCTATAGTTAAGGGTCTGTCAGTGGTTCTATCATAAACTCCCCTGTTTCCAGGGTTTTTATAACTCGGCCATAAAAACTCTCTCCAAGCTAAAGCTTAGCTTACCAAGACAGACCTGATTCTGATCCTGGAAAGGCAGATGATGCATATCCCTCTGTCTCTTCTGAAATTAGCTATGATCCCCAAGGAAGGGCTCTCACAGACCATGGGTGCCATACATGTCCAGCAATATATGATAGATGAAGGGGGAATAGTGTCTCAGAAAGGCTTTCATCCTCTTCAAATGGCAAATAAATTGGTCTTTTTACTTTGAAGCAAGAGGAGTCAAACAACACAGTGCTTTCCAATTTAAATTGCATTTTTACTTTAGTCTTTTATTTCTTAAAGCAGCTTTAGGAGTTCATTACTTCATAGCCCGGGCCACAGGCAACAGTCTGATAGCATTTAGAAATGTGGAATATCATTCACTATTTAAGTATCACTCTGGATTTAAATCAGTGGGAATGAATGTAGAAGTGGGTGTCCCTAAGAAAAAGATTAATCAAATCTGAGTAGAGCCAGTGTTCAGAGCAACATAGAAACCATGGCTATTGTGACCCTGAAAGAAAAGAAGCAGTCTTAAAAATGTAAAATTAAAATTTAGATTTCTGCTTATTTGGCTGTAGACTTAAGCTAGCTTGTAGGCAAGGCTGGCTGCAATGAACTCCAGAAGCAGAGCAAATGTTGGGGCATAATAATAATATTCTAAAATAGCAGCTAGATAGATATGGAGATAGGTTAAACATTCTTCAGTAAAATTAGAATGTGATAGATGGATGCTAGCTGTATTATGGTTCTGATTCTGTGTTAATGCCCACTAATTAAAATAAAATTTTTGCATACCAGAAATGTTTTTTTTGGAAGCGAGAAGAAATGTTCAACTCTGCCGGGATATCCACAGGCTTTTCATTCTATGGTGGTAGTTATCTACTGATGCTTGAGTTGCTCCAGTCCTCTTTATTCTGTTCCTGAGTGTCCCAAAGCTGAACACCCACTAAATATTTTGAATTTGAACCTACGTGTACATCTGGTCAGCGGTGAAGAGAAAGTAAAGGGAATATCTTGAATGTGTCTATTTAGATCAAAGAACAGTAGGCCAGTGCCGCATCCTGATGAAGTGTTTGGCCAATGTTGGATAATATTTGACTAATAAAGCTCCACCTCTGATCATTTTAAACCTGTACTCTATCACTGTAAGTCAGAGATTCTTCAACAGCCCGAATTTGGTACAACAAGTCTTTCTGCTCCTCAATCTGATTTCATCCACAGTCTCCAGCTGGGTTGTAGACAGAGGGCTAAATGCTTGAATTTGATGTGGGCAAGAGTTGCATTAGATAATCTGCTAGGAGAGCTGGCACATTCACACGTTTATTCCTAGTGCTGGGTTATATCTCTAGTATTTGACATTTTTACTATATTAAAATTTGGGCTCTAAGGAGTGGAAAATAGTGACTCAAATTGTTGCTTCTCCTACAGAGGTTTTATTTCTGGGTGCCATACAAAGCGTGTGGCATCTACTGCCACTCCTGTGCCTAAGTGAGGAATAGGCATATTTGCTTTGCCCCATTCTCTGGTTGTCATTTTGGTAAAGCTCGTTTGGTTTGACCAGGGGAATAATATGGCCATGATGTGAGCTGGCACTGCCTTCAGTGACAGAGGGAGAACACCAGTCTGAAGTGTGGTTTGGTCCTGTTCCTCCTGCTCTGCTCCTGGGACAGCCAATCTGCTTAGTGCCACTGACTGCATCACGCTCCAACCCAGGGGAGCAAAGGAGAGGGAGGGAACTACCGATCCATCCCTGCCAAAGAGCAGTTTATAACAGTCTAAGGAAGGACTATGGAAAACTAAAACAAATTAAGAAGGAAGGGGGAAAGTACCTTTAACTTGCTATTTCTACACTGATCATGGTACAATAATTTAAAACAGGACCCTTTTTGGAAATGAGTCAGACGTAAGCCCTGGCCAAAGCCATTCTTTCTTTTAAATAGTGTTTCTGCTTCTGTGTTACAGGGATCTTTTATGACTCCTGCCCCTAAGCCAGATGATTCAGGCCTTACACTTTAGAACTAAGCCAGGAAGATGATGTTTTGGTGACCAAGCTTTTCTCTAATGCTCGTGCCTTTATGAATCTTCTCTCCAAAATATCAGGGAAGTTTCTCCTTTTAAGGAGTTTAGTCTCCCAGTGATCTTGGGGTGGATTTCCACATTTAAGTCCCATCAAATGCTAATAGGAATTCCTTGGTCAAATCCTCTGCCCTGTCCCTCTTCATGCCTCACTGGGAGAAAAGAGCCATTAGTGTGTTTAAAAGTAAATTTCAAGGTTTCTTTTTTGTGTGTTCCAATGGCTGAGGTTTATTCCTCTCGTCCTTTTTATTTTATTGTGAGGCACCTTGAGTTATTTGCATGATAAGACACCCTGTAAATGGATTATATTGTAAAGCATTGTGTAGGTTTAATGCTAACAACAGCTCGGTTTGGAAGTAAGATAGCAACTTAGATTTTTAGTTTCTGATGTGCCATGCAGAGAAATGCCTTTTGAGAAGCATGAGGCAAAGCAGGAGGGATGAGGAGGAGGCAGCTGGAGTTAAGTTGTATGAATAACAGCAAGGGAAGACTGGTGTTAAAAAGGAGTTGAATACATTAACTTCCCAGCCTCCAAACTGAGGAGAATCAGCGGCACAAATGCGAGCGGTTCTCCACTCTCTGCTGTAACAGTTAACAAGGTTTTCCCCTTCATTTTTCCAAGGATAACAAAGGAATGACAATGTTTTCTGGTAACAACCTTTTGTATGTGATGAGTGTACCTTTGCAGTCACTGTGCCCGGAATATTACGTTGTTATATACTACTACTTATAAACAGAAGTTGGCCCCCTGGAGAAGCCCTATATTTCATAAAAAGTGGTGAAATGAACAAAAATCTGTTTTTTTGGGGGGGAGGTAAATTGCTCTTAACTCCTACTGGACCATGTAATGAATGCCGGTGCAGGAAGTTTGGTAGTCTGAGCATAAAGCGTGGAAAACATGCAATCCCCGGGAACAGTGTGTTTAAATCCTGGCAGAAACAGCTTCCTTCCAAGGTAAACATGCAGTTTGCATTGGGTGGGTATTTTAGATAATACCATCAAAATATGAACTTGGTGTGGAGACTGAAGTCATCTATGTGGAGTCCTGTATATATATGGCTGTATTGAGTGTTACATGCTTGAGGTAGCCTGTGAAATTGGTGGAAATATTCCTCTTTCTCTCTTTCACATACAATAATTAAACTTGCCAGTTTTAAAAACTTTTCTTCATACAACTCAAAGCTTGAATAAAATTATAGTAATTAAACCAAAGAAGACGGCTCTTTCACTTGTATCATGTTGGCTTAATTCTGCAGAGTACCCAACACCCTTTTGCTGGTCTAAAGTTCTTGAGCACATACTGTTTTTGGCATGTGTGTGGTATCATTTCATGCTGATGGAACTATTCACATATTAAACTTCAGTTTGATAAGTAACGGTAAATAACCAATTGTTTATTACCTATAGTTGTTGAATGGTGGAAGCTGAACAGTCATGTGAAATTTCTGTATCACTTAAAATGAAATTCTGCTTGGAATCGCATTAGGTTTCATTTTCTAACTCAAAGTAGTCATGAATAGCATTTTTAAAAGCACTTTGATCACTGCACTCTTAAAAAAAAAAGAAGGGAGAGGGGGATATCTTTTGGGAATAAGCCTTTGAAATCATAAAGTGTAACTAAACTTAGTCAACGTACTGTGACCTGTCAGGAAAGGACTGATCCTATTAAAGCTCCACTGCATGTGGCCAAAATACTTTAAAGAGAATTCTGTAGATTTCTCTGTTTACTGACGTCAGTGTGGCACAAGAGGAAGATTGGCTGCTATGTGGTTTTTGTTTTTATTTTTCTTGAGAGAAAAAGAATTGCTTAGAAGAGCCACCAAATAATTCTTCATTTATGCCACTGTATTGGTTGACAATGTAGTTTCTGGGACATATTGTCACTTGATTTGGCTTTACGAATTTGTGACTGTTTGGAAAAAGGGGGATTTTGATTTACCAATCCACTCTTTTCAACTAAAATATACAGAGTGGCTTGTCTTCCCTGGAATTTGGATCAGCTCCCCAGTTATGAAGAAAGAATTGGGCACTAACTGTCCCTTACCGATGAGTGGGGGGTAAATCTGGATTAATTTTAGCAATCTGAGGAAAACAATACAAGGCTATGTCTCACTTGAGTGATTGGTCTTTATGCCATTGCACTCCTACATTGATAAAGAGATGATGTACAGTTATGTCTCCAACACCAGACTCAGGGCAAGAAACTTTTAATTTGAGTTTAAATTAAAACAACTGGTGCTTCTAAAGAGAGGAAGAGGTTCTTTGTAAAGTACAAATAAATTCTCCATCTCTCTCTGTGAAGACGTCACTAACAACTCATTTAAACTCTTCTCATAAAAAGAACGTTTGTGTTCTAACAAGAAGTTTTGCAATCTGGAACAAAATGTTACTGACCTGGGAATTTGGATCTCAGCTGCTCTTGAATGACTCCAGATTTAATTCCATTCATGTCAGTGCTGTTTTTCCAAATTTGCATAAGGGCAATAGACCATACTTTAGAGAAATCAGTGTTACTGAACTATTGTTTGATTAAAAAAAAAATAAAAATTAACCTTCTTTTGTCCCTAGAAGGGGTACTCATGTCCTTTAGCAATTGAAAATGTCTTAAGCAGGGAAAGCAAAGCTGTGCAACTGGTATTACATTTCATGAAAATATCTGGCATGTGCAGCACCATTTCCTTTTGTGGGTTCACCTGTTTGTGTGACTTGTGTGGTATGTGGGGTGAGAGCATTGTGTCTGAGACGACCTAGGATGCAGTAAAAACGCTGTAAAATAAATCAGCCTGTGTGTGAAATCAGAAAGAAATTCAGAAAGACTGATGTAACACTCCTGTTATCTGAAAGAAAAGCAGTGTGATCAAAATTGATAATAATTCTTCCATTAAGTGACAGATAAAACTTTAATTAAGACAGCCTACTTGAAGCTCAGGATGCTTCATGTGTGACTAATTCTGACTGGCAAAAATGTTAATTTTAACAAACATCAGTTAGCAAGGTTTTGCTTGTAGCTGAGAAGACAGTTGTTGCATGAAAATGTATGCACATGTGTAGGTATATATGTGCACATGGGAGCGTGTGATTTCTAGTGAAAAAGCATGAGGGTTCTCACATATCCTGCAATATTTAATACAAGGTTGTCCGGTGTCTAAGCAATGTGTCTAAACACATGCACACGTGAATTTCTCTGTACAATAGGCTGCACGTAGCATACGTAAGCACCGGGAAGCCAGTGTGTACCTGAGCTATTTGTGTATGAAGCTGCATCTAGCACCCTTCAGTGGTTCACCGGGTGGGCACTGATTGGGGATTTCTCTCTTTTTTGTGTGCCTAAGCTGGGACAAATTGGAAACCTGGTCCCACCGCTTCAGGCTCCTGAAGTAAGGGAGAGGTTTCAGCTCTGGCTTTACCCTCCAGCTGAGGCATCTGGGGCTGTTTCCATCTTCCAGAGCCCTGGAGTTTCCCCATAGCTCGTAGCCCCAAGGGACTGCACGGTTGCGTGTCCTAGAGCCAGATCAGACTGAGGTCAATGGCATAACTTGCCCTCCAATTTTTGGGGACTAAGGTTACACCACTGATGTTACAGGAGAAGTGCTAAATGGCAGAATCAGCTGGATGTAGTGGCTACTTTAGAGTATTTTAGCCCTGTGGCTTGAGCGTTTGGGTTATATTTTAGCAACTGAGATGACCATTCTTTACAGATATTAAGAATGCAGAGCCTTGTGAATAGCGGAAAATTTAACATTTCATGGATATCACAACTCATGCTCTTTTTTTCAGTAATACTAGTGTGTTGTAATTCTTTTTTGCCCTCTATTATCCTTTTACACTGCCACAGAATGTACTTTCATCTTTTGGAAATGACCCTTTAACGTAGTGGCTAAAATTTAATTTAGGATATTTTGTTCTAAAAAGTGTGAGCTTTGTTTCACAGGTATAACACTGTTGCTTCCCTCTTTTTCTATTGTGACTTTTACAGCAAAAATGTGTTTTTTAGAGAAAAATGATTGGATTTTTTTTCCTGACTGCTCAATCTGCAAACTCTACTCAGCCTTGCAGACCAGACTGTGCTCCTCCTGAGGTGTGAGCTCTTGCTACCAACATGAATTCTGATATTCTTCCAGTGATGGCTGTGTTGTCTCTTTCATGTTAAAACAAGTATAAAGGAATGAAAACTTAATTTTCTTCACAAGATATTGAAAGAAACATGGTTCTAAAGCATCTTGGAAAATTCTTTCGAGAAACAAACTGCTTCAAAAAAATGTATTTCCTGCCCCCCAACCCTGTAAAGCAGAACTTTGAAATTTGAATGAATTTTACCCTCCTTTGTGGACCCTAATATGAAAGTTGTTAATCACTCTCATCTCTTGGAAGCTTTCAAAACATGTTTAACTGGAACATCAGAGACCCTTCAGCTGGCCAGAATAATTTCAGTTCAAACATCTTTATAAAGAAATGTAAGAGCAAATGCTTGTATCTTTTTATTGTGTTCATGCCTAATTTACTTGGCTGTAGCAGCTACAGAGGACTTCTGCCTGTATTACTGTAACTTTTGAAAATTTTTCTGTGTGGTTATCAAAGTTTTCTTCAATTCCAGCTACTGATTTTATTGCCTAATGCTGGCAATACTCAGTTATCTTTATCTCATCTTGATCTATGCTTTTTATTTGAGTTGCAAAAGACCACAGCCACAATTCAGCCTAAGAAGATAAACTAAAGTAATTCAAGCCCAGTGAATGGTTTTATTCTCTTGTGTTCATACTTTCATAACTTACTACTTGTCTGATCCATTTTCAGCTGTAATGTACATATAATCAACCTTTTCAGACTTCTCACAAGAAAAGCTTTTGTTCACTGTGCAGTAATCAGTATTAAAGGCCTTTAAAATGGTGAAAGTCAATGACACTGGTGCATTGTCCAAATACGTTGTTGTTGATGAAGCAAACTGATATTACTGTGAAAGACCAATTTAATCTCAAAGTTTTTTCATCTGTGGTGATCACAACATTTTTCACATATTGTTCTTCACAATCATGTAAGTTGGTACCCACCTCTGATATTTCATTCTAGCTGTTTTTTTTTTTTCTTCTTTCCCAGAATAACTACAGAATGATTTGATGGCTTGGGAAAAAAAAAAAAAAAAAAAAGCATTGAATGGCCTCAGTCCATTAATGGATCCTCTACAGACAGCATTATATATGGGCTATATATACTGCAGCATATGAATCAGTGAAGAAAAAAAATCTTACGGCAAGAAGATACTTGATCACAAATGTGATTGTGTCACTATAGATTTTAAAGCTAAAAAGAGTCATTTTAAAAAAAAAGAATAAGAGGGGTGAAATGGTCAGATTTTTTTTTCTAGGGGAGCACTGTGCTATATGCCTAATTATAAACCCAAGACTGGTTCCAGAGATTTCAAATCCCTTAACATTAAGTTTGTGATTAAATGTTTTGGTGTTTGGAATTGCTGGGGAGATAATAATGTATTCTTCTCTCAGTCTTTAAATGTTTATTTTTGACCCATTGCAAATTAAGTTTCTATCTGAGGTGTCAGATAGAAACAAGGTCCTTTAAATTTTATAGTCACCAGTTAATATGCAGCTTGTGATGGTCTCCACTGCTTTATAGCCTGTTAAGTCAAATGACAGTCAACATTTGCATCTAGCACAAAGGTGGGGAGCATCCTCACATCACCCAAAGTTGTCCCATGGAGGAAGAAAACACTAACTGGAGTTTCTGGTTCTGATTGCTTTCAGTTTGCCCTCAGGGTGTCCAGCTGCTGAAATACAAGCTCTTATTAGTTTTACCACTCTATGAAGCAGCTTTGAAGATGGTTGATTTTGGGGCACCTTTTTGACTGGGATACCAAGAGGGAGTCCTTGCAGAAGCTGACAGTCAAAACGAATTGTATGACACAGATTCAGACCTTCGTATTTTCCTAAAACATACTTAGATACAAATGTTGTCACTTTCTGAACTAAGTGAAAACCATTGCACCTAATAGCCTTCAGTTAGATCCCATAGTAAAGCTGGAAAAACCAGACAGCTATCGGGCATTGGAAGCCTTCCTTATGTCTGAAATACAGCGCCAGACTTAGCTAAATACAGTTGAAAATAGTTGCCACATGTTTAACTGTATTAGTCAATTAGACAGTTGCTGACAGGGAAATTGTTGTTATCATCGACAAGAAGAGAATAAACCAAAAGCTTCTTTTCAGATTTTCCTATTGCTATCTTTTGTCTGAAATAAATATTAAACACCTCTTTCCTTATTTTTCCCCCCCTCTAAGAGAATGAGTAGTGGTTTGGATTTTTCCCATCACTTTTCTTTCTCCTCATTTTGCACTCCTCATCCTTCTTCTCCCTGTTTTTCCTATTTTCAAACTAACTCTTCCAAATCTTTAATTCTGGACAAGTTACAGAAGCGAACAAAGGAAAATTGAAGCTCTCTAAAGTGGTTGAGTTAGTTTCATTTTTCTTTCTGCTGTTAAAGCTTTTCCAAACCAAACTGAAATTCTGGATATCATTCACTTATTCAACTAAAGTAACAAAAAGGAAAAATGAAAAGAAATGGATGTGGAACAGAAATAATTCAAGCACTTACAAAAATATCATGTAAACAGTAGAAAAAAAAATTATTACATTTTGTACCTTGTCAAGGGGAAAACACATGAATTTTGAATTTATTTATGAAAAAGTTATTCCATTTTTCAGCTGTTCTGAGAAATCCAAAGACCTCAGATGTTTTCATCACTAGTGTTACTGCATTTCTACTTGTCTTGGATCTTGCTTTTACAAGATGCTATCGCTGCTATGCTGTGTCTCTTCTGAATTAACTGAGCTTTTCAGCTGCATATTTTAAGTCTACATGAGTCAAATGTTCATTGGACTCATCACTCATCAGCCCCATATATCACTAATGCCAACCTTGATATAAGATGACTCATGTCCTAATTATTTTGAATAACAAGTGTGCTCTTGTGGTAGGACAATATGATTTTGCTTGCTACAAAACAGATCAGCAGAAAGTGGCCACATAATGCAGGCTTGCAAAATGACCACGAGAATGCATGTTGGTACAAAATTGTTCACTCTTCCTTATTTTCACAAGGATGATTTTCTTCCCCCTCCAAGAAGTCCATTAAGCAACCCCCACCTCTCTGTAGATAACAGGTACTTGAAAGTTTAAACTGATGATAAAATACATGTTTTTAAGTTACCTTTATGCTGTAGAATTATTTCACCTGTAATGTGCTATGAAAAATATCTAGGCAAATGATCCACCAAAGAGGCTGTAGTTACAATTTTTGTGTGTGTGTGTGATTACAATTTCCTTTTTGATGTTCAACATCTGTAATTCAGTAGAACATTGAGAATACTACTTTGTGTTCATTGCATCTTCTGTACTTGTTAACAGAAATGAGGGAAAGAAACTCAGGCAATCCTGGTGAGATGGAGAACATATTAACACTCATTGTACAGGAGAAATGTGAAGCCTGGGGAGACTACAGAACTATGCTGGGCTGTAGATCACAGTGACTTCAGTGGGGCACATTCTGTTCAGAGCATGGCATAGGATGACAACTGGAATGAAATGTTTTGGACTGTAACTGCCTTTCCTATCCCAGCTTAAGCTAACATCTCAATGATTCAACACCCCAAGAATTTGCTGAGAAATAGCTGGTGCCGATCTTTGGTCTCCTTCAAATAGTCTCATACCAATAACTGAGCAAAGTACTTTAAAATATCTCTATGTTGTTCTTTAGTTCACTGAAGACTATGTATATTGACAACATCAAACACAGAAACCCACCTCTTATTTGCAGTCTTCAGATGTTATTGAAGTGGTTGCTGTGTTACAAGGTCTATCGGATTCATGTGACCAGGAAGGCTGAGTGCAATTATTGCCCCCATCTCTACATCTTGTAGCAACATGTTAATAGGTGGAATTATTTAGCTGTTTTACAACTGTTCCCATCACTTATACTGCTACTTCAAGGAGCAATGAGCAAAGTTTTACTTATGAATTAGCACTTTTGGAAATTTTTCTTTTATTCTTTGAGATGTGAAGTTGTCCAGACTATCCATGTTGTAGGTGGGAGACAGTGAAATGCTTGGCAAAGTTATGCCCCAAATTCCCATCAGTGGAAAATTATTTCTAAAACAAAGTTGCCTATTTCAGCTCAGATGGAAAAACGAAGAAGGTAAAACACAGAGGAGCATGTGGACCACACAAAATGTAAACAGTTAGCTGATCTTTGGCCTGATCCAAACAAACTCTGTTGAAATAATTGAAAATATGCCAATTGACTTCCGTGGGGTTTACAGCAGGTTCTAAGTTGGCAACTACCCTTTCTAGCAAACAAATCTTGTCTACTTTTACATTTCAGACTTATAGTTAATCAAGTTACTGAGACAGAAATGTCTTTGGCATGAGCATGTTTCTCTGTTTCTTTTCCCTGCAACTAATAATGTTTTTCCAGAAATTGCTTCCAAAAAACTCAAAGGCCATTATTTAGATAAGCAATATCAAAATGCTTCAGCATTAAGCTGTGATAAGTGTTTCCTCCTGTTTGTTGTAAGAAAGAAGGTTTTTCACAAGCCATGTAGTCTTAACTTTCACCAAGTTAAATAAAGGTTTAGTAAAAGGATTTTGTGCCCTTTTAACCCCCAATAACCAGAGTGCATCCTGTGTGACCATTCATTACGTATGAAATGGCTGTAATTTATACCAAATGGGCTAGATGAATTCAAACAGAAAGATACCATCGATGATAAAAAGATAACACTTCTCTGTAACAGATGCTTCATTTTATGATGGAAATGGGGAAGCTGAATGCTGCAGGTGCCGGGCTGACACTAGGCCTGTGGAGAATCATTAGAGCCTCCTCAGAGATCTAGGTTTACTCTGTGTTTAATCAGCCACAGTCAGAAGAAATGGCTTCATTTCAGCTTGATGAGAGCCAGATTACAAAAGGAAGATAGATGGCCAATAAGGTTCATCACTATAAGCATATTGTCTTAATTTGAAGAAACAAGCTGGCATTCTGTGCTGAGGAAAAGTGAAGTGCAATATGGCTAGTATCAAAACCTAGTTATTTCAAGTCTCTGTGCTCCCCACAATGAAAATATTCTGGCTGTTCTTCCTTTGACTAAAATATTAAAAAAATATTGCACATGCTGCAAATGACCACATTTACTCATGAGATAATGTTGCTTTGGGTTCCAAAATGCTGAAATCTATCGAAGTAGTTGTGCTCATCTTAACAGTTCTCCAGCCACTTATTTATACATACGTATATTATAAACATAAATATATTTGTGTGTATACACAAGTGAATTGACTATTGATCAAAGAAGGTCTCTGAGCATAATATGAACACGCACCTCCTAAAAGGGTCGCGGTGTAGCCATCTATCATGACTTCCCAGGACAGCCATGGGGACAATGAGACTGTCAGCTGGGGCAGGAGGTTTGCTGTGATGGGGGATGGGACTTTAAAAAAAAAAGAAAAAGAAAAGGAACCTAGACCAGGGAACTCGTTCACACAGAAGATAAACAAAACTAGAGATCTCTGCTTTCTGACTGAAATACATGATTCATTGCTATTGCTTAGCTTTTCCTTAGTGCCTTTTTTTTTTTTCCTCTTGTGCATAGACTCACCTTCTGTATAAGCTATTTCTTCAGTGCTCTCCAGAAGAAAGAGTGCTCCTTCAAGCCAGGGGAGCTCTCAGGATAAGAGTATGGTAGCCTAGCATGATGATGGGAACAGTATAATTTTTACTGTTTATTTTACAGTGGAATCCAGGTGGTTTTATTAAAGTCAGAACCTTTTAGTACCAGGCAATCTACAAATATCTGCAACTGTGATTTTTGAACTGTGAATCTATAGGAATCTTCTCTTCTATGGCAAATTTAAACACCCTAACAACAGGTTTACCTTTCTAAATTATCTGTCACAGATCTTTTAAAGGAAGTTTTCTACCCCAGGACCACCCAGATCATTGATGCAGAACTTAAGGTGCAAAACTGCTGACTATCATAATTATAGTTAGGGAAAGATGAGAACTAAATTTAAGGTATGTTGGGAAAGGTAGTGAATTCCTGCCTCAGAAAAGTGGTGGAATGATAGCTTGATCCATAAAGCCTTGGAAATCAGTATTTCCCCCCCTACCCTGTAATCAGCTGGGTTTTGGAGCAGACCTAAAAGGGTAAGAAAGCAGAAGGCATTGTATAAGAAAAACATGGAAAACTGGCAGGTTTGTCATGTGTGCAATTTTGTAAATGTAATGAGCAGGTCACAAGCAAGAAGTCTAACATGGAGATTATTTATGTGCTGAGGAATAAGAGTACAATGGAATGCTCTGAGAGGTCAAACTATGGATAATTTACAGAGTGTGAGAAGTTTTGAGACTGCTGCTGCTTGAGGGAGAAGTGCACAGTCAGGTTTGCTTGATTTGGGACAAAAGCAACTGCGAGGAGGGAATGGTTATAGGGGGATTTAACCTGGAAGTGTCTTGGAATAAAACAAGAGTGTTGTGCCTTGATGCAGTGGGTGAAGAGAAGCAAAGGAATGATAAAGTCAGAAGAACTGGACCATAAGTTGGTCTTAAACAGTATTTTTATCAGTCCTGGAGGATATTGTGCTTTGTTTGTGTCATGCTACAGCCCAGAAGAGTCACCATAGCAGAGGAAATTGAAAAAAGATGGGCAGAGGACTTCCCAGAAGCCTGGGCCTCAATAAGTATTCCGAGATAAATAGTAAGTTATGCAGAGTAATAGTTTTCTTTTGCCTTTGTCCTCACACCAAGAACACTGTTGTTTCTTTTGGTTTTCCTTAAACTCACTTTATAAAAAAGCTCATTTGTTTTTTTCCACCTTCCTTTGTTCTAACTTCACCCATCTTTGCATGTTAAGATAAAAGTGAAGCAACTCCTACTGACTTTAAAGGTCTGAAGGGAATTAGGAATTTGACTCATCAAAATTATCTCTCCTCCCACACATTTTTTTCCTGAAACACTGAAGAAACACACTCCTTCGTCCCTCACACATTTTCTTAATATCTATTCGGACTAAAAGCAGAATGCTCACAAGCAAGCAGCTGCTTTTAAACAGCTCAGACCACACCACATCTGTGTTTCTGCAGTACCTGCTATCCTGCTAGACCAAGACAGTTTGAACTGCCGCCTTATTTTATGGCTGTACTGACACAATCCTGCAGTGAACCATGTGACCCCTGAAGTGTTTAGAAAGGTGCATTTGTGTAAGGGAGACTTTTTTCTCTGGAGTAAATCAGAGGCTCCTAGATAATCTTGCATGAATACATTATTGACTCATACCTTTGCCTAGGCAAGGAAGGTTGCATTTTTCAGAAAATGATACGCTGAAGCATTCACAAAGTGGAGACTTAGGAAGCTTAACAATTGGTAGAAATATTATCATCAGCTATCACAGTAACATTATCCAGCCATTCCCACCCACAGATACACACACACACACACAGAGGATTTCGGCTTAGAAAGCCCTGCAAATAACACGCTGTAGGTGTGTGGTCCTCAAAGTGTTTATATGTTTGAGGATGAAGTGAGCAGGAACATCTTGCATGCACCAGCTGAAAGAGGGTTGGGAGAAGCAGGGGGTGGATTTCCCTGGACAGATGATAATTCTCTATCCTTCTATGTGCTGCCAAACTACCTCAACTAGTGGGGGTTTATAAACTTTTTTTTTGGTCTCTGAAGAGCAGATCTTCTAGTGTTTTTTGGAACACATCAAATGCAGTACAATTAAACAGGAGAAAAAAAAATATTCCCAGGGCCCTTCATTCCCTTCCTTTCCCCTGTCAAGATATTACTTAATTTAAATGCTGCCAAAGTTAATAATGAAAGACGACATCCTCCAGTGTGTCAGAGCTCAGTGCCCAAGCAGAAAAGTATGAGTGGCTTTCCGCACTCCTGTCTTTGCTAAATTCAACCTGGAAAAAAACTAGATCAAATTCAGGGATACTGTAATTAGCAGGATTTAAAATGGTCTGTTCAGGTCACTTTTCTTGGCCCAGAATTGCCCAGGAACTCAACACCCGAACTAAGTATTTGATGTGCCTGTGCCATCACATGGTGCCTACAGCGTAAGGCTAGAAGTGCCACCAAGTCAGTTAACCCAGGTATATGCCACCCACAGGTACCCCATAAAACCAAACTGCTTGTAACAACATCTTTCCCTTACAAAAATGATTGAAAGTGGACAGAGTACAGGTCAGAGATTCATACCAGGATTTTGTGAATGTAACCACCAGGGCTTTTTGAGGGGGAGGAAGGAAGGGAGTTGGTGCTTGTTGAGGACCTTGGAGGTTTTGGGGTGAGAGAGGTGAAAGGAGGGAAGGCAGCCTCCACGTTTTCTCCTCCCTCACCTTCCCGTAAACCTAATACACCGCTGAGGCAATGAACAGAGCAGATGAGAGGTGCCAGACCTCAGTTCATCGCTTCTTTTTTAAAAAAATGAAACTTTTTTTCCCTTTTCTAAAAATAATTTGTGTGTGAATCAAAGAGGGAAAAGAAAGGTAATGCACAAAGATACAGAGCAGCTTATTAATTAGTTTGAGGTGCTCTCAGTGCTCCTGTATATATGGAAGGGCTAAAAACGTAAAATACTGAGGTGATATTTTTGCTGCTGCTGGGCCTGTGGAACATTACTGTGATGTGCAGACCCTCTTCACCTTGGTGCATCACTCATGGTGTTATCCCAGTTGG
The DNA here is from genome assembly GCF_003259725.1 of Athene cunicularia. NCBI lineage: Eukaryota > Metazoa > Chordata > Aves > Strigiformes > Strigidae > Athene > Athene cunicularia. The sequence continues at coordinate 12,956,397 of NW_020799112.1, forward strand.
GGTCATACAAAAACAAATGAAGGTTGCACAAAAAGATTTGAGGTTTTGGCACTGAGGCTGGGGATCGGGAATTGTGTTGCCTTTGTGCAAGAAGGAATATTTTTGCACAACATGTCCACTGTGTGTAGGTGACATTTGGTGGGTTTGCTCTCCCCTGTCACTATCCTCAGCAAAACACTATGCCAAAGCCTTCTTGCAGGGGGTACTCTATGCTCTCTAGCATAGCAGCCTTTGGAGGCTTGCTGGTACAAAATGAATACCCTCCCCAAGGTGGGCCCCTTTCTCCCCAGTCTCTAACAAGGCAACCATAGTCCTTACTCCAGAGAGCAAAGGTAGAGTGCTGTAAACCATGGTATTCACCTTCTAAAGGTCAAGGTCAAAGCCTGCCTGCCTGTAGATTGGCATACCTTAATCACACAAGCCTAATGGTCTTTTTCTGTAGCCGATGGAGCAGAACATCATGTGATGTCTATCGCTGACTTCCAGGTACCACTTACAGCTCAGTCATGGTTCTAAAGCAAAGCTTGTGCTCCTCTCTCTGCGTCTGCAAGAAAATGCTTTAACCACCTCAGTCTTGTGCCTCTGATACCAAAATGTGGAGCAAGGGGAACCTGTGATACCCTAAACTGCAAGCAGGTGGTAACTGAACCCAGTTTAGCAACCCTGGGAGGGAACGGTGACAGTGTTTAAACCCAGTGTCTGTTCTGCAGGAGCACACTGCTTGTGGGAAAGGCTATTCATCTCCTCTAGCTATGGCTGTAATCTCTGCTCTTTCACTTTTAGCTATGGAAGCTTACACTTTAAAAGAAAAAAAAAAGCAGGAAAAGAACCTAAATTATTAACGAAATAATCTGGGGAGCACTTCATATAAATAACGAAACAGAAAAGTTTGCATCTGTCCTGTGCAGCAAGTACCAAGAAGAGGTTAAACTTCTCCCTTCAGTGCAGTAAATGACATTATACTGCGGACAGTCCCACTTCTGTATGTCTGTAATCTCTCTCCCCTAAATGGGTGCTGTTTGTCAGCTATAAGTTTTGGGGAGCTAGTAGCTGGTTGTTTTGATAGATCATAACCCGTATGGTACCAAAAGGTACCAAAACAAAGGGAAAGTCATGACTAGTTTTAAATGATTTCTGAAACTCGTTACTCTCTTAAATATGATTAAATAATGCAAAACTTCTAGAAAGCAGTGAATGGCCATGCCTGGATCCATCGCTCGAATGCCATGTACCTGCTTTCCTGCTGTATGTCCCCTCATTTCCTTGCTAGGTAGAGGGAAGAAAAAAGGCTGGTAATTTATGACTCCTATTAATACAGTAGGCTGGATGTGTTGACAATATATCAATAATTATTTCTGGCAAGACCCGAACAGTATAGTATGGGTCTCTGTAGGATGACTCATTTTACCAGAAGACAGATATGTGTGACCTGAGTTTTATGACAGATGTCAAATATATCGAAATGTGGTGTGAGGAAGATCATCTTATTGGCAAAGTAATGAGAAGCCAGTGGGAAGATTAATGTTAAAGATGAATTCTGTGGTGACTCCTTTGCTCTGTGTTTTTGATAAGTGATGCTGGGGGAGGGGTTATCCTCTGCCTTGTGTGGGCCAAAAGTGGGAGAAGTTTGGAGGAGCAATAATATTAACCAATGCAACACCTTAACTTTCATGGGGAGATCAAAAAAATAAACAGCTCTTTGAAGGGGAGGGAATTGTTGCGGGGGGTTGATAAATGTGACAGTGCTAGGGGAACGGCCAGCTAACCAGACAGCATGGCCTAAATCTTTCAAGGTGACTGCTGTCGTGACAACTTAAATGGGTCTTATTTTCAGCAAGTGCTAAGCCTCCCACCTTCTGAAAATCAAGCCCTCGTGTTTCACGCTGGCTGCCACAGAGCGGAGATCAGCTGCCACCTTGGGAAGTGTAGGCTCGGGAAGTCTCTCCTTCTGCAAAGCCAGCCCAGCAAGGCTTACTTTGCAGAGCTGGGCTTTTTGCTGCTGCAAAGCACTTCCCTGTCTCAAGCTTACCCATCGGTGCACCTCCATGATGTCTTTGGAGCTTTGGTGTGGGCCACTGTGAGCCACCATGGTCCTTCAGGCACCATCAGAGTGGCAGCTGCAAAGGGCTCACCATCACATCCTTCTGCTGGCAAGCTCCCTCCACATCCCTTACCCTTGGCTCCTGCTGATCCCCCAGATAAAGGACTTCCAACAGACTTCACTTTCAGATAAGAGCTCTAGATCCCAGCCTCGCTGCGGGCACAGGGCTGCAGGCTGGCACTGCTTTGATGTTGCAAGGACCACCTCCTTTGTACAGAGAAGTCCAAAGGGTTAATTATCCCTCCACTCCTTGCTCCTCATGGAAAGATGGTGAGGAGTTGCCTCCTCAGGCAGTGAGGGACAAAGTCCGATTTTTAATGGAGGCAGAAAAAAACCCCACCCGGTATCCTGATCATTTTTGGTCCTGCAAAACCACTGCTAACGTTCCGTTGGGAGGTTGTTGCCTGTTCCCCCAAACTGCAATGTTATCCAGGGAGCAAGGTTTTGGGGAAAGCCTGTGTTGCGATGCACAGATATATTTTTCTTGTTTGTGCAAGAAGGTCCCTTTCAAGTGACACAGGTGCTTCAATAACAAGGTCAAGCTTGAAAAAAAATTATATACTTTGAATAATTGAGCTGTATTTTTAGCCCTCATTTTGTGATCTGTGTCACATATATATATGTGTATGTGTGGCTCATTTCCCTGTTCACCAGAGACGCTTTTGCCATATTCAGGTTTGCTACCTAGAGAAGAGGCACATGGGCATTTGGTGAACTATAGGCACCTCTTGTCTTCTTTCAGCACAAAAAAGAGTTGCAGGGTTTTTCTTGCCTTCTTTTTTTTCTTGGAAAGGTCATGATTATAATTTCACGACAGATAGGACAATTTTCTTTCATTCAGCTCTAATAGTGGCACAAATTTAACTATATTGTGCTAGCAGGCACTGATATATTAATTAAAATATAGTCTAATTATTTACCCTAGTTAGTTCATACAAATCTCAGTAGTGTAATCAGTGGACTCCCTTAAGGATTTTTGCCATATTCAGCAATAGAAATGGTTTATCTTTTTTACTCTACTCAGGAATAGAGATATTTTGGGGTTTTTACTTCCAGGTCAGTAGTTCAGTGGCTGCCATGGCCCTGGTCTATGCAGAGGGATTGTGCAGCCACCACTGATTGGTGCTAATAGGTTGATAAAGCCTATTAAAAAAATATTGTAGGAACTGTGGCAGTGGAGTGAAGTGACTCTTCCCAGCCTCAATTTTGAGGAAATTCTTGACCTTGCGTTGGTTCCTTTGTGGTACATTTGGTTACACATAGCCAGAACGGTTTCTGAGAAATGGTGCTCTGATCTTCTTCAGAGTGAACAGATGTGGAACAATGTTTACACGGGGAAAATGTTCAGCCTGTTTCGTAAGGAAGAGAAAGGAATGCCTCCTGGCAAAACGGAGACAGAGAGCTAAGATGATAGGGATCTGAGCCTTTATTAAAAGGACAAGAAAAGCTGACGTCTGGAGCTGCAACACAACCTGGGATGCCCAACTTGTGTGTACTTAGAGCTTATTTGCTGTCAGGTGTTTATTTTAAACACAGGTGGTATGGAAGTTGCAGGTGGCATTGTTGAAAGGGAAGGAAAAAATGTCCAAAGCGAAGAAGTGGAGGAGAGGAAGGATGAGGTGAGGCTGAGGAGGACTGACCCAACCTGCAACTTGCAACCCTGACAATCTCATGAACGCCTTTTCTCCCTCTGGCATATAGCCATCAGTCTTCAAACCCTGTCTTCAGAGCACAGAAAATTGAAAAGAGTGGGTCAAGAATTCCTAGTTTTTCTCCCTTTGTGTTTTTCTTTCATTGCTGTCTCATCCCATCTCCACTTTTTTCTTTTTCTCAACAAGAAGATGTAGCACTGTTGAAGAGAAGAGACTGCATCATCTGAGCTGATGGAAGAGACAGCAATGCAACTCGATACAGCCCTTCACACATGCACCTTAATTAAAAAGTATGTCCTTTCCCCTACTGAAGAGAGAGACTTGATGAATGGAAATATTTGGGATATCAAATACCGAATCCAAGTTTGTCTGTTGTCGGTCTAAGTAGTGAGGTGAGCAACTGTGAACCAAGTTATCTGTAGAAATTATGGCCCTCCCTAATTATAGACTTCCTGCAAACAATCACTATAAAGATCAAACAGGAATTAAGACATGGACTGAAGAATCAGACTTTTCCAGTGAGACAGCTCAAGACTATATAAAAACCGGCCTTAAACATCAGTCATCAGCATTCCTGGTAGTGCAGACTGAATTTCTTTGGAAATCAGGTACCCTTTAAGCACATTTTCATCATAATATAACCAAAACACCTTTTATTGCATTTCCTCTCCCTGTTCTATTTCTGGTTTAACCATGTGTGAACCAAGCTAACATGATTAGACACCTTGTTTTTCACCAGTCATTTCTGTTTGCAGTCTTCCATAAAGTGCTTCAAATGGATTTTAATATGTTGATGGTACTTACTGGAGAGATTAATATTTATAATAAATACCCCTTAGAAATAATCTTCAGCAAATCCTTTTGACAGAGGAGTTAGGGCTGCTAACAACAATAACTACTACAAAATGCAATTTGGTCAATTACTTTAATTAAATTTCACTCTGTAATGTCTTCTCATTTATATAGTAAACTAATAGGGGAAAAGTACATCGTACTTATTTGCCTCCACTTAAATGTCCAAAACTGTTTCCTTATGTTTTGTTTTAACATTTGCAGCTCTCCCAGCTTCTCAGAACATTTGAGATAATTATGGGTTTTAGAAATAAAGCTTATTCTTCACCAAGAAAGGTTGAGACTTTCTTTTGAGTGTGCTTTCCTAGAATAAAAGCCTTGGCTACACAGATCCTAATCTGGTATTTACAGACTAGCTGATTCTGGATGGTGCCAGCATTCCAGTGTAAATGGTAGAAGTGTCTACATTTCATCAAATGCTTTTTTAATTATATTGTTTGAAATTGGAGTAAAAAGGAACACAGCTGTCTAGAGATTTTGGTAGCATACAGGTTATAATGAACTCATGAGAAATAACAGCAGCAGTCTTTTTAATGCACTTTACTGCACTGAACAATGAATTTTACACCGTGGGCTACATTCTCAGCTGGAGTAAGCTGCCGTATCTCTGATTTCCTCACTGTATGATGGTCTGGTTCTAAGCTACTTAAAAAATTTGAACTCTTATTTTCAACAGTTCGTATAACAGAAGAGGATCTGGCCTGGGTTTATTATGGTGCAATAGTGTGTAAATATTAAGGTCATCTGTTATCTGGAAAAATGCATGAATTAAATTAAAATCAGTAACTCCAAGCCCACCCTGTATCAGTAAAATCAATAAAGCTGTTTCCGTGAGCACTGTGAATATTCATGTCAACCATCATAATAAGTCATATGGGAATGTAAAGCCAGCATGTATGACAATTTAGAGAAAATTTTAGGGGCAGCATAGTTTTGGGGAGCTGGTACCGTAATTCTTCTGCCTCGGCATTAGCAGCAAGTAAAGCTTCAAGAGGGGGAAATAGCTCAATTTTATTATGGGGTAAACTGGGGAGAGGCGGAGAAGGGAATCCCTCTTCCTCAGCAAATGCCTCAGATGCTGAAGAAGAAGAACCCTTTTTTTTTTTTTTTTTTTTTTTTTTTCCCCTGTGGTTTCACTGAACTCCTGTAAACTGCAGCAGTTTCTTCAGCGGGCTTCCAATTTCTCCGACGCTGCTATAAATTTTATTGGGAAGATGAAGTCCTACAGTGCAATTAACTCCAAAAGTGGTACAAAGGAACGGCGCGCAGATACCGGGCTGCAGTACTTAGCACTTAACTCTGAAATTCTGATAAGCCCTATCAACTCAGGGTTGTGTTTAATGTTCACTCCTGCTTATATACTGAAGATACAACCTAGCGGTCACAGTGTTAACACTCCCCAATATCTATTACAATTAGTTTTTGATTAAGAGGCCTAGCATGGCTTTTGAAGCCTTTTATGTTGTGTCAAATGGCTAGTGATGGAGTGAGATGCACAGACACCTCCCAGTAACAAAGCATCTTGTAAAAGGTTTCAAGTGAACTATTTTATCATCCTAATGGAAACCAGATGACTCTAACTCCCCCTTTAATTTCAACTATTTACTGAAGAGTCCTTGTTTTGAATTACTTAAAGATTTATTCCAAACCACTATCTCATGCATTAAGAATCACTAATAACAAAGCCATTCTGAGCGGAGCAAAGCTTTTAAAGAATGTGACTATGCCATTGCATTTATTCTTAAGTTTAAACAGCGTTTTTTAATGGCTTTCACATTTTTATATCTCAGTTTATTTTCTTTCTTTTTTTTTTTTTTTTTGATTTTTCTTCCTTGAAATCCCGAACACATTTTTCTCTGGACGCTTATGGTCTGTACGGCAGTTTCCTGCCCTGCTGACAGGGACAGCAGGCTGGAGCTTGGGTGGTGCAGCTGAACCCATACACATGTTCCTTCGTCCCATCCTCCGGAGAGTGTCTATTTTGGATCTTCTCGGTGGATTTAGCAGAGGAAGGACTTCCAAATGAGGGCCTAGGGGGAAAATCCTGCCCACCGTGCACGGCTTCGTTATTTCTGCTGAGCAGTAAAATTTGCAGAGGATGAAAGTGTCGCTTTGTGTTAGCTGTTCTGGCCTGATGGCTGGAGTCACCCCAGCTCAGCAGCTCTCCCCTGGAAAAACGGGAGAACCAGGGGGGATCTGCTTCCTCTACCCTTGCTCACTATCTGTGTAAGGCTCATCCCTTCCTCCCAGCCACATCACTCTCTGTATTGCTGCAGAAGGAACCCTGAAATAACCAGGATTAAGTGGATTAGCGGTGCAAAGTGAGTCTCCTTTCTCTGCTGCTGTGGTATCTGCTGCCCGGGGTGCAGACCTCCCCATTTCTGTGGAGGCTCTCAGAGACACAGAAATCACTCTTAATGAGCATGACCATGAACTGTTTTTCATCCCAAAATGTGCCACTATTATTTACATCTGTCAGTATTTTACCAAGCTCTCCTGCTCCCTGTGGACACTACCTTCTAAGATGTTTCAGGCAACACAGCTGCAATATTCTTTTACTAGAATGCCCCTTTGACTCAGCCTGTAAAATTCTTCAGTATATAATTTAGTGGCATTAAAAGGATTAAAGAATGGAATAGTTAATTAAAGATAGATTTTTTTAAAAGATAAATTTATGAGAAAAAGATACATGTTAAGAAAGAAGAGGAAGAAATACAGCTGTCCAAGAATAAGAATAGGTTGTATTTTAAAGTGTAGCCATTAAATGTCTTGAGAACCGTAGCTGTATTGAATAAGTAATTTGGATAAATAGAAGGTGGTCTATTTCTAAAAACGTTAAGCAGACTTTTGTTGCAATGCGTACCAATAACTATTGACCTTTTGTGACCATGAATCTCCTGAGCAACAGAAACAAGCAGTTAACAAATCAAACACCCACTCCAAATGGAGAGCTCTTCATCCTTCACAGAGATTTCTACTGTGTGAATATGTATTTTCAAATCTAGATCAAACAGAGGCATTTAGTGCCAGCTTTGCATATGTTGGTCTTTGGACAGAACTAGAGTTCATGGGATGAGGGGAGGGAGGGAGTGAAGTGCTTTAGACGGGATCGAGCCTCAGGTCGTACCAAACAGGATGCCAAAAGGTGAGGCATGTTTGGCATATACTTGTCTACATCTTAAAAACATTAATGACAAGGATGTATCTACAGCTTGTCTTCTCTTATTCTACTGTAAAAATAAATATTTTAATAAAAATAAATATTTTTACAGTGGCAGATTAATTAATAGCTCACTATCATTAACTAGACCGGTATCATGAAGTAGATTGCATTTGACAAACAGGGAACAGGAACTGCAAAATAAAGTGGTCACATGTTCATGAGATGATAAAAAAATGTTGTTAATCCTCAATTCTTTACTCAAATTATTAGGCTGAGTTGCGCTGTAAGCCTGAGACTGACTATAAACTATATGCACACATAAATCTGCATTTGTAAATTCCATATGCTGGCACACAGAGATGGTGACTTTTGCATATCATTAAGAAAACTTTAATAAATTAAATTTTAGTAAAAGTCAGGGAGAAAGGCTCTTCTGCCTGTGTAGCATAAGTTTTATGTTTCATCTGTAGGTCCACAGAAGTTACCTGGTTCTTCAAGTCCATCATCAGAAACCATTTCTGTTGCACCATGAAATATTCCATCTACTTCGGCTTCCCTAATATGTCCTATCTCCTATTGCTCTGCTCTCTGACTGGACTTTTTAGATGATCTTAGATATTTTTACGGTTTTACTCAATGTTCAGATAGTACTATTTTGCTTAACATTCAAGAGTAGTATTTTTTTTTTTAAACAGTAGAAAAGTGTAATATTTATCTGTAGAAATATTTTTCTACATTTTCCCATAATGTGCGTACCCTGATGATTATTGTTGAAGTATTGGAAATTCCACAACGTTCTAATATGCAGTTCTATATGCTTTGTACCATTTTTGAGTTAAAATAATAATTAACAGTAAGAAGCCAGCTGATTTGTGTCCACTGAAGTCTGCATTATGAAAATGCTAGGAGATGCAATTAGTCTCAGATCTGGCTGCCTTTATTTCCTAGCCTGAATGACCAGGGACCTATTTACAGTCAAATCAACTAGGACTAATTGTGGACCTAAGATGGAGGCCTGGCTTCATGGTGATTTTGGTATTGGTCTGGAATAAACAGATAGGGCTGCACAGGAAAGCTGCTGCTGAGCTGACAAGCCAAAAGGAATTGAGAAAAAAATCTCACTTTTTAGAATGTGGGAGAGAAATGCTGAGACTTTATATTTTAGAAAAAAGGTGTTGGTAAAACTTTTGCCATTGACAATTTTAAGTATATTTTACTTAGAATCAATAGGCAGCTCTAGTGAGTGTTGATGGAATGTTAAATTCAAATATTCATACATTTTAATATATTTCCAGTAATGAACAAAGGGAAGAGATATATTTTATTTTTATTTTTTAAAATTTTTTAACCAGATATATTTGGGGATGAAATAAATCCCTTAAATATTTTATATTCAGAGTTGTCAACAAGACAGCATCAGTCTGAGAATCAATTGCAGAATGAACAGCTGTGCAATATTTTTTCAGCGATTCAAATAACTTTACTCTCCATGAATTAAAAAATAATTTGTTCATAAGAGAGAGAAGAAAGAATGAGAAATAAATGTCTTAAAATTAAGCTCCTCTAGGTTTAATTTTTAGATGGTTTTAAAATATTGGTCCTTGCCCTTTCCAAAGTTATTTCTATTAGCTATTTTCCTAAGCTTGCTGTAAACTGCCAGTTTTCCTCTGTGTTAATTATTAATATGACCTGTTTATGTACCAGTTATCCAGCTAACCATTAATGTCTGTTTACTCATTGATGACCTTTGCAACTACATGCCAGGCTCTTGGCCAGTAAATGTCAACATTTTTTAATAACCTAAAAATACTCTTCATAGCTTAAGATTATCTACCTAAAATTTTTTTTGACGTGAAAAACAAAAATTAAATACCACTTATAATTCACAGACGTTTGTACAAGTCTGTTTCAGCCAAATGGCACAGTGAAAAAATCTTCAATGATATTCTTTGTTTCTGTTTTTGTTTGAAAATACATTACAACAGGAAAAAATATAGGTCCATCATGCAGACATAATAAAATGCTTTTCAAAAGAATTATGGTAGATAATTTTTTTTTCCTCTAGTTTTTCCATATTAACCTGAGCGCAAATAAGATATGTCTTCTGTATATTCTACTAATAGCTAAAGGCTACACTGGGGACACCATTGGATTAAAGCTGAAAGTGCTGACACCAATTTTTACCCATGATTACAAACTGTGTATATTTTTGCTCACTAAATGTGACTAATTTAAAAAGAAAAGCAGTAGCCTAGAATGAAAAAGAATTTGAGGGCACTCCCCACTCAAATTGTTGTGTAGGATGGCCTCAACCAATCTCCTATGGAGATAAGTGGAACTGGCAGGTTTCTTCTTCCTTGGTCCACTAGCATTCTTTCCTAAGAAGAGCCTTGAAATATTGTCTTTGTGATTACAATTTGCAGGCCTGAAATTGGCTTCCTACTGAAATATTTTCAAATATTAGCATCACCCCAGACATAAGTAATGGTGATGGCATTTACAGAGATTGCAGCTTTGATGTATCTGTAGGTATACATCCACATTTTCTTGTTCATTGGAGTTCTAACTTCAGTAAAAATTAGGTTTGGGTTTGGTTTTGTTTTTTTTTTTAGTTACAGCCTTGAACACTTGCTGTGACTGTCACTTCATGTCGAATTTATCATACAGAATGTAAGTTGTAAGGCTGAGGAGCAATCTGTCATAAGCCATTGTATCAATAATCTCTAAAGGGGTTTGTTTTGGTTCTGGGTGGGAGGTAAACTTTCTAGATTTCTACCCTCAGTTGCATAGACAATTTGGGCTCAATAGTATTGTTTCAGAGGGATTTGTCTAGGCTGTAACACATTTACTTAAGCACTGTGCTTCAGTACAGGATGGTTATACAGTACTTCAAGCATATAAATGCCTTTCAGGTTTTCTGTACTGAATGATAACTCACCTTGTCTTTCTCGGTGAGGTAGGTAATAAATAGAAATCTGGACTGTAACTGAGACATTCTGACTTAGTTAGATCTTCTGGTGTCCTGAAAAAGACAAGTAGACTCAATTACCATGCCAGCAACTACATAAAGATTGTCAAATTAAATCCAAAAACCTATGTTTAAATAGCGGTATGACAAAACCTGAGAAAAGACAAGAATATCAAGCTCTTCTGACACTTTGACCTGAAGTTACGGCAGTGTGGAAACAAAAATACTCTATAAAACATGCATTATTATCTTGAAAGACTGAGGGGCAAGACTTGATCAAATCCATTTTAGCCTAGAGATGTGGGCAAGTGATGCTGCATCCATTTATCCATGCTGTGTTCCTGCTTTTTATTGAGATAATCCCAGTTTGTTTGATAAACACGTAAATATATGACTAAAAGGGAAAAATAATAATCGCTATACTTTTTCGAGAGTCTTTCAACCAGCACCTTAATTAAGTCACCAAAAGCCTTGCGAGTTGGATAAGTGTTATACTGAATTAGTGTCACCCACCGCTGATATGGAGCTATCCCAAGGTTCAAGCACAACAGCTGTCTAATGGTGTATAGTGACACTACACACCAGGGTAGAAACTGAAGAAGCATACCACATCCGATTGAAACTGCAGGGAGACCTGAGAAAGAATTTAATTATTTCTGTTGGAACTTCTTCAGAACATTGGCTTGGCACCCCAGTCTTGTAAAGCATGCCATGGAAACCTTAATGAGCTGCAGTTGTAGAGGGTAGGCTTTCTTTTGGATATCATTGAAAGACAACAACTCAGCACACCTCAGCTAGAAAATTAATTCAGTGCTGACTCAGAGGACAGTGCATAAACCAGAATTGTCAGCACCATTCCTTGCAATAACTAGGTCTTCCTTGGAGGTCTCTCATCTAAGACTGACCTAACTTGACACATCTTAGCTTGTGAGACAAGGGACAAGGCTGAAATGTAATATTCCTGTGGGAAGTGGTGTTCTGCGTTCATCTGCTTTTATGTGCAAAGCAATGACATATTTAATCAGGACTTCCCCCCCCCCCCCCCCCC
>NW_020799112.1:12968230-13021796 GCF_003259725.1 Athene cunicularia
CCCCCAAGATGCTTATTATTTATAGGGAGCTGTTTAAATTTTCCAGATAAATATGTATTCAGCGTCTTTCCAAGCTATATAACGTGCTCGATAGATCAGAGCAACTCCATTTAAAATTGTTTTTTAAAAACACAAATTATAATTTGATAGACTGGAACAGCTCTATTGGTTTCATAGATAGCTGGGCATTTATTTTCCACTATAAAGATCATAATATTTAGCCAATGGACCAGAACAGCTCCTTCTTAGCCTTTACTCCCTCTATTATGCCACAATTATTTAAATACAGATTCTGCTTGCATTACTTATTTTGTACCCAAGTGGATGGGGATCACTTGGGTGAGTGAGTAAAAGGGGCAGGGGTTGTTTCATAGGTCCCATCGTCTTCTGAAACACTGTTTAAAGATCTAGATATAATAGGAAGAGATTAAGAACTGATAGCTTCCATGACTATTTTTATTTATAATGTATCATTCAGTTTGCCACCTAGTTCTGTGGGAGAGTGGGTTATTCAGCCGTGTGTTCCGTGCATTGCAGGTGGGAGATATTTTAAATGCCTGTATGCTGACAAGGTGAGTGGTTAGGGCATGATTTTGTCATATACATATATATATATATATGTGTGTGTGTGTGTGTGTGTATATGAAAGCACAAGAACCATTTCCATGATTATTACCTTCCTGCTTTATTTTTGTATGACCTCAGAAGGCAGGAGCATAAATTCATACTGTGGGGATGTGCACTATCTTGCTATTTATTTGTGGAGAGCCAGCAGAGTGCTTGATACCATATGGATTGCAGCAGAGGAGATACATGTTCAGAAGCACGTCCTAGTGGTATAAGAGAGATGTTACTGCTGTAGTAGTTTGCTCATGTGTGGGCAATGCTACCTTAGACTTTCAAAAATCTGAGGATTGATCTACCCACCAAGGAAAATTAGTAACTATCATTGGCAACTGATGCTAAATGATGGCCATTTACATACATTTTAAGTGTCCTTTTATGTAACTTAATTAATAATCTCTGTTCCCAGATTTAAAATAAATATTTTATCTGCATCATATTCCCTTATTTTTGGACTTTAATTTCTTCTAATATCTTTGTTTTATAATGAATTAATACAGAGAGTCAAATGTAACCATTATGGAACTAAGAACAATACATATCCAACCCATTTTAACTTGTGAAAGATATGATCCAGCAGCTTATTCCCTTCTCTAACTTAATTTCTAGACTTTGTGTCTCCTTTATCCAGTATGTCCTCACAGCTGTCAATATGCAGCCACAGAAGCAGAGGTAAAGACCATATTCGGTGTCCATGGTTTCCTTCCTTTAAGAGGTTAACCAAAGATGTTGCATGGTATGGTTGCATTTTTCACCTACATGTGATGATGGCTGATCTGTAGGATGGCTAAACTGTTGAATTTCTTGTTTTTCACATTGTACATTTCATCCAGCTCTGTGACTCCTTTCTTTCACAGCCCTTTTCTTCAAAGAAAATGCCCTGTCAGCAAGTTCCCAGTCCCCTGTCATGTTCTGCTCATGCCTCCCCATATTCAGCTGGTTCAGTTCCAGCTCCACTACAGGCCTCCAAAAACACAAAATATTTTCTTTCTTCCAGAAAGCTCATTCTGATTTATGTCCCAGATGAGCAACTCAAGAAAGCATATGAACAGTGAAACATAGTTTGGGTTTTGAAGTTATACTGAGTTACAAGGGCTGAAATTTCCTGAAGTTCAGAGACTGTCTAGTGTGGGGTTTGAGCCAAAGGTATTCTCTGTACAAAACTACTTAAGCAAAAATTTTTCCTGACTGAAAAACAAATGGATGAATATCAAATGTTTGAGTTGCAGAGATGTGCAGATAATTACAAGAGTGGTTATATGGTCAGCGCATGGTCAATCTAGCTGTAAGCTGCTGATAAAAGGCAGTTCTAGCCTTAGTTACATACTCTTACAATCTAATTTGCATTTATACTAATTATCTGGCCAGATTAACCTCACAGAGAGCTACTGTCTTTTTTATCCCTCAATAAAGTTGGTTTTCAGATTGTTCGAAGAGCTGACCCTGCTGAGTGTGCATTCACACAGCTGCTAGCACTGATAGAATGGGGACTTCAGGGACATGCAGCCCAGGCCGAAGATGAAGATGAGATTGGAAGGAGCCTGGGCAAGAGCAAAAAGCCTCTGTCTGGGCTCTGTTTTGGCCAGGCCAGCACTACAGTCATGGAACTTAGGCCCATCCATTAATGTCTGTCTAAACAGGGTCAATGCAGGGTCTGTTGAAGGGATCTAATTAGAGGTATGTTTTTTTCTTTAAAAGTCCTTGCCTAGTATTTCCCTCACTTTTCCAAACACCCTAAAGTAGACAATACATCACAATGAGGTCAAAGCAGAGGAAAGGGAAAAAAATGAATCCCAGCAGCCCCAGAACAATGACAGTTTTCATTTATTATCTAGAAGTCATGTGAGTTTTAAAGTCACCAATCATCATCAAGAGAAAAATGGAACTAGATGCTTGACAAGGAAGATGCTGTCTGAGGCAGCATAATATTCAATTTACTGCCAAGGCTACTGACTTCTGAAGCAATAGAAGAATAAGTGAAATAATTGATTTCTTACCTCAAAGGTAACATGGCATCAGAATTACACTAGCTATGTTCAGCTGTCTTTTTTTTAAACAACTTCCCTGATTCCTGATTCTATTTTAGGCCTTGAAAATGTAGAAGTTCTTAAGGCTATCTTGGAGCTGTACCATGAAAAAAAAAAATCTTTGTTATTGTATTAAGGGTGCAAAGAAAAACCTAAAATACATGCCTACCAAAACCCAGGTTATGTTGTCTGCCTGAGATTGCACACAGCCTACAACAAAATCTAAACTTCCCATTTGTCATTAATTATATTCTACCCTGAAAGCAGCATGTTCTTGTTGAAGTTTTGGGTGGAGGTTCTTGCAGAATGAGCTGAGGGCATCGAATTTCCTTAACATGACCCTGTCCCATTCCTATGCCTATATATTGTCTATTTAGGGAAACATTCCACTGTCCTTGCTCATGCTGAGCAGTCCCGTAGATATAAATCATTCTGCTGTGGAAGCAGACACAATTCAGCGTGACTAACGGACCCTTCTGTACTGATGAACATTAATGGATGTGGCATCATATATGCTCGTAGAACTAAAATCAGTGGGACTGCTCATGGAGTAAAGTGCTACTCACTAGGAGGAAATGTAGCAACACATCACCTATGGATAAGTAAACTATTTTGGGATAGGAATCTGACAAGTAATAGAAAAAACACTTTACTGAGGTGGATGGTTTAATTAAGTCTTAACTTATATGTTTATGTCAATAACCACACTTCACAGTTGGAAGGAGCTGTAAGAATAGTAAGCCAACAAAATACGTAGGTGCCGTAGTATAATCTTACAATGTGGGACTGTCTTTCTTGAAGTAATTGTCAAACACAGTCAATATAGGGTAGTTTTTAATGCTCAGCAAGTGGTTAAATTCAACAAACTTAAATATTTTCCAAAACAATTTATATTTATTAATGACTACTACAAAATCCATTTACCCATAATCAAGTGAAACTGGAAGGTGCTGGCTTTCTTAAGTGCCGAGAGTCAACAATACTAAAGTAAATAGTGGAGGACATTCCAAGATAGTATTAACAGAATTGATTTATTGATGATTGCACAATGGGAGGTTATCTTTTGTTAATTGACTCTGTAAATAAGCTCATAGGCGTCTCAAGTGAAGAAAAAAAAAGTCTATTGCTACTAGAAAGTCTACAGGGTGAGTTAGCTATGCCATTCCATAAAGTGTCTGCTCTGCTGTAAAACTGCTGTGGCTGGATAATGGCTGAGAGGCATTTCCAGCAACAAACCCCAGCAGGTGCTCATGCATTCATGGTAAGTGACACTCAAAATGTTCTTAGCTTGGTCTATCCTGGATGTGAAATAATTCACCTTGGATTTCATAGAAAAAGACAAGCACGGTAAAAAGAGGGACAATGCTGGAGTTCCCAGATACATTTACAAATCAGGTGGTGTCCATAGAGCAGCCAGATCTGATATTGTACTATTTGATCTTTCCGGGTGATATCTGGAAAGTCTACTTCATTCTGACCCAGGACCCATCTCTATCAACTCAGACCTAAGGCCAAAGCATTGCTGGTTTATCTGAGCTATGCTGCTAGATACCTCCCCATGAAATGTTTTACAGATGCTTAGATATTATTACTGCTTCTCTTTGGAGCTCTGTATCTCCACCATGTTCTCTTCTGGCCTGAGCAGGGCATTGCCCGAGTTGGGTAACAATTTTACCATGTCCTGTTCTTATTGCTTGTTTCAGTACATTTATGGTGAATAGCAGGGGCACTGCTTACCTAGTGGCTATGGACTATCTTGTTCACTAGTTTCTAGCCTTCTTGCCTGAACAGCACAGTGGAGACAATTTGGTAGCCTGCTTTTTCCTGCTTTGGTTTCCATTTTCCTCCCAATACTGTTTCTTTCTCTCTTTTTGATCCTTCTTTGTTGTTGTTCCCTCTGATAATTTAATTCTTATCCCACTCCAACCCTGTCTTGACATTAGAGGGCCATTATCTGTTTGAATGTCCTACTTCACTTGGTGTAAGATCCAGGAGGGAAGGTCCTTTGCTCCTAATATAGCAGCTCTGAGATGTGAGCAAACTTAATTTCTACTTTTGGCTGACAACCACAGATAGACAGGTGGAACAGGAGCACTGTGGCCACAAAGCTACTGCGCAGGGAAAACCCAGTAGAGCGTTTTCATTCCTGATCTTAAAACATCATGAGCTTTCAAAGGAATGGACTTCTGGTTGGTGACCCTTATGAATCACCTGCACTGAGTCATACTCTGTTCCCTGTCATATCAACAACCTCAATATACAAAAACCAAACAACCCCCGCCACTTTTCTAGGAGAGCACCTAGGCTGTGGGAACAAAGGCTCTGCTGTTTCCTAATCTCAAAAACAATTAAGACATCAGATTAATAGAATCTTTAAATGCTTTGGCGGATGCAGGTGGAATGCTCTCTGTTTGCATTACTATAAAGCCTATCAGTACCCTTAGCATTAAAGGGCACAAAGGAACATAAAGTATCAAGGTTGCAAACAAGACCAAGCATGAAGTCTTGCACTGAGAGATTAAAAAAAGTAGCACGTGTCATTTCTAGTACGTCTAGCTTCTGAAACTTCTGCTAGATGTCACTGAAGCCTGAAGTTTACCTTTGAGAGGACAGGGAATTCCCTTCCCTCATGAGATGTATTTCCTTCTTTGTCTCCTTCCCCTTGTTCCTCAATACAACATTGCATTCAGTGGTTCATTTAACGACTGTAATGCCCTTAGTTAATAGGATTTCACTGTAATTCCTATCCTTTAGCTTGGCACCAGAGCCCAGTGTGTATCTAGTGTTAGCTGGGTATTTTAAAGTGCTGTCTGCCTGAAAACAGCATGACAACCCATTCTCCCAGTATTCTGAGTAGTAATCCTTAGAATTACCCTGGATCAGGCAGAAGTGAAGATCTTGTCTAGAGGACTCAGATTTCTCTGCTGGGAACGCAGCTCATGCAAAGATTAAAGGCCATATCCTCAAAGATATTTAGGCACTTCAACAGGAGTGAGGAGCCTGAATACCTTTCGTGGGACTGGGCCTAACTACATTTAGCACACCTTCCTGACAGGCAGGAGTCAGAGCACTGACCTCCAAAACTGATGGGAAACGTCCGCTCATTCCATTTAAAACAGCTGCTGAATTTTTGTGGGAAGTCTGTAATAAAGTTTTCTGGGAAGAAACCCTGACTAAAGGGAACCCTTTTTGGATCCTTCAGTTGGGAGGGGATGGTAAACTCCACACCCCCACACCCCCCCACACTCCCCCCTTTACAGTTCAGGAGAAGATGAATATCATATTTTTCTTTTCAATCGCCTGATCTGTCATGACCCCTCCTGTGCACTTTCTGACACTAGAGTGCTTTTCCATTCTTCATTCCGTCGCTTTGAGATCTATAAAAAGAGTGACAGTGTTGAGCGATTTCTGAACAGACTGTTTCGTTCATGTCACTGTCCCAGGAGGATTAGAGTTGCGGAAGCTTAGAGTTAGGATCATACTTCCATCTTTCCAAATGCCTGGCTCAGAGATAAGAGTCTTTGTTTAGAAGGCCTCAATATTCCTAAGGCAGTACTTGAGACGATGTGTTTTCACATTGCCTCTCTCCCTCATATTTGGTACACTCTTCCCTCTATGAATTCGGTAATCCAAGCCATTCTCTGGAAGCATCAGTGACTCCCATTTACGTCTTTGCCACCTTTTCTAAGAATGTGTTCATTTCATTGATCCCATGTTTCAACGCAGCAGTTGTCCCTGCCATTATCCTTGACCTAATCATAGCATTTAGGGATCCGTGCGTCTCATGGTCACAGATGAGCACATGGACAGAAACTGCCTTACAGGCCGACCCATATAGCTTGCTTTAGATCCATGAGAATGGCGTGTGAAATTCCTATTAGGTCCAGTTTCTTCTGAGCTGCGAGGGCCAAGATAGTTGTACTTCATAATCTGCTGGAATGCTTCTTCGCTGGCTTGGCAATAGCCAGTCCCGCAGAGGGAAGAGGGGGGAGAGGATGTGCTCCAGCCCTAAGATCAGATGTCGGGCACAGGTGCTGGCAGCAGAGCTGCGCTGCAGCCCCCCGGTATGAAATCGCAAGCTGGCCTCGTTCTACGGACCTTCTGAAAACAGCCCAAGATTGTGTATCATGAGTTATGACAGCAATATAAAACTGAAAGCTTGACTGCATCTGTTAGTTAAAAATTGCTGTGAGAGCTTGGGAGGCAGCTAGCTCAGTGTTTTAGCTAAATCTCAAGTAGGGTGGCTGCACTTTATCTTCCTAATTAAACTCCCCCTTTGTTTTTGTTGCTCAGGTTAATTTTTACTTCCCCTTTCTCTCACAAGCTGACATGGATTAGCTCTATCAATGAAGACACCTATTCACCATGTAAACTTTGAATCTGGATTCATAGCTCATTCTCTTCCTCAAATGTTGTAAGGTCCTTTGACGTGGAACTGTCACTTTCTCTCCCAGGGGCTGCTTGTCTGGAGAAGAAAAGTGATCTCTCACAGTGAGCAAAGTTTTAGTTGACTGGAGACATATGTTGAAGAAAAGTTGGCATTTTTTCCCAAATGGGCCAGAGGCATATGTAAATACTGGTATTGCACATACAGTCTTGCACTTTACAAGTGAATAAGCAGCTTTGTAGACAGATGCAGAGCAGGTATAATCTTTTACACCTTCATTTTGATAGATGTATGTGTTTTTTCTCAGGGTCTGGCTGCTCATAGATGTTCTGCCGTGTGTTATTTTCTCATCTTGTATCACAAGTGAAGTATCTGGTCCTGTTCCCGTGCAAATGAATGTTAGACATCTCCTTGGCTTCCAAAGGGCAATGTCAAACCTAAATGAGGAAGAAGAACGGTCCTGGGATGAGGCACTCCTAAAAGCCTCTTAAGTGATCCAGGAAGGAGCATTCATAAGTGCTCCTCTTCCCTCTAAGACACTAATGAGTCACTCCTTAATCACAAACTGTCTATGCAGAGCACTGCCCTTCTGACGCAGGAGCAAGCTTCACCTCTGCAGACCTTTGAAATAAGTCCTTTAGGCTTTCTTTCTTTTTCGGAAGATAGCTGACCCCAATGACCTTGCTCCTCTCCAAGTCATGAGCTCATCCTATAGATGTGAGGGGATATAGTATTCCTTTCACTTCCTGTCTTAAACCCTGATCTTATCTTCAGCGCAGGCTGCCCAGGAGACTGCTGTGTGTCCTGTCCCTCTTCCAGCACTGGCAACTCTCCTGTAATGGCTGAAACTATACTTTTACATAGGTTGCACATCATTTTTTTGGGTGTATGAAGCACTTTGGCTCATTTTGAGATAAAGGGTACTGTATACATGTAAGTCCTTATTATTAAATCAATAAATAACAACAGTTACCTCCTTGCTGTTAGACACGTTAATGTTCACCTTGGTCACCATATGCACAACATGGCATTATTTTTCTATTTTAAGCTCTTGATGGCTGAACATGCTATCAAAAACAATTCTTGTAGAGATTTTTATGTTTGCCATACGTTTTCAGCACAGGAAGGGCCTTGCAGAGTTGAAAAGGGAAACTTGCCTTCCTAATAACTCATAGCTGTTGTGGCTACTATGTAAATCTCTTTATCCAATCAATCAGACATGAAATAAAATACACTGACCTGATGCTTGGCTAGCATGTAAATTCCAAGTCACATGAGGCCTGGGGAGTTATAGTGCAGAAGAAGGAGTTTCATTCCCCATTTGTAAGATGATATCTGCTGGGCTCATTAAGCGAAAATATTTTGGGGCCTGTGTCTTACAAGGTAAACCTGCTCTATTGTGCAGAAGAACATTCACTGAAATAGCTAACATGGATCATCTGATGACATTAGCTTTGTAAGTAATTTCCATGATGTCAAGGGTACACTGGAGATTAAAGGGGGATTAAGGCCTACTTGCACAGTCAAAGCATCACAGTAAATTGACTTGACTTGGCAGGCTGCACCTAAAGTTGGCAAGTTTTCACTAACTAATCATATAAAATCCAGGTTTGTGGTGTTAGTTAGACTACACTTTCACAGAGGCCAGGAAACGTTAAGCTTTCAAGGTGGGAGGTTTTAGGAGCTAAAGGAGGAAAAGGGAGGGGAGACTGTCAAGGAGACTTTTTCAATGTCAAGGTGCCAAGAGGTGCTAAGTAAAATAACGACCCAGTTTTACTGGTGGAGGCATTGCCTTTCAAGACCAAGCTGATTGGATTTCTAACCAAAGGGCTTTTCCCCCAGCAAAGTTTATTTTTTCCCTCCCTCTCGCTGTCACAAAATGCAATCTCCTCTTAAAGGATCAGATCCTGCACAGGAACTTCACTGAATAAAGATGAGTTTATATTTTAAAAAGGAAACAGCTGGATTGCAAAAGCAAGGGAGGTAGGCAGCTCTTGTTTCATTAGCTAAGGGAAACTCAGGGCCCCAGAGGAGAACAACTGGGAGAGCAGCCATGACACAGAAAAAAAAAAAAAAAAATAATGAAAAATGGAAAGTGAGAATGAGCCAAGAAAAAGAGGCAATAAATAGATTTAAAAAAAAAAAAGTTAGGGGGGAGCAGAAGTGTAAAACTACTAAGCAGGAAAAGAGCAGAGCAGAGTGTATGGCTTTTCTGGAAATAAAATAAGTAATTCTGAAATTTCTCAAGAACCTGATGAAAAACTGCAAGTGTCTCATGACTGATCTCTTGATCTCCAAACCAGTGGCCACTTCAATATGAAAATGAAGGAGGAGCACTCTGTATAATTGTCCAGCAATTTGTTTGCTTCTCCTGCTGAAAAAAACAGAGTGAGTTAGTCTGGTCAAGTGAGTCCAGGCTCCATCCATGCTGATGAATTAAGGTCCTCTAAGAGCAGCTTATAAAAAAATGTATCTCACAGTGGTTTAGAAGGATCCAGTCAACTGTTTATCTGTGCAGTAATCACTGGATGATGAGTTGGAGGTAACCTGGGTGTGGGACTGTGCATTGCAGGAATCTCTGAATGGTTTCAGATGAAGAAAGAGTAGAGATTGAAGGAAGAGCAGGCTAGGAAGAAAAACAGATACTAGTCTGTCCTTCGTCTTGAAATCTCTTCATTCTGATAAAATATATAAACATGGCCAAGACTTCATAGTCCAAGAGAGAACAGATTTTTTTTTTTTTTTTTTTTTGCCCTTCAATTAGATCCATAATAATCCTGCAGCTTTATATGGTTTACAGACGACACTTTGCCCAGCAGAAATGGTGCTATTCTTTAAATTGTGCTGTGCTCATTAGGTTTTAATAGGAGCAGTTGTTTAAAGAGTGGGTGGGGGCAGGAGGGGGAATGCACTTGGTGATGCATAGTGGAATGTACATTAATCTTGTTAATGACAACACAGTTAATGGCTGGCAAAACATTACTTTTGAATTAACCTTTCTCTTGTGCAGGCTATACTTGAGAAACAGAGCCAGGACACCGAAGATACAAGGAAAGTGCATGAAGACAGGGATACAGGATTTCCTATGATTTTATGTTGTTCTTAATTAGGAAGCATATTGGCAGCAAATGCTAACATGTGTTGGGATGTTTAGCTGTAGCCAAATAAATGTTTTCTATTACAACTCTGAATTCTTTGCCTAGCCAGAGCCCATGCTGTTCTGTTCATGTCTTACAAAATCCCTTTATAAGTCATTTTGGGGGCCAATTTTCTGTTGGCTTATACAGCAGAGTTACTTTGAACATATGCACTCAGACTCCAGAAGGGTCATTGTCCTCACTTTTTTTTTTTTTTAAATTCTATTTTTTTTTTTAGTAATAAATGGGGAAGCCCTTCTTATGAAATGCTTCTGTAACCCAGCTAAACAATAGCCTATACTGAGCATGCTCATTTAAAGCAAAAAAGTAGGGAATGCATATAACTGGTTTTCTCCGGTCACATGTTCACACATAGGCTGAATGAATAATCCATAATGAATCATTTATGTGACATTTAATCTCTTTCTCCTGTTTATGAATGGTCTGCAAATACTCTGCTGCTTTTTTTTTTGGTTCTGTTTGTCATTTTAAATTATTAGTGAAATAATTTCTGATCTGGCTTGTAGGTTATTTGAGAACAGTTTGCTATGATTAGTCACAATTTATAACTCCTGTTACTTCAATGATGTGAACACATAACTGGAGTCTGACTTGAGTAGTGCAAGTCTTTTCTTGTGCAAATGGAAATTTAGGGTTTTCCCTTTGCAAATATCCTGCTACATTTGTTTTAATTATTATGTGAAATTCTTCTTGATGATCTAGCCACCTTGAGGCTGGAAATCTGACTGATGCCTCCCACCTCTGTGTTTGAGTCTTGTATGGTCAACTTATTCTAGTAGAGGCTGAAACTTTCTGAAACTTGTTATCAGGCAGCATGGTGCCCATATAGCATCATAAGGTATAGCTCCTGCTTACGCAAACCAAATAGAACAACTGTCACGGAGGACATAGTTAAATGAGAAAGGAATTTAACACAATCCTCTGAGTTGCTGCATTAGGTGCAGTCTGACATTGTATTATTGTGTGCTCATGGAAGCAGGGGCTTGATTCCCACCTGTGAGGGGTGGAAGATCATCAGTCCATAGGCTCAGAAACACTGCTGATGTCTCTTGAAGAACAAGAGGGTTGGAGCGGAACATGCTGAATTTGGCTTACATCCATTTCATAACATCTTTGCATGCTTCTGTTCCAAACTACTAAGTTACAAAGGTGGTGAAGATATGGCCACTTGTGAAGATCCCCAGTGGGTCACTATTGAAGCACTCATCCGAATAAAGCCTTCACCATGAAGATGAAAAAGGAAGATGGAAGAGAATATCCTTGTGATAAAGACCCTGTCTGGATTCAGGACATCTTTCACCCTTTCCAAAATAACAGAAACGCTCCGGAAAGCTGGATTGACACAACATATCGAAGCAGAACTGCAGAGGCAGCTAGTGGGAATAATTAGTGAAGGACATAGATAACTTAAGTGGTTAAAGGTAATTCTGGCTAGTAGGGAAAATATAACAACTGGTCACTAAGATTTTTCATGAGTCTGGACAAGCTTCTCTTCCTTGACTCGATGTCTGGTAGCAGAAGAGATGCTGGCAGTCAATAATGCAATGTTTTGAGTTGTGAGACAGTAAAAATTGTTTTCACAGATTTCTGTGAGTGATTTTGAAGGTTATGTGTATGAATTCATACTCTGGGCTGATGAAAATTTTTTTCTTCAGACCATGGCCTAAATAATTCAAGCTAACCAGTTTCAAATAAAATGTATCAAAGCTCTTGTGAATGTATGATTCCTGTGTTTATTAGGTTACTGTTTGGATTCCATCATATTTGGTTTCTAAGGTTTTGTGTTTTTATGATCAGAAAGTCCTCTGCTTCCCTTAAGGTGTTCATAAAAAAAAAAAAAAAAAAGGATTAATCTGCTATTACTATTTTGCATGGACTGTCTTGCTGCTAGAGGGGGAAAGAAGGTGCCCATTAACTAGCATGTATGAAAGACAATGAACAATGGAGCTAAAAATAACTCACAACCATATAAGTATAGCAGTTGTTCTGTGTTGCTACAAATACCAATTTCTGGTGAAGAGAAAGAAGACAAGTTGCAGTATTTAATTACTTGTGAATGTGATTAGCTGCTTGAAAACTTAAGGACCATATCATATCAAAATCCCATACCATAAAAAGAAACTTGCTCTTAATTTTCTTCTCAAATTGGACCCCATTAATCACTGTAAAAGTTTCAAAACCATTTGGCTGAAGAACTCAAATAACAGGAGGCTTTCAGGAGGTCATGCTCTCTGATTGGCATTCTTGACCCTCCGCTGTCTCAGTTTCTCATCTTCTGGCTTCACTCTAGCTGTAGTAACCTAGCTGTCCCTGGGCTACGTTGCTCTGTTACCAGTGTCAAATCCTCCTTGGGCTCATGTTGCATTGGACTGGACTGTTCAACAGAGCAAGCAGCAAAGAGAAGTGGCACCAGAGGCTCAGCCGTGCCTTAATGTTCAGCTTCAAAGAAAGGTAGAGGTTGCAGTGGGGTGGTTGTGAACCAGAAGAGATTTTAAGTAGAACTTTGGAGTCCAGGATGACATTTAAAGGCTTGAGGCCTGATGTAGAGCAAAGAAATGTCAATCTTTAAAAGAGTGGACTGGGCTGGTTATTAGGAAGGAATGTCAAAAGAGTTTATAGGCATCTCTTAAAGCTGAAGTAAATGTATTTCATTCCTTTGAGATGACCATGGTTTTTCTCGATTTACCTGTGAATGAGTGTCATAAGAGCTAGAGTTGGCTAACAGATGCTCGAAACAACATGGGGGAAGCACAGATACTGGGAGGCTGGTTAACATTTGACTGAGGGCACATAATGTACTGGAGTTAAATCATCCCATCTGATGTGTTTGGAGCTGGTTCTCCACACTTGTGGCTCAGAGACACATTTGAACCATTGAGTGGTTATTCACACCTAACTCTTTCTAGGATCACCCATTCTTCTTATTAACAACAGTGGGCACTACCAAGAAGGAAAAAAAATAATACCATTCTTTCCCCCAAAAGGTAAAAACATAATAGTGAATTAAAGTTCTAAATGATAGGACTGTTAACATAATGCCTTTTGTCTAGAAAGAACTATAAAACACACATATATACAACGGAGAAAACCCTGTAAATGTGTAATGGACAAAAAAATATATATATAATAAAACTGTTGAAAGAATGCATTTTCTCAGCACCAAGGCTATCCATAAAATTTTTACAGTTTTCCACTATATAACATTATCCTTCATAAAAAATGATATTTAAAGCAAAAAGGTTGGCAAAAGAAACAATTGGTAGTTAACGGAAGGACAGGATTACAGCACTGTGCCTTTGCTGTGAACGGTGGAATAGAAAATGAAAAACATTTGGGGCATTATATGAAGCCCAGCAGTCATGCTCCATATGGTTTGAAGAGTTGAGCAATGCCTGACAAAGATTTTATGACTTCATTTTCTTAACATTGAATATTATTCCTTCAATCTAGGCCTCCCACCCCATTCCTTGTCTTAAATTTCTCCTGTTTTTCAGACAAAGAAATCTGTTTTATTAGTATGTATCATTTATATTGAGTTTAATCACATCTGGTTTAATACGCTCTTTTGTTACTGGCATGGCTTTTCTGAGGAATGCCCTGTAATCAAGGTATTGAGGCAAAATTGAGATAATCTGGTCCCCAGATCCTCTAACAACTTCCTATGTGACTTAATGCCAGTTATTTAATCTCTTTCTATTTCAGTTCCTCATCTGTAGAATGGGAAAAATAGTACTTTTGTATATCAGACATTACCATGATAAGTTTTAGGATAAATAGCTAGTCATCTGTATAAGAGAACAGGTCAATATTTCTGGATAATTGGATTTGGAGCACAGAACTTCCTGGCTCCCAAACCTGTGCTCAGACAGATCAGGAAGTTAAAATTTTATCTCAGGCCACATCACGACTTTCAAAACCAAATATTGCTCCCCTCTGTCATAAAATGCAAATTGATTAGTTAATCATTCTTCAGTCTACAATCTACTGCCATGTGTGCTGCCATCAGTGGAAGGAAGTCCATAACCTTCCCCAGAAATGCATGTGGATTATCCTTATTTTTATTTGACATTTAAATCATTTGGCACAGCTGGGGATTGGGCCAAGTTGTATGTTTGTAACGATGTGCACGCTCATCATGAAATGAGAATTCCTGCTGCAAAACGTTCACCGTAAGAAGAAAGGATATTTGTGTGTCACCTAAAAAAAGTTAGGAGGTTCATGAAGATCTCAGCATGCTACCCAATCCTTTATGAAAGAGCCAAGCAGCACGTTTACTGCTATTACAGATGACCTAAACTGAAAAATTCAGCCCTTGACCCAAACTTTTAAAAAATCTGAGCATTTGGATTTGCAGGCTTAACTTGGATGAATCCTTAAAAAGGAATTACTGTTGTCATTTATTACATCAACTCGCATACTATGCAATACAAAATAGATCTTTCCTGAAGCATCACTTTTCATTTCATTTCTTTTACTTCACAGTGAAAGGCAGCATTCCTCTAACCCTTCTCCTGCTGCCTCTGAGCGCAGACCCTGACATGTGGATCTCACATGCAGTGGTATTTCAGATGGCATGTTCTGTATTAAGTGGATAGAGTATCCTGGTGGTATGTTTTATCCCATAGACTCAGTACACTGGAGAGCACTCAGCTGGTTAATATTTCATTTGGATTCTTTTCTCTTTTCTTTCCAACTATCTATGTAAACTTTAAGACAGTCGGTCTGGTTTTAGGAGGTGATTTCCTTGCTGTGGATTAAGGATCCATTTGTGAGTCACTCTTCAGGCACTTCAGAAGAGTAGATTTCAGACCTGAAAGAATGTATTGTAAACAGAATAATGTACTTTCAAAATTAGCTCATGTACCAAATGATGTATTTACTTAATACACCTTAATGGCTTTTGAAGAAGCCATTAGGTTCTATTGCGTAAATAGTATGTATACCAAAATATGTATTTAACCTAGATAGGGCAGTTTCCCATTGCTGGTTTTCCTTCCTTCTTTACAAAGTTTTATCTTCGTGGCCTTTTCAAAGTCTGTTATTCTTGAAGAATTTATCCTCCGGGAGATTGCTTCGGACAGTGGCGCTTGAGAGGGCAGAGAGGAGAAAGGGGTTCCTGAGTTTTAATGTGTAGAGTGGCCAATAGGACTCTTCAGACTTTGGAGTGGGGAAGGGATAAATTAAAATATTATTGAGCAAAACGATTTTTTTTTTTTTTTAAGGGAAGAATCCTACAGGGCTCTGTGTCCTGATCCCAATTAGAGAACAGGACTGGGTTCCTGCATGACAACTTTTATGTTTTCACATTGGACAGACTGCGAACTGCCCTACATCTCCATGGAAGACGTGTAGAAGAGAAAGGGCCCTTTCTCTGCTCCCACCACCGAGGTGCAGGACCTGCCACTGCTGGAGGCCTGCCATGGTGGGCCCTGCCATAGTGGGACCCTCAGAGGGCTCCTCGCACCCCCCTAACCCCTTAGGGTCTGGGTAGAGTCTGACACTGCCAGCCTGGCAGTTCAAAGGGACCTTAAATTATGCTGGGATTTCAGGCAGAGAGCCTAAGATTTCTGTTTGGTTCTTAATCTGTATATAAATATGGAGAACTAGGATAATGATCCTTGACAGTGGCTTTGCAAGGATCACTTGATTGGAATGGAATTAATTGTAAGAGTATTAAATGTGAGAGGGCTACTAAACCAGTTGGGACTGGTGAGAAATAAGTGGGGAAATAGGTACAAACAAGCGAAAACTGCTGTGATTCACTGTTTAAGTGCTGCCTCCTGTAACTGGCACAGCAAGTAAGCCATATATCTGCTAATGTTGCAGGTGTACTCGCAGCTAGCTCCTAATGGAAAAAATACCTGTAAATAACTGCTCAATTAAAGCAAATGCCAAAAATTACAGTCTGTGTTATTCTCAGGTGATTCCACCAATCCTATCCATGTTCAGCAGTTTGGCAATAATAACAAACCCATATCAAAACTCCAGAAAAAGATGCTATCTCGCTCAGAAAATGCAATGAGCAGCTAAGTGCTAAAAATTCAAGTGTTGTACGAAGCCTTGCAACTTTGGTGTATAGTCATGAAGTGCGGAATGAGAGAGAAAGTGGAAGGTATTCCTGGCACTAGGCAAGGAAGAAATGAATGATGGACACATAGGGATAACAAGTATAAGAGGAGAAGAAAAGTTTCTTAAGTTTTAATGGAACTTACTAGAGACTTGTGTGTTTTTGTGGGCTCTGGAAAGTTCCTGTCTATATTAATCAGTCTATTAAACCAACATTTCTGCAAACAGTCTGTGCAAACTCCTCAAGCTGGTTCACCTGGGTCAGCTTGCAGGATGGAAAGGGGCAAGAAGACTTATTGGTATTCTTAAGAAACTAGTTAACTACAAGTACAATCAACATCATGAAAAGGAATTCAGTGTTCTGAATCTCTGACATGAATTGTTCTCCTGCAAAAATCTCTTTTTAGCAATCCTCTTGCCTATGTGACCTCAGGCAGCCATCTCCAGTTAAAGTAGGTTTTGGATATATTTGAAATTGCCCTGACTCGATTTCTAAAAGAAACCACATTAACTCCAAATTTAAATTAGGAAGGATAATAAAATAATAATAATCACGAAGAACCAGACTATTGCTAGTAGGTCCATTAATGATGTAGGTTTTTATCATTAACTTGAAAGCATGTATGGACAGAGAAGTATACCAGAAAAGATTCTGTGCAAATGTATTCAAGCAATGTTATCAACTGCAGACCAAAAATGCAATTGGAGCGCTACTGTTTTTTTTCATTGACTTTTTGTTGACCGCAGGAAAAACTGGTTTTAAAGTACAACACAGTAACACAGTCTAAAGAAGTGAAAAACTTGTAGAGCCAGTTTGAGTTGCAAGGGTGTGCTACCTTGTGACCCAGACGTGATGGTGGTTTTAAAATCAAATTGAAACAAAGAAGTTCTGAGGTGCCTTTTCCAGATTCCCTCTAGGAAACTGTCTTCTCCACTGTTGTCCCACAGACCTTTCTCCCATCTCTCCTCTCACCTACTGCGCCCTGCTTTCTCCTCTTGTATCCATGATCTTTGTACCTTGTGGCTTTCCTTGGTAGTGACCATCCCATCCCTTCTTTTAATAAAAGTGTTCAATTTTTTTTCCAGTTCAGTCATTGACTTTAATAAATAATTTGGGGTTTTGTGCTGAATGACATTTTTTTTGGTGAAAGGGTGAAAAACTGCCCTATAGAAGGCTAATTTTATATATTTACAATGTTTTCTGATTTATATGGCTATCATCCTGAAAGAGTTTTAGATCTGCTTCTGCATGATATAGGGCTTCCAAATAACATAGAGAAGTTCTCTTTGAAAATCCAAGTAAAAAATATTTCCTCAAGTTATTTACAAAGTTTGGCCAGGACTACTAAAAATATGGCTATGCTCCTTTTGTCCCCTGTGAAACAGTGTTTTTATTTTCCATGTTGGGGGAAGGAAGAGACAAACTGAGCTGTTCTATGGTTTAGATTAGACACCATTTATAGGATAGAGTTTTGGTATTTCATAAAGTTTCTATCACAATGACACTCTTATCTCTATTAATCTGTAGCTGCTCCCTTAAAACCAGGCAGTTTGCATCTTTTCCTCAGGTACTGGGAAATTATTCATTCCTGGTGTTCCATCAGGCATGTCAAAGACAAATATTTCTATGTGCATCTGTATTTGGGCCACCCATCCTGAATATGTAGCTCAGCTTTTCATGCCAAAAGTGTCCTGCATTAAATTTCATGCTGCATTTTCTCTGAGTTACTTACAGGTGCTATTTTTCTTGTTTTTATTAAAAAGCTAAAGATGAATTGTACTCCTAATCCAAAGCATTTTTTTTAGGACCTGTTAGCCACTCTAAGTCCATTGTGTCAGAGAAGGGCAGTTTTGTCTTCACTAAAAGGTTGTGGCTTCAATTGTAAGAAATTTGCCTACAGAGTTTATAGCATCTTATTGATTAATAACCTCACATAGAGTTGTGTGTTTACAGATTTCTACAACTCTGCGCACAGTAAGGTTAGAGACATCATCAGTGACCCGTTTTCATACACGTTCTGACAAATTCGATGGATTCCAATCCTATACATGTGGGTATGCACAGTTTAAGAGAAAAACTGGGTACCGTTTGGAATTACTGTTCCTCAAAAATTCATAAAGATGTGGTGAAATGCTTAGACTGTATAACTTTAATCGAAAGTATTTGTCCAGCTCTGATTTCAACAGATGTCTGAACAACGGGGGAAAAAATACCCCCACCCTGTAACAAAACATCAGTCTGCTTCCGGACTTCCCATCCTAAAGTTTTTATGGTGGTCACTATATATTTTTCTCTCATGCTTTTGTAAAAACTACTTATCTTTTAAAAAAGACTTCTTTTTCTCTTATGCAGTTTGTTGCTGCCCTCTCTGCATTGTCCGATTTTCAGTTCAAGGCTGAAGAGAGTTACTTTTTTGCACCAAGGACACCTGTTTTTGAACTCTGTGTATCAGTTGAAGAAAACTGAACCCCACGTATCAGTTTAATAAAAAAAAACCAAAAACAAACCAGTGAAACAGTTGGATCCATCTGGTTAGATGTGGGAATGTTATGATCATCTGGACATCTGGACAAGATGGTAAGCACCATCAGTCAGTTTAGCAAACAGTAGATTTGTCCCTGTTCTAGCTCTTTCTGGATGGTCCAGAGGTTTCTGTTTGCTTAACGATATGCTTGGTCATCCTTCTCCAGCTCTGTCTTTCTGTCCCTGCTCTCCATCATCACCGGTGGAGGTTTTCCTCTCCTCTCACTGCTCTCACTGCTCGCCATGCACTCTTCAAACAGTATCTTTCCATAGTGGATGCACAAATCCTGTTGTTTTATATCATTTTGTCACTGCAGCCACAGGCCTGTGTCTGCACATGTCCCCTTGTAAGAGGGAGAGATGTGTTTCCTCGTGCCTGTGCTTGCAGCATGTGTGATCCGCTCTCCTCCCCCAGCCTTTCCCAACCACATGCATCCTGCCTGCTGGGGCTGTGCCTGCTGCAGGACTCCAACCAGAGCTGCCACCATCTCGGCAATCAGCGTGGAAAGGAACTGGGATTGTGCAAACGGGGAGGCGAGCCGCCCGGCTGTGTGTTCAAGAGGGGGGAGGCTGAGACGTGCAGCGTGACAAACTTGCCTCTGCCTCCACCTTGATGCTGCTTTTAAGCAGAATGCAGCTGGATTTGAAAATATCCCCTTAGCAAACAGACTGGCCTGTCTTTGTGGTCACTGGTGTTGAAAACTCTATGTATTAGGTCTATAACAAAAACCTGCCTCAGGCTCCATTCCATAGTCAAACCTTATTTAATAGGGCACGTAGAGCATCCCATGGCAAGATGAAAGGAGATGCCAAAACGCCGCTGCAGTCAGCATGTCATACACTGAGTGCTGGGCAATGGCTGGAAACCTGCTCGGTCCCGCTTTGTGTCATTTGATGCTGTACGCTTCCATACCAGGCCCATAAGCACATGCTGATATTCCTGAGCATGTGCGTAAAGTTAAGTACTTAAATGCTTTGCTGAATAGGAATTGACTGAACATGTGCTTAAGTATCCCGCTGAATTACAGCATTAATCATTTTTACAGCTGACAAAATCACAGCCCCAGAAAAATATTCTCCAATTAGAACGAGCGGGATTATTTCTTTCATTTGTGTGAAATAAGTGTGTTCCCAGTTGTACTGAATGTGTTCTGTTTTCTGAGATATTAGAAATCATTTTCCATAAGATTTCATATTGCTCAAGAGAAAATTTAAGATATTTTGGAGTTGATCTGGTCCCTGGATTTGGGTTTATACTAAGAAAACATTGTAAGAAGAGATGTAATGGGCCAAAAATATGCACTTGCTTTTTTTCATTGATTTCACCTAAGGGCAGAACTCGGGCCAGTGTGCATGTTCATTAATCCTCTCTTGCGGGAGCTACTTCTTTCCATATCTGATTTTAATTTGTTTGTAGACACTGAATGTAGTTTTTCATATGGTACAGTGCTCCCTTTTCTTCCTTATTTCCTGCACAGTCTTTTCATAATAAAGTTCAAAACCAGAAAAAAAAAAAAACAAAAAAAACCCCAACCAAACCAACAAATCAACCCCCTTTGCACGAGCAGCCAGTTAAATAGATAATAATGGTAATTTTTCTGCTTTGCTAATGATGATAATATTGATATTTATCAATAACAAATAGCATGTGAGTGCCTGGATGAACAGAGTATTTTGCACAGCAGGATTTTATATCTATATATGAAATGCTGTGTGGTAAAGGCTGCTAGCAGGCAGGTGAGAGAAGCTGAGCAAAGAATTGCCTCACAGCAGAGCGCCCGGTAACAGCAGAGGGGAAATTTAGTCCATCCCAAGAGCAGAAATAGTCCCTGCAGTAAAAAAGCTGCAGAATCTGTAATCTCAATATCCAGCCCAAGGAAGACCATGCTTCTTGGGGCTCAGCTGAGTGAGGTCTCACTGGAAGCAGTGTGGGGCTCACTCCAGCTAATTTGGGAGGGGGAAGGTCCAAGGAAAGCCTGCCGGTTGTCAGCGCTAAGCCCAGGCAGCCTGGATATTTCCAGTGTGCTGTTTAGGCTGCATGTAATCCCTTCAGTGTTCAGCGTGTTTTATTTTATTAAGTCTGCAAAAGGGACTTTGAGAGGGGTTATCTTCAAGAGATAAATTTAGAGCTGCTTTGCTTCCTATATTATGTTTACATTTTGAACCTGTGTGCCTGACTGTTACCTGTTGGTAAAGATGACTCTGTAATTATTGATTTTGAGGCTTATGATTGTTCACCAGACAAGGGGAAGGAGGAGAGGGAAGGCTGATCACAGAACAACCAACTATCCCAAGACCTTCAAAGGTGACTCACACAGAAGCATACGGCCCAAATACTCTGTCGGAGCAAAGTACTGTACCTACAGCGACATCCCCTGAGCTTGTTTACTGAGGCCAAGTTAGGATATGACCTTTGAGTTTCATTGCAGCAGCCCTGACGTATAGCTAGAAACATTTATAAGGTGTGCAGTGCTGGCTTTCCGAGGCCCTGGATGGAATAGGGACCTGGTTGTGGACTCACCATCTGAACATATCTGAGTGCTAAGTCTAGGCCTGAGGGTGGCTGGAGAGAGCCTAGGTGCTTGCTCTTGGCTTGCTCACCCATGGGTTTGACTCGGGTCATGGCCCCAAACCAGCTCTGGATATGGGCAATTTCAGGAGTGTCCTTCCCGAGATCCTGCATGCATCCAGCTTCGCTGCTCTAATCACAGGATCACAGTTTGTTAGGCTTATAGTCACTGCCAGATCCAAAGGAGACAATATTACCTTTTTAAACAAAACAGTAAAGCAATAAACGAACAATAAAACCAACACTCCAGATGTCTTTCCTATGTTAGATAACATAAAACTAAAAAACAGCCGCATACATATACATTTTTCTATTTATTGTTTTAGTATCAGCTACAAAATGTTTCTAGATGAGTGTCCACACTAGAAACATCCCAACTCTTTGAATCGCAGTCATTTGTATATTTTATTTTCTTAGACCTGAATGTATTTCCTAAATAACATAAAAGGCTTTTAGTTTGCATTAGTTTTTACTTGAATTTTCAGCAGCAACACCAACATGTGCATTCCCCTCACTATGTGTGTTTCGCTTGACATGTTTCATGTTACAGAGACTGTGTGAGAGACTTTGAGAGGTGTTATCTTTGATAGAGGAATTTATGGCCATTTCCCTATCTACCGTATGTTTACATTTTGAATCTGTGTTGAACATTTGTTATACTCACTTGTTGTGTCTTGTCTTGAATTAGATCATAAACATTTGGAGGCAAGGACCATGTCTTCCTGTATATTGCTTGTTTATTTAGGCCCTACTGTTATGGATGTGGAACTGACTGGGGGTGATTGTAATAATAAAAATAATACTGCTAGAAATTCTTTTGCCCTGATAAAGAAATGTGCAACTCCTGTTATCAGAATGTATCAGAGAGTAGGGTG
Organism: Athene cunicularia; assembly: GCF_003259725.1. Taxonomy (NCBI): domain Eukaryota; kingdom Metazoa; phylum Chordata; class Aves; order Strigiformes; family Strigidae; genus Athene; species Athene cunicularia. Next base: position 12,990,461 of record NW_020799112.1, read on the forward strand.
CTTAAAAGAGATTGTTGAGTAGTAATCATTGCAAATACTTTGAACCTTATCGTTAAGCAGAGGGAAGGGAGGAGACTTATATTTTGATTTATAGAAGGTCCTGGCAAAACCATTCCCAATGTTGACAGTATCCAAATATTACTCATAGACTTGCATGTGCATCTAAGAAAGGTTTTGAACAATTACCCCTAATTGCCCTCTACTAATATTCTGGTGAACAGAAAAATCTTCATTATAAGAACACACGGCTTGTAAATGAAAGGGATGAAAGCTCATGAAAGGACAGAGGCAGACCATACGTCATCCCACACCTAGGCACAACGGGATGCATTAAGGAAGCATTTATGGAGAGGCATTCCATCAAGTCAAGGTGTCAGAGGACATATGGTCTCTTTCACCATTAGCTCAGTGAATTTCCATACCTTTCCACTGGTCCGTATTAATCTCACTTTGTGACGGTCAGCTTTGTTTGATATCATTCAGACTTTGCTCTGAAAATGCCCAGTATGCACATGCAAAATTCATGAAAGTAAATAACTAAGAATCACCTTTTTGAGCTTGCTTTTTGCAAAAGAGAATTTTTTTTTAAAAAAAGCATCAGAAACATTTTTAGTAATCAAGATAGAAATTAAGAAAAAGAGGTATGAATATTTATCAATGTAGATACCTTCTTGACCCTGTTTCCTGTCTAGAAACAATTGTTAGTATATGTCTTTGAAATACAGTGTAGCATATTGGTACCAATTTGTCTGGCATGTGAAGGTGGGGACGTCTATCTTAGTCATTAGTGGTGATCTCAGAGATATCACTGGGATACTGGTAATTGCTAATAAAATGCACGTGTAGTGATGCTGCTGCTGATTATTACCTCAGGAGATGGTAAAACCAGAAGGTAAGGGTGACTAAAGCCTTACTTTTAGCTCTTCCAAAACCAGATACACTTCTACCTTTTTTAACAGCTGACTTTGGAGAACTGTGGGAGAGGCTGAAGCAGGGGGAGTCTATCCTTTTTGGGGGTGTTTCTGCACTCTTCTGCGGATATCTAAATTTAGGTAGAGTGTGTGCTAATACTGAACTCCAAGCTAAATTTCCCTCTCTGAGGATCTATTGTCATCTCAGGAGATATCACACAGATGCCTTCATCATCAAAAAATGCTGAAAAACAGTTCATGCACATGTGATTAGACTACCTAGAAGTTATTATGATTTTTTAAGATGGACTTTTTTTTTTTTTTTTTTTTTTTTAATTTTTGGTATTTCTTCAGCTAAGTAATGATTGTAGCCCAAAATCTCTGCAACTTCTGTCAGGGAAAACTTGAATGCAATGACATTGTGTTTTTCTTACAAATAATTGAAATAATACTAAAAATTCCAAGAAGCCCTAATGCTGGTGGGGGAGAGGGAAGGAATTTGTGAAAGTGCTAGGTGGGAATAAGAAAGCTTTTAAGACAATCATTATAATAATACCATCATAATAATGCCTTTATCTTGGTGGAAAAAAAAATAAAAATCATCAGCTAAGCAACCACCACTGAACCCGGGACTAAAACAATCTCTTTGAATTTTCAATTGTCATAAAGCACTGGTGTTTTCTGAGGAAAAAAAAGAGATGACAAAAATATATGTCCTGGTTTTATCATGACATCTTGTTTTTCACATTAGCTTTCTCCTGTCCTAGAGACTTCACCCAGGCGCTCTGAAAATTCTCACTCCTCAGTCAGAGGGCTTGAGACATTTGGATGGAACAAAATATTTCTGTGTTTAGTGCTTTAAATTCAGGGGTCCTTTCATAAATGTTTGGAAGCTCTAATATAGTAGAGTGAGAAAACTCCCTGTATACACCTATTCCATTACATTTTCCCGGCAGAGAAAATGTTGGCATGTCATACGTTGTGTACTTCCTAGCCCTCCAGTATAGTCTGCGTGTGTACATACATGTGTGTTTAATATATGTAAATTCCCTAAAATGTCTGTACAAAGAATATTATTATTCCCTGTACATTTTATCTGATGCTTACCAGAAAGAAAAAAAAAACTAGTGGACTAAAATTTGGAATGGAAAGTCAAAAGAGTGTAGACCCTTTACTTAGCCTAGATGTTAATGACACATTGCCCCGTGTTTTAGAATATATGCATTCAGTAGATCAAGCTATTAGAGAAAAATTCTCCATCCTGAAAAACAGGCTTATCACTGAATCAGGAAATGCCAGTAATGTCTCCTCTGGGATGCTTGTTTTTAAATTGCCTTTTGGGAGGCTTTTATGACTGCATCCACATCAGTGCTGTGATTCAGAGCAGTGATGCAGTTTTGAAGCAAATCCCCCAGACTGTCCCATTTACCGTGCAGTGGTTCAGCTCACAGTCTGGTTTTGCAGCACATAAGCTGAATTCTGTTTGGAGAAAACTGAAATGGAGGTTTTGATCCAGGGCATGTGCCAAATGTTCTCCAACTCCTATTACAAGAACAAGAGGCCAAACCAACGACTAGACCTCCAGAAAGCTTGGAAACACACTCTGGGATATTTCAGTTCAGGGATCCAGGCTAAACCAAGTTTACAAGAATCCTGTCCCTGCCTTCCCTGCAGTGCAGATAAACTCAGCACCAACTGCTCCAACCTACTGATACACTCCTGTGGCCGCAACTGCCTTGAGAAAGTAGATGTAGCCTATGACATCTTGAAAGTATTCCAGATTTTACAAATGTTTTCTCTGTTATGTTGTTTTTCACTTCTCTGTTGCTTGGATCTGGTGCAAATATTCTTAAATGAATTTTAAATGATCTGAGCTTGTGCCCATTTTTTGCTGCAAATTTTAAGATCAACTTAGTTTTTTCCCCAAAAGATCATACTGCACTATGAAGCCATTTGGGTGATTTGGGGTAATTTTTTTTCCTTCTTCATTGAAATTGCTGTTTATGGAGATATTTAAGAATATATGTTCCTACTCTCAAAAAGAATGAAAGGAAATTGCAAGAACTATAAGAATTTTTTCACTACACTTTTGTTCTCAGGTTTTCAAAGCTGTCTAATACTGTCTTACGGTTGAAAATAGTCAACTCCCAAGCCTACATTATGCCAGCGGGCACCAAGGCTTATGATCAAGTATAAGCAACTTGTGATATTTCCAATTTTTGGTAGAACATGTTTGCTTTACAGGTTATTTAAATTGTGATTTTTAATTTAGATATTCATCTCTTTTGTGTGTTTTTTCCTTATGTGCTCGGCCTCATTAACCCATCTGGTTGACCTGCATCATTCTCGTGTTGACAAAGATAGGCGTTATGAACCTTAAAATGTCATAAACACCTCTAAAATGTGACCCTACTTGCATGCAGTGGGGAAGGTTTGACAGCATTACACCAGTCATCTGATAAGCTCAGGTCAAAAGTCTCCCAATTGCTTGCCTTTTGTTTGGGTGTCAAAGAGGCAAAAGCTTTTCATGTTTTTAATAAGCAAATTAATGAAATACTTACAGTACATTGCATACATTAACTCTTAGGTAGCTGGTTTTCTTCTGGGGCCATCTTTCCAAAGGTCAGAGGCCATAAATGCCGTTTCAGTTTTCCAGGAAACAAAGAGGACAGTATATTTCAGTAATCCTTTCCTGCATGTAGTTAAGATTCCCTTTTTTTTTTTTTTTTTTTTCACTTTGGCTTACTTTCTAGAGGCATAGTAACACTTGCCAGCTAAGCCAGATGTAGCATTTCAACCAAAAAAATGCACCGGATGCACGTTCCAAGTTTGCCAATGGCTATGCATGAGGCTGGAATGTCAGAGCAGGAGCGGCGGATTAGGAAGATTGTGTTCATGTTACTCAAAGCAGAAGGAGCCCAGAAAATGTCTCTGGAATTCACTGTTTCAGCCACTTTTTCTTCATAGATATAACACGTTTGTTTGGTAACATTTTCATGCTTCTTACAATCGCTCATTAGAGTGTTGCTTACATTTTCAAGATATTAACCAATTAGTCCTCATATGTATGCTGCACAGTAGTTTAGAAAGCCTGATTTTTCAATCTCTAATTAAGAGAAAATAAAGAAAAGATACTTTTGCTCACCTAAGGTGACATTATGACAATGGCAAGCTGTCTTTACAACATCTGCTTTCCTCTCTTCTCCAGTCAAATCTATGGTTTCTTAATTTTTCTGAGCAAAACCCGATTTCCTGTAAAATTGGTATTAATAATGCACCTTTGGCTGAGAATGATCATCTACCTATTACTTTTCTGTGGGGTCAGATGACTTGGAAGAAATTAAGTTCCATCGTATTTGCCATGACTGGATGGTAGCTTTTCTAGCTTGCATTTTATACTAATTTAAGCCGTTATGTGGTGTATACGATCTAACACTGCCCATTTTTCATCCTCAGCCACAAAAGCCTGCTGCACAAATGAGTGAGCACCTTCAGACTCCCTTTGCAGGTAGGGAAACAGAGGGCAAGAAGTTAACTGAAAAGCCAGGGCAATATGCCTCCTGCTGGGGGAAATTTCATTGACTTCCAGCCTAGACACAGACACCTGAACTTCTGTCTCCTAAGGCAATTCACAGTCTTCACGTTAGCAGAACATCAGTAGATGTTACATTTACTAGATGCCTTTCTCAATCAGGTTATGTTTGAGTGGATGACCAAACCCTTGTCATTTTAAGTTTATGATTTTGCCTGTCTGGAAATGCTTCTTAGATAGTCTCTGGTGCTTTAATTCTAGAATCAAATCATTGCATGCTATAAATGTAGTTCAAGATATGTTTTACTGAAATTCATTGGATGCTGTGAATTTCGATGAGGTAGATTGCTGGAAGTAATCAAAGCTACTGAAACAAATTGACTTTTCAGATCGGTGGTCAGGGTAAAAAATCAGTGTTTTTTTTTTGGTTTTTTTTGTTTTTTTTTTAAGCACACTACTGACAAGAAGAAAAGGGCTAAGTGAATAGAATATTCAAGGAGAAGGTGAAAAATACTCTCTTTCATGTAACTGAAAGTCTGTAAGCATCTTTAAGTGATGCTCATCATCACATTTCATACAGGTTTCACTCTTGACATCCCAACCAGTAGCCACAGCCTTTCTCTTGCAGAGTTAAGTAACTAGTGCCTGCAAACTTTAAACATACAGCAGAACCCCAATAAAATGAGACAACAAGATGTAAAACACTGGCTGGAATAAGCTCTTCCTGCAACGGGCCATTCAATCCAAGCTAAACAGAAGCCTCCATTTTGGGAATCATCTTCCTTTAGCCTGGGTCAGGCTAAAGGGCTTCTTTTTCTAAGGTTCCAGCTACAGCTCCATGCACAAATGTTCCACAATTTACTAGTGAACAGATATTTAAGTTACATAAAAGACGTAAGAAATACAAGCATGAGATGATTTTATCCCCTTTGCGCTGCTTGGACTGCTTTCATTCTAAAATGAAATAAAAAAATGTGGGGAAAACTGCCTTATTAACAAAAGCTATTAAAGTAATCTAAACATCACATTAAGCTTTGCTTGCGCAGCAGTAGACACAATAAGAAACACATATTACAGTCATTTAGATGCAAGATAATTTACTATTTTTAAGATCTTATAGCATCCTTGCTCCAAATTCTTTTCTTTTACTCTTTGCTGTTTCCGAATGTTTTGTCCCTTACCCAGCTCTGATTGCTGAAAAGCATAAACACTTTTTAGCTGGAAAACCTTACTCAGAGTACATGTCAAATCTTTGCTATCAAACCGGGTGGTCATGTCAGGAGGGATCTTACAAGGGTTTATCCGGAGCCTGGTTTGTTCAATATTCACTAACCTCTAGGGTTGTGCAACAGTGCATGTCCTTATCAAGTTTCCAGGTGGCACCGAGCTACCAGGGTGAGAGCATTTTTGGAGCAGGATTAAAATTCAAAATGATTCTATTAAATTGGAGAAGTGACCTGCAATTCAATAAAGACAACTTGAAAGTACTACAATAAAAAGGGGAAAAATCGGAGGTACTACTGGTGTTCTGCCAAAGCGAACCAAGGGGCTAGAGCTGGTTCACAGGCTGAAGTCAACAGAATGATGCTATTGCATCCTGAGGTGAAAAGGGAGTGTAGCATGTATTCCCGCTCCTCTGGTGAGATTTTGGCTGCAGTTTTGTGTCCAGCATTAGGCACCGCACTTCAAGACACAGACAAATCAGAGAGAGTCCAGAGGACAGCAACCAAAATGATGAGAGGTTTAGAAAAAGTGACCTATGAGGAAAGGTTGAAAGAACTTGGTTTGTTTAGTCTAGAAAAGAGAAGACTGAGGAGGTACATGATAACAGACTTCAAATATTTAAACGGTTGTTATAAAGAGGAAGAGGATCAATTACTCATGTCCACGAAGAATTGGACAAGAAATTAGGAATGGCTTTAATTTGCCAGAGGAGGATTCCAGTTAGAAAGCTTACTGACCATGCTGGAGCACATTAGCAGTTTCCACAGGCTCCCTGTGTATTAAAGGTTTATAAGAGTGGGTTGAACAAACTTTGTAAGGGATGGTTTAGATCTGCTTCTGCCTCAAAGCAATGCTTAGGACAAGCAGCTTCTTAAACCCTCTCCTGGCCTTATTCCTATAGTGTATAATATAAATTTGTAATGTACACACATCCCTATGTAATTATGCAAGTGCTAAATTATTATCTGAAAGCATACTCATTCTTTACTTACCTCTCCAGGTGTGTGTTGTAGTGATAGCGAGGAAATATCTAGATTCTGCTATTTGCTAAAAGAGAATTGCTCAAGATTTTTAAGAACCATTTCTTTAAATGCAAGAGTGGAAAACCAGAAGTCATGCCTGACCTCACCTGACAGCTGCTACAGCCCTTATAAAGGAATTAACAACCTGGACGTAAAACAAAGGTTATTGCCAGTCATTACGGTGTGATATTGCTCAGCACAATTAGGACATGTCACAAGCCTGCATGGGGCTATGCCTGAGTGGAGAATTACAGAGAAAAATGATGATTTAGTGGTCTCTGTGAAGAAGCCCCTGATGCTGTGGTGAAGGGATGCTGAGCAGGGCTTGGAAACATCCCGAGAGAAACTGGGGGCCACTGATGCTGGAGCACGAAGCTGTGGCACAAGACATCCCCCTGACACCCAAACAACATTGCGCAGAATGATTGCTTCCTTTTTTATAGTACTATCTACATTTTATATATATACATGGCTATATATCTGTCCTCATGGGATCCTTTAGGTCTGCAAAATATGTCTGTACAGTGCAGTACAGTGATCCATAAGAAAATCTACATCCTGACCCTGGCAGAATTTCTGACTCCAAACCTTTCAGATGACTCCTCCCAGCTCAGAAGATATCTGCTTCTCTGCTGAGTAAGGAGGTGCTTTGGTAGCTTCATTCTGCAATGTGCTATTTAGCAACTTTCACTCTTCAGAGACTCAGGCAAAGAAACAAAACTATGATTATACTGCATGATAGGTATAACGAAATAAAGCCATTGTAATACTATTGGTAAATTTTCATAGCAATTTAGAGGCAAGCCCATGCGTTACAATTATAAAAAAATGAGTTAGCTTATAATATGCTAAGTTCTTTTTATTAGTTGATTAATTTTTCACTTAAATTCTAAAAAAGTCATTATTTCTTCATGTTTAAGATTTCACTTCTACTGCCTTCTTTTGTAGTGCTTTTCTTAATTACCTGCCATAATTTGCATCAGCAAGAAACTAAGAATGCTTTGCATGTCTTTAGTGTCTTCCCTCCTCTTTAGCTATTGATGTAGCTACATAGAGCGCTCAGCACTGCAGCATCTGGCATCTCAAATCACTATTATAAACATTAATTAAATAAACGTCTCAGTACTCCTGACAGGTGATGAGAGCTGCTGACTTCTGATGAGAGTTCTGGTGCCCATTTTACAGGTAGAGAAACTAAGGGTATATTTGAATTGTGAGATCTGCAGACAGTTCCTGGCTTCCAAGGTCCAGGTGTGTGTCCTGGCCACATCCCAAATCTGTGCTGGGGCAAAAGCCAAGCTTTTTCTCCTCGAGGATCTTGGTTTCCTTAGGAAGGAGCCCTGAGTGCTCAGACGGGGAGGGGTGGCTAGCACAGCTAGGTGTTGAGTCAGACCTGTGGGTTGTGCTGCGAAGTGTTATCCCCACAGTCTAGACAAAACGAAGGCAAGTTAATGGACTGAAGGAGGCTCATGGAGATTCTGCATTAAAGGTGGGAGCAGATAAAAAAAAATTCTTGGCTTCCTTGTCATGCACTTCCTCCCGTTATTTAACTATCGAGATGACCACACTGGTTTTGCACGTTTAACAAGTCCAATGCAAACAAGATTCTTTCCCCCATTTTCATCAGCTTTGAGAAGTTTTATTTTCAGGGGTCTACAAAGGCAAACGTACAATTCAAATAAAACCACAGCAGTGACTGCACAGAGTAATAGTCTCACTTCATTTTGGAGCAGAGCTTGGAAAATGTGGCTACATCCTAAACTAGTAGAAAAGTGCAGCACACTCTCTCCCTCTTCCTAGCTGCTTTAAGCAAAGGCCACAGATAGCATTTTTTTCCAAGCCCATCTATTCTCTGTGCAGAAGGAACAAGCTGGAAGATGGCTTTCAAAACTGCAGCATCTCAGTGTTGCCAGATGCACATTCTTGCTTTACAAACTCCAGCATGTTTTAGCAATTAAATTCTGTTTTTCCTGGATTAAATGTCAGTTTGTCAGCCTGTGGACAATTACAATAGATAGTCATGGGGCACTGTACCAGTTAATGTACTGTAGTCAAAATGCAAGGGGATTGCCTTTCAAATTAAAAGTTACCTTGCCAGTAACAAACATTCTGCCTTTGACAGCTCACCTGCCTTTCCGCACTCCTTTTTAATTTTTTCCCTCCAGTTTTCTAGTATCATGTTTTAGCACTGGACTATTGATTTGATAGTCTGAGTGGTCAGACCAGGTCCAGTGAAATCAAATAGCACCATTTCACTGGCTTCTTCCAAAGTGCTGGGTTAGCCCCGTTGCCTACAATTTAAGAACGGATCCCTATCCAGAAAAGCACTTTAACATGTGATAACAGTTAAGTGTGTGCTTAAGTGCTTTTCTGAATCAGGGCCCATATAAGGAAGCACTTCTAGCAAATGTTTCCAGCTATTTCAAATAGTGACCAACTTTTCCAGATATTAGATTTCCTCTAAAATATATAAGCAGAACTCTTTCCAATATTGAAAAGCCTCACTGAATTTTTCCCTTCAAACAATTGTTTGGAGGTTTGCTCTGTTATTGATATAAAGATTGACTCAAGTTGCAAAAGAAAAAATGTGTTTATGCAAATATTAAGTGCCTGAAAACTACACCACAGCTGTTTAGTTTTTGGATGAAAGTCTTGGCTTGTTGTGTAAGATGCATTAGCATCTATGAGACTTAGAAAGCATCTTTTGTTACATAGTTATTTCAGTGGAAATAAATTCTCCAAAACCTTTTCTTCCAGAACAAATTCAGATTTCTTTGCATTTAACATTGTAAAAGTATGAAAAGCTTCTTGGCATATGAATTCCTTGTCAAAATGAATCTAGAATGAGATAGTGACAATGAGGAACAAAAGTTTTGGGATAACTTATGCCCTTAAAATTTTGCAGCGTGGGATTGTGTTCTAATTGCAGGAAAACTGCAGCCACAGTGGGAGGGTTCAATACGCCCATAAGAGGTGGCCATCGAGTGCAACAAGTGGAACAGGATGATTTAATTTCATATGAAAACATTAGCGATAAGAAAAAGAAGCATTCTATGTTGCTTTTTTTTTCTTTGTTGCGTTAACTTCAGACCATGCATCATCTCTAATGAGCTTGATAAAGCATAGCAAGGAAAATGTGCCATAATTCATCATGATTTCCATTTCAAAAGTGACAGCCAACTTCAGAAAATAGTCCATTTTGCAACAAAAGAAAACCAACAAATGATAATGGAAACACTATCCTCAAATGAAAACTTACAGTCCCCCCATATCCACCTCCCGTTATGGAAAAGTGCACTTGAATTTGTTAACAGTACCCAGAGATGTTCTCTGGTTCATCTTGTAAATAGAGTATGTGATTTTTCTGTGTTGCCCACCTCAGAAAAAAAAAGCACCCCAAAATTTTATTGAGTAATAAGAGCTGGTATATGGAGAAAAACAGGAACAGCATTTTAAATTGTTGGAAAATGTAACATTAGCTTTAATTCTTTCCCATTAAAAAGCTATGGCCCATGCTGCAATGGAAGGTATAAATAGTATAAATAAACCGCTCTCAATAACAATAAAGGAGCAATCTGTACGTTTTGGGGAGCTTCTGAAGAATTTTTACTTCTTTGTGTGAATATCCAAACTATTTTATTTTTTTTTGGTGGCTGCAATCCTCTTTTAGAAATCAGTTTATATTCTTTCCAGTACATCTGGGTGCCTTAGATATCACAGCCTTCACCATTTACATAGCTTACCTTTAATCTTTAGTCTTTGAAATAATTTAGTTTTATAGGAGGGGTAAGGCTTGGGTTGGAAAAGAAAATGGTAGTGCCTGAGATCAGAGAATGCAGAGGTGAAGGGTGCCAGAGCAGGGCTCAGTGCTGGAGATCAGCACCCAGACTCCTTTGCTTCCCAAAACTGAATCAGTGTGATAAAGACATTGCAGATTTGTCCAGTGGTGTCAGATCTACTAAATATGGTGTTGATAGGCTCTAAAGCTTTTTTTCAGTATAGGTCGTCATCTTTAAGAGATGTGATGACCAGAGAATATTGTATTGCAATCTGGAGGTGGATGAATACTGCCAAAACAAGGCGTGCTGGTTTAAGATCATGGGAAAGAAGACCTTTGCGAGGCAGAGGACTGATCAGCAGCCTGTCCAGGATGGTCTCCTGGGCTGAGCTGTTGTATCCCAAATTGGAGGCAAAATTTGCCAGGGAATTGGGAGATGCTGCTGCTCAAAAAGGCAGGATGCTGCTCTCCTGGGGCACCATGTGCTAAGCATCTAAGAAGTCACACCCCACCTTAACTGGGCTCAGAGGTCGTATTTGTGTTTCTGTGCATGAAACAGAGCAATTCTGGTCTCTGATGATATCTCTGCTGAAGACAGAGCAGGCATCCATTTTCCGTGAATGCTTTAAAATACTCAATTAAAATTAACTGTTTGGAAAACACTAGTTTTTTACTAGTTGATTGATGAGCTGGGCTATCATTACAAAAATAGAAGAACCAGCAACGGCCGGTGTCAAAGTGAATTTATGTGAATCTTCTAACAAAAAATTCTCAAAAAATTGTACTCGGGATCATTCTTATGTAGTAGTTAATTAACAAGTGGAACTCACTGCCACAAAATACAGTATCTTTGAGGCTTGAGTTTAGCAGGATTAAAGGGATTTATTAAACACTTATATGGATAATGAGACCATCCACAGTTACATTACACAGGATGAAACCATACATTAGGGATATAAACAATTATGCTTCAGGACAGAAGCCAACTACTGACTAATAGAGTTAAGGAGGAAATTTACTTCATAATTATCGAGGTTTTTATGCACCTTTTCTAAAAGTTCTACTACCGGCACTGTCGTGAATGGACTACTGCCTTACAGGAAATGCTGGAATACAGGAAATATAGGAAGAATAATGAAATGATGATTTCTTTTATGTTTAAAGTTACTGTCTTATTTTTCCCCCTCCTTAATAATAATAATTACAGTCTTGTATTAAAAAAAAACCCTTGAGAATGGAAGATTAAAAATTAATCCAGAATTTATTTAGGCTTATGAAACAGGCCCCTGCCTCCTTCCATGTATGAACTGAATGTCATCAGTGGTTCATATCTTTTAAAATCAAGAGAAAGAACTAAGGACATTGCTTTAGCTGATGTTACACCTTCTATTTGCATAATGGCATTATAATATGATCAGCACTAGTTTCTTAAGTTTTACTTCTGCATCCTAACACACTGCTGTTTTAATGGTACTATGGTACATGCTGTGTTATGTTTACTACAATAAACTTGCACTGAGGTGTCTAAAAGGATGCTGATATGCATGAATCCAACTTTGATATGAATTTTAATACATCTCCCTGTGTTCCCATTCTTTGCTAAAGGCTGGGCTTCATCCACAAGGAGCTGTGTCCTTCTACCAGCCAAAGAGGACAATCTTGTGACATCATATAAGATACATCACAGCCTACAAAAGTGGAAATAACACATCAGGCAGGGCTGAATTGCCTTTGCCTTATTTCAGGACTAAAATATTTTCAACATAAAATTGTCTTAAAACAAAAAAAGCAAATGAACAAACAACTTTTTTTTTTTTTTTTTTTTTTTTTTGGAAATCCCAATATTCTCTTCACCAGTGTTTGTGCAGTAATTCCTCTGAGTCCTCTGTGGAGCTCTGGGTATGAGAGCAGGGAAAATGTCACGTACCTTCCCGAGTCTCCCTTGTAAGGGCTTCTTGCTGGAAAGGGGAAAAGAATTCTGCATGCTCTCACATTATTGTCAATGACTTTTTTTGGCAGCCGGAGGCTCTCAAGAAGCACTTGCTTATAGATTCCTGTGCATGCTTGCTGACAGAAGACCTGAGAATATGCAGTAAATCTGATGCGTCCATCCAGAGGGTCTCAAATTTGCTGTGCACACACGGGGCATCTCTGTACGCTACTTGTACTGGCCATGGCTGGGACTGCCAGATGCTGTGTAGCTGTGAAATTTATGGAAACCCTAAATAAATATCCAAGGGTCTCAAATTCTGTCAAGGGGAAAGTTTTGGGTGGAAGCGAGGACATTTATGGTGAAACCCAGTCTCATGGTAACCAGTTGCTCCTTCTCAATAGCTTCCTTTAGCATCTTTTGTTCCTCAAAGAGGATTCCTGGGCTCTAGGTAATCTCTGCTTGTGTTACAGGGGAAAATGTAACTTCTCAAATGGCATATCAGTACATACAGGCAGAGGGCTGTGCAAATAACACATAGCTAAAGAAACCTATGCACCTATACCTCTGGGACCAGTATCAAAATCACTGAAGTCAGTGGAGAGACTCCAGAGAGCTCTTCTATCAATCAGAAAACACAACTATGACTCGAATTAAAGACAAAACGGCAATAATAAATAGGAAAACAATGAGAGGAGCAGGTGTTCAGCATATTTGAAAGGCAGAAAAGCAAACTTTTATGTTATAGCACTGATGCTCTGCAATGAAACTGAAGCCTGTCAACATCCAGATATGTTTCACACTGTATGTTTGGCATTGCAACAGGTGGCTACTGCCAGATATACCAATGAAGAATATTCCAGATTTGTTAGCTATTTCACGAAGTCTTTCCACCAGATGAATTGGATGTATCTGGCAGCAGTCAGTTAGTAAATAAAAAATGATCTAGTGTTCATAACTATTGTAGCTTTAAAAAGCCAGATAAATAACATTGTTTTTCAGCAGTGACATTCCTCACCCAGAAGGGAAGTCCCAGAGAAAACAGAAAAGGAAGAAAGCTCTGACAGTCAATAAATCTGGGCAATGTTGAATGAAATGGTTAAATAAGTAGGGAACTCATTATTAAAAACGTCCTTTAACAGCCTATTTACATTTAAAGAAGAGGACTGAGAAATGAGGTAAAGCTTCTGTACAAAGATAAATTTGGTAAAACCGCCATGTTAATGTCTAGGGGACAGCATGTGTGTACTCTAGGGCTGATTATTTTTTTGTACTCTGCTTGGTCTTTAACCTTCTGATTTTCCACTATGTTGCACAGCCCCAATGGACAACTTCAGGCTGTTTTTACCTACAAACACAGCTTCGGCTAAGAGCAAGGTTTCAAATTGTAGTCTGCTGGGATTTTTTTTAAAAGAAAATTCCTTATTCACTGGAAATATGCTGACTGCTCGAAAATGGAAACTGTTTAAGGAAAGATCAGTTTGGATGATTTTCCCACTTCGATAAGAATCTGGGAAGAAAAAAATTTGAAATTGCCAGCACATTCCTTTCTGCCATTTTCAAAAGGAAAGCAGTCCAGTGCTAGTACCGACAAAAACAGCACAAAATGATCAAAACAGCTGTTTCAGCGGACTGCTTCCTTTTCATCTCTTATTACAAACCCACGATTTACTCTTTTTGTTTTAGAATTGCAGTCCCATTTTTCTCCTAACAACTTTACCTGTGTTCCATAACCAAAAGTTAAACTCCGTGCTATGCAACTTTAGGTGTATTTACCACTTATTTTTGCCCTTGCATCATCTATTGTGTTGCTTTTGACAAACTGTTTAAATACGCCAGGCCGAGCTAATGAGTCTAATCTGATGGAACTTACTTATAAAGCTGTTATATACGGTTAAAAGCAATATTACATAGCATCAATTTATGCTGATGATCTGCAAGTCATATAAACCTGAGGAAGGAAGCAATAACATGTCACATATTGCGTATATGTTTTAATCAGTCTAAGGCCCAGTTTTAAGGGAAACTGTTTTTCAAGACCACAGCTTCCCCCTTTGCTACAACTGATGGAGTTGCACTAGTGAAGCCTTACTGGTGTTTGTTTCAAGCATTAAGTAACCTTGGGGAAGCCTTTTTCTTCCTTCTGCCGTTCTTTCGTCCGCTCACAAAGCAGGTTTCAGGTTTGGGCCTGCTGGTTGAGGGGAATGCTTAGCTCTCCTATTTAAAACACAACTGGATTTTGCTATTCAAATGTAGGAAACCTAATTACACATTGGTAAATTCTCTTCAGTCTACCAAACACAGAAAAAAAACAGTGACAGAAACTGAAAGGCCAAAAAAGAGAAAAGAGTCCCTAAGACCTAATGAATCCAAACTAAACACCTCTCCACAGAAATGTCAAACATTTCTCTTAGCACAAAACAAGGCTTAAAGAATTCCCTGCTTTTGTCTCTGGGCTAATTCCTTAAGCAGAGAGGGGGATTTTCTTCTGGGAGTGTTATTTCACAAAGAACTAAACAGCAAATAAACAAAAGACTCTCAAAGAGTGAGAGAGTATAAATAAAATTCATGACTCCTTAAAGAGTTTACACTGAAAGAATGTGGGGGATTATTTACAATTAAAGCATAGTCTGTGGAATACAGTTATTATTACAAAAATGAATAAGAGGGTATTTCATTTAGCTCACAATAAGAGTGCACCTGGGTCTTCTCCATTTGTTAAAATTGGAGAAAACGCACTTGCCCTCAGAATCATTTATTTGGCTGCTTTTAGCAAACTCTTTTTCATATACCAGGCTGGGTTAATCCAATTGCAAAAAAACTTGTTTATGAAGTTGCAAATTATCTATGTTGTAGCTGTAGAAAGCACCAAAAAGAAAGGACAGAAACCAGGGGGAGCAAAACAGGAAAGTTGAGAATTTCCCTCCTTTAAAAGAGAGAAAACACCAGTAGAAGTTTCTTCTGTTTTTCTGTGAAAAGTATACTTCAAATCCCTACCCCCTCAGCCAGTCCTGCAGAAACAAACAAAAAAACCACCCCACCTCGTCAATGAAAAGAAGTGTTTTTATACTTCAGGCCTAGCAGAACGCAAGTTTTAGTAAAGTGAAAAGTAACAAGAAAGGAAGAAAAACTTCGGGGGAATCTCCTTTCATTCTTGCCAAGTGGAATATGAAACAATGGAGTAGGTTAATAATGGAGACAAGGTTAGCTGAGGGATAAGATGAACGTGGAACAAATACAAGATTTCACTTCCAATAAATTAGGCAGACACAAATGAATGGTTATTAAGATAAAGAAGCATAGGTTGAAGAAGTCACTTGATTATAAATTATAGAGCAATTAGTCCTCTTTTCAGTGCTTGCTTTTTTTTTTTTTTTTTTTTTTTTTTCATAAAACAATGCTGATAATGATGTTGTTGAAAGCCAAGGTAAAGCGGCCAAATCCCGTATATATAGACATATATATGTGTGTGTGTATTAATAGGGGTGTGAGTGATATATGGGTGTGTGTATCCGTATGGATGTATGCATGTCTATGTGTGTACATCTGCGTGGCTGCACACGCGTGTCTGCCTACAGCATAAATATCACAAGGCACATCCATGTGCAGCCCTATTAATTCTCTAGAGAAGTGATATATTAATACAAATTAAAAAAAGAAATCTATATAAGTGTCATGGAATGTACTTTATCTATCTATCTGTCTATATTATGTCTCTCTGTCATGTTAAAAAGAAAGCCTTATAAGAGAGGTTAGGCCACGGAGACTTATTTCATGTGCCTGAGAGACAGAGACAGAATGTAAAGCTTTGCTGAATTTGCAGCAAAGTTTTGATTGAGTCTTATCCTGCCATGCCTGTCTCGGCAAAGTATCCGAAACATTTGGCTGCACACGATTAAATGAACAGTATTTATTTTTAGCATCTGCTGCCCCTGACTCAAACTTTGCTACTAAGAAAATTCAGCTCTATGGAAAAGAATTTGAATTCCAGCTGGGCAGTTTTCAAAATAAGATGAAAAGTTAAGCAGGCAATTGGTGTGTATTTAGGGCTCAAAACACCTTGCCTCCTAAGAAGTCTTGAAGGAGTTAATCCCTTCTCAAGATAATCCACTAAAGAGCATCCTTCATTATGATGTTAAAAGCAAGGATCAGTGCTGGGGGAGTCTAACAATAGGACAGGGGTGCTTTTCAATCCCCATCACATTCTTCCCAGGTTAGAAACAGAAACTGCTGTTATTCCAGCCGAAAACCAGGACGGGTTTCTCTCTTGGTGTTAAATATTCAGATTTAAAAAGGGAGGGGAAGGAAAAAAAAAGCAACCGCTAATCCACTGCATTAACTAAACTTCTCTCTTATTGGGCATTTTTCTGCCAATCTTTCTAACTTTTATGACAAGGTGATGAATGCGGAAGGGCTGCATCGAAATAACTCACAACTCTCTTAGACATCAAAAGAACTTTTGATAAGAGGCTTGTAAATAATTTCCTGGCGGTAACATGTGAGTGGAGAAAACCTGAAGCAAGTTGGTGAAACGCCACTGAATGAAAAGATGCTCAATCCCTTTACTCTGGGATTCTGACTTCTCATAAAACAGGGGGAAAAAAGTACATGTACCAAGCTGCTTTATGTTACTTGTGTGGCTGATGTTCTTAGTATCTTTTTTTCACTTTAATACTGAGTATCCTGTTTTTAATTAATGAAAAGATAGAGATGTGTAGAAATACAGGGTTTTTTTGAGACCTTACAAACATGTTTGGGGATTATTTACACACACACACACATGCACTGACACACTGACTACTACAGAAATTATTAAATTCAAAATGTTTTCTAATCTATCCCAGTAGAAAAAAAAAAAGTAAAATTATTCATAAAATGACAGATTTTATCTGTATTTTTAAGACAGCAAAGGATGAAGATTCAACCTTTAAGGACTGTAGTCAGAAAGTGAAGAAAAAAAGCTATTACTTTGATAGCTGGCCATACAGTTGGTTTAGGATATGATCCAAGTCCTGTGGATCTCCAATAACCACAATTGGTGTTTGGATCATGTCCTCAGAGTACAATAACAAGTTTTTGTAGCATGCATAATTGATGGGTTTTAAGGAATCTCATGTAAAACATGTTTCATTGTGCCTTGGAAATGTCACCTTAAGGAATTCTAGCCCCATGTAAGGGCCAAGTGAGACTACAATAATATTTCAGTCATGATAATTAAATGCTGTAAGCACCGTTATTTTCCTATTTGTTGTAATTCCAACTAAGAAGGGCTCTGATTGAGACCTGGCAAGAAGTGGTTGAAAAATTGCTCTTCGAAAGGGGGAAGCTAAAAGAGCACATGACTCAGCTGTAGATAGTAATTTTGATTCTTTTGTCCAATATAATCAGCAAACTGATGGCAAATTCACTGCTAAAGTCTGCAGCAACAGTAACTGAAGACTTCCTGACACGAGGCCACTGCTCCTCCTGAGCATAACAGATCTCTTCACAGGAGTGAGATCACAACTGGAGAGGAGGAGCAGCAAACCCTACCTCTAGGTCGATGTCCCTGCCCATTGCAGAGGGGTTGGACTAGTAGGTCCTTTCCAACCCAAACCATTATGTGATTCTAAGATTTCTATTGCTCCACATAGTTGGAGCACAGGGCAGCTCTCTTCTTCTTTCTATTGTCTCCATGCAAGAAAATGAGATGGCCTTGTGCTCAGCTAACTTGGAGATGATGATTCAAGGGGAAAAAGGGGAAGTGTATCTGACTACATGGGACATTTTATGGCTATTCCTTCTTGAGTCTGTGTCCCTGATCCAGACCAAACTGGGTGTGTGAAGCTGTACTTTCTGGAAGAGGCAGAAAATATTAAGAGGCAGATGCTGGAGGTGTCCGTTAACGCTTTAGAAGTTGCAAAGCTTTCTAGGCCTGCTGAACAGGAGTAGTCAAGTCCTGTCTGTTTAGAGTGCAAGCAAGCAAAGTCCTTGTGTTACTGCAAACTGCCGTACACTCATGCTCTTACTTCACAAATGGGCCTGGAAGGGATTTCATCCCTGCTTGCTAGTCCTCCAGCAGGGAGGGATCTCACAGCTGCCCTATTCCCTTCTGGTGATCCCAGGAAGAAGGAAAATTCTCCAGTTTCCACACTTGCTGAAGCAATGAGAACTCTCTTGAGTTCTCCTTCCGACCTTTGCTACATAGGTAGCAGTTGACATAGGAGATCATGGCCATGGTTCTGCTGTCTGCAGCCATAACTTTGCATTTATTAGTGAATGTTTCTTTGCCGTCACTTTAAGTACTCTTACCCAAATCAATGGCCAAGGAAAGGAATTGCCATGCTTACAGATATTTACAGGAGGTTATGAGCCTTGCTTTTTATAAGCATCTTTTTAAAACTTTAACAATCTTAAGCCGTGTTCATAAGGAAAAGGATACACTTCTCAGAAGTCCTGGGATTATAACATATATATGCTCTGGTTTTGGTCATCCAAAGCAGATGATTTTGACACATGAAATGTTTATAAAAGTCTTTAAAGACCAAAGGCTCTGATCATGATGAGTTCTTTCGTTAAAACTAGGCACTAAATAAACAGAGGGAAGGACACAACCTGAGCCCTTACAGGAGCTTGCTTTTGAAGCAGAGTCCATTTCAGGATAATAGGAATGGCTGATCCAATTCCTGCCCTTCAACTGCATTCAGTTTCTGGAATTAATTTATCAAGCTACATTTAAGGATTAAAAGATGGCGCCTGACATTTTAGAACAAACCAGAAAACCCCAAAAACCCAAACAAAAAAACCTGTCACAATTCAGCAGAATTTGCAAAAGAAAAGAGGCTGTATGGGATAAAGGCAGCCAGTCCAAAGTCCTCTTAGGTTGATGATCTCTTCAGGTCACGGTTCAAGTTATCTTGATTTTCAATTGTACCCACCCAAGTCTGTACTGCTTCTCCCTAGCTAATTTTTTTAAAAGACTTTAAGTCGCTGCCTAAATGCTCTTCTCCTTAATGAGAATGAAACCGACTGGCTTTTATTAATGAATCCCATCTTTTGTGCATAGGTTTTAGTTTCTCTTTAACATCTTGAAAAGTCATTAATTTATTGCTAATTTAAAAGAAAAAGAGAGAGCGATCCTGTTGGTTCGAATGAATACTTTTCCTTTGGTTGAACCAATAATTCAAGCTCCTGATTATACCAATTAAAGACCAATTTGAGGAAAGGCCTCCAGCACTGAGCTGCAGCTGCCATTTAGCCACAAATTATGGGCCTTATATGTGGGTGGACATGAAACTCTTTCAGAGAGAAATAGATTGAGAAATAGGGAAACTATTGTAGGGATTTTAGCAGAAGGGGTACATTAATTGGATACATTGCTTGAAGTCAATCAGAAATTCAGCTACTCTGTGGGCCTTTTGACTTCAAGACCCTTCTCTTTTTGTTCACGTACCTTCAGCTAGATTAATCACAGTGACTAAACAAGCAGAGATATTTTTCAGGGCTTTTTTTTTTTTCTTTTCTTTTCTTTTTTTTTTGGTGACTGTGAAGAAGGGACAGCCTATTCTGTAGTGAAATGGATGATGAAGATGGTGAAAATCAGTGTGATAGATTCAATCTTGATAGTAATTCTTTAGATACTTTGGATTAAGAATATACAGAAGTGACTCCAGGATAAAAGCTTTTATTTATTAATTTGATATTAGAGGCTCCATTTTATTTATTAAATGTATTGATTAAAAATACATTGAAATTACAAGCTTTTGGTACTGTTTTTCTGCTGAGGGAAAGAAAAGGATCTCATGAAAATGTTTCTCAAACTTTGGACCTGTGTTAATCAAAGACTTCTTAAGAGCAGCAGCAAGAATCAGAACATTAGTAAGTCATCGATAAAATATACAATGTCAATGCTTGTAACTAAAATGCTTTAAAAGTACTGTGTATTAGTTGCCATTAGACTGCTGTATGTTATTTGAGTTTTATTGTTCTAGACCACATTTTTCTAGACCATCGAGAAAATTGGTGACAGTAGTGGGATTAGAACTGCACTATATTTGGTCTCTAATCATGTGATAGGTTTTTAAATTCTTTTAAAATGCTGGTATTTTATACAAATAAATACATGAAGTAGAGCTTTTGATAAAGAATTGTAATAAGAATACATACTTCTATGTTTATATATATAAATATACATATATAAATGTGTTTACTACTCAAACTGCAGTGGTCTATAAGAAACCTCACTGTTCGTGATTTCTTGTAACCAAATTTAAGGTTTCACTTCTGGAAAACCAGTAAACTTCCTTATAGTTCAGTTTGGGCATAAACATATTTTACTCTGTTCTGGATTCATCATACACCGTGATTTTTAAGGGTGTAATTTTTCCCTAACACTAGTATCCTTGAGTTAGTTTGAGTTTTTGGGTTGTTTGTTTGTTTGTTTTTTTTAATCACATTGTTATAATTTACCTTGATTAAGCCAATTAAAATTCTCAAAGAGGCTGCCTGATCAAAAAGTCAAAATCTATTTCTTTGTTATTTTTTGAGAACTGTAACAAACTCTTCTCAACTCTTTAGTTGTTGAATTGAGATTTGCAACTTCAATGAGTCAAGGATGATACAGTGCCCGCAAACAGATGCTTAAAAAGAACACTTTCTTCTCTTTACCTGGCATAGAATTTGTTCATTTTGTTTTCAAATCATTACATTTCTGAGCATTTATTTTAAATAGAATTAAGAACTGAGCTGTGTTGTGATTAATGTGACCTCAAGAAATCTACAGTGCTTTCCCTGGTTTAAAATTGCCAGTTAAAAAAAAATAGGAAAAACTTCTGTTCTAAATTTCCATATTTCATTCAAACTTGCTAATTTTATCCTGGTTAGGAAGTGGGATTAATAACAGCTACTTTTGATCCACCCAGAGGAGGAAGCTGTGAAAATGCTGCAGGAGAGTTTTGTCCTTTTAGAGGAAGAATTTCCTTTGTACAAATACACTACCCCAACTTCCTAGTCTTTAGAGGCTTGTATAGCACAGATGTTACTCTGGTGATTTTACGGTTATTCTGGTAATTATTCAGTATGGAAGTAACCATGAGTTTTCATCTCCACAATAACCAGATTCTAGTTTTTCCTCCATCTAAACTATTTTCTTAAGTCCTGCTCCATATTTTGCATGATATTTTCCTTTTGATTCTTGGCCTTTACATGAAGATTCTCTCATAGCATTTGTTGATGAAACACCAGATGGTAAAAGAAACTGTGTTTGATTTCTTTTTTTAAATCGTTTGCCTCCTTGATACGTCACACTCCCCAAATGAGACAGAACTGGTAAAACGGAAACAATCTAGTGTTCAACAGGTGAACCAGAGCGCTGAGAGGCTCCACCACCCAAACCACCCAGATTTTGATCTGAGGTCAGCATCTTCTCCACATGGAAAGGTGGTTTTGTGTTGGGTTAGCTGTGTACCTACAACTGCATGCACGGGTAGAAAAGCAAGTGGACACATCTCCTTGTTCCAGGTAGATAATTTCCTGCCGCAATATCCAAAGTAACCCTTTGAAGGGAATGCCTCAGAAAAATAATATTTTTCCCTGAGAAATTGCACAATGCCCATGGTTAAGGAACAATATTTCAAGCATCTTATTCTATACTAATTAATCTCTAAGCCTTAACATTTATCTCTCCAGTACACAGCATACATATCACTGCGAGTTTCAGTTCTGAAGTCTGATAAAACTAATAAACCAAAACTGCCAGAGGTGGCACATTAAACTGGTAAAATGGTTTTCATCTTAATTGGATATGAGCAGTGTTATCTCTAATAACCCCAGGATACTTCTAATTGGAGTTTTCTTTTTCCTTTTTTCTTTTTTTTTTTTTCCTCATTTTTTTTCCTTTCTTTCCTAACACTAATGTCATTGACCAGCGTTAATATTCGAGTGCCCCCTCTTCCAAACCCCCTACTTGCTTGGGATGTTTTCCGAAGCAAGAGTTAGCCTGAATTCAGTGCAGTGAGGAAGGCATATTTGTATTCCATTAACAAAGGTGATTTTGCGTGTGCTATCATTGGAGATTTTAATAAGATAGAGTTATTGATGTTAGCTAATAATGTTTTGAAAGTTGGTTGTGTTCACTGCCCTGAGATTCACCTCAGGCCAGCAACTTCTCTATTTTCAGATGTTATTGCAAGACAATGGCTGTCATTGTTTAGGCTCAGATTGTAATTTTAGTGTAAATCTTTGCTCAGTTTTTTAGTGTGGTAAAATCATTCTTATTGCTTTCTGTCAGTTTTTTAGACTCCTGTGAGAAGAATGTGTATTAATTGGTAATACTAAAATACCAGGTATAATTAAAAGGCAGCTAAGCTTTCTGCAGTTAGCATCCCTTTGTCTTATTTAACTAAGGTTACCAAGAAATCCTTATGTGGACGAAATATTTACACTGCTCAAGTTCCCTTTTCATAGGAGAGATGTGTTACATCTGATAGTTAAATGGTCTGCAGGGGAGATTGCACAAGGATTGCTTGTAGGAAATAATTTTTAGAAACTTCTGTTCACTATTTTTCAGGATTCTCTTTCTCTTTTTGCTCTTTCTTTTACACACACAGCCCTGAGTTAGCTATTCCACTACATCAATTTTATATTAATTTTTTGTCATGCAAAATCAACTTCAATTTCCCTTTACACTACACTTGTCTGGCATTACAGGTATGCTATTGGGTCCAAAAGAAATAAGATGATAAAGAATTAAAAGAACTGAAAGGACAGGAGGTCTAAGAAAAAGAATTGTATCAATACCATAAACTACCTCATTTTTTCAACGGGGATTAAAAGTTGAAGCCTGCATATGTTTTAAATGTGAGAAATTTTACTCCTGAGACATATTCAGGAAGATATAATTCATTTTCCTGCAGAACTCTCCTGCATATACACACAGAGACACACAACTGCGCATGTGATGAAGTCCGTACTGTTCCCTACACTGCACAGGTTTCTGAGCAAATGTTATCAAGTTCACAATAGTTATTACTTCTTCTATATAATTAAAGGTAAGTATGTAAAGCTCGTTAAGATGTTATAGAAATTAAACAAGAACACTTTCAAGTGTGAAAAACATCTATAAAAAAACAATTGCGATAAAATTAGCAGAAAGATCTGTTCAGTAATTTATATTTACATTTCAGGCAATTAAATCAGCAATACCTGGCGTGTGGATTAGGAGGGATCAAAGACTTTTCACAAAAAGAGCCTTTTATAGTATCAAAGACCCTGTGACATCATGTTTGCCTTTTATGCTGAATTAGATAATTGCAAATAATTGTAACTCTGAAAGACATTTAGTCTTATGGGAGATTTTTTTTTTTTCCCTTTGCAGGTCAGTGTGCAACCCTTTGACCCATCATTGTAGGACTAAAGTCTTTGTTAGAAAGACAAAGAATATTACTTTCTCAACTAACAACATACATGATTACTTTTGTCAATAGTCAGAGAGCAAACCAGAAATCTCATGATACAGCAACCGTTAAAAAAAAAAAACCCAAACCAACAGATTTTTTGTTAGGAGTAAAATAATCAAACTTTTTTGTTGTTGTTTTTTCTTTTTAAATTTCTTTTTTTCCCCTTAGCTTTCTCTGGGACTTACCCTGTCAAATGCAAACAAAAGTAAGAATTATAAATATATTAGAAAAAATACTTTGCTTCTCTTCCTTCCTCAATTCTTAACTCTGCTGGATCTTTCTTCCACACCTTTTCATCCTCATATTGCATCTAAGCTTATGGTAACAGGCTCATCTAGAGGGTTTTGTGCTTTCAGTGGTTGCTTACAGGACCCAAGCAATGGCAGAGACCCAAAGTACAATGGGCTTGGTGTAAATCTTCAGAGTGTTAAGTGGAAAATTCAACAACAGATCTCTACACCTACCAGCCAAAACATTAGAGACAACATGATCTGACACCCCCTATCCTGCTCTAGTGGCTCAGGAGACCTCACTGCACAGGGTATCTTTAGCGTTAGTTCATAGTCAACTTAGGGAACCATTATATGATTCTCATGACATTTTTCACTTGTTGACAAATAAAGACTAACATGAATTTAATCTTCCACCTTGTAATAAAAGTGAAAGAATATATCTGGGCCATGGAAGTTTAAAGATCAGGCTTTCTGAACCTGGAATTTCCATGAAAGTACAGTAAAAAAAGGCAATAAGGATGCCTGTGACCCTGATGAGTACAAAGCCTGTCTCTCTGATTTATCACACTAATGAATTGTTCTTGGTTTTGCTGTCAAAAGGCCTAATTCCTTCACCTGTTCTCATGTTAGGAAGCAGTTGACATTGCCCCAGTTTCCATGGATGGGGTGGAGATCTCACGTGGGAGCTTTGCTGTCAGCCTGCAGGAGCAATGTCAGGTTAGGGGAAAGCTTGTGACCTCTCAGCCTGTCCTAGAGGTGTTGGGTTCATAGACAACAAACCTATCCCTTGTGTATTAGCACTAGACTGAAAAATTATTTGCAGAAGTGCATATAAAATTTGGTCCTTGCTGAAGAAAATGAGAAAGAAGGGAGGGACACAAATAAGGGAACAAAAGCCGCATAACTGTGAACAACCAGATTATGGTTACCTCTCAAAAGTATTGCTATGCTTCAGTGCTGCCACAAGTTACAGCCTGCCAAGCGGGTAGGAGATCAAACCAAGATATATTTCTTAGATGGCTCAACTGTCTCAGGCTTGGAGGTTCATTAGGAAGTGAAATCATCCCAGGAATACCAAAACACCAGGAGGCAATAAAGATGATATAGGTAATGCATTCTGATTTCTCCTAGCATTAACTCATTTAAAAAGCAGTATTAGCTAGAAAAGCAGACTTTTACAAGGTTGTAAAATAGCAAACAAAATAAGAAAGGCATATCAATACTGGGTGTTGTTTGCCTACAGATAAAGCCAAGGGGAGAGTAGTGTGACTTGGGTAAATAGAAATAGACGTTTAGGCAGTCATGGTCAGTGGTCAGTGAATGTGGACTGGACACGAGAAAAAACTGCATTAATATTGCCCAGGTCAATGATTAATAAATTCCCATGGACTTGGTAACCTCACTGTCTCTCTCCCCATCCCCCTCTGCATTTTTTTGTTTAATTGAAATTAATGTGCTAGTTTTAAGCAGCTATATAAAACCAGCCATAGTTATTATATGTTTCACAGTAGATAAGTAAAAGACTGTATTAACAGAATGAAAATGTGGTGCCTTTCTTCACAGAAGCTGCTTCCAAACAATTTTGGGAGCTTTAATAAACCCCGTGGCTATGTACTGTACATACATAGGCAGCAGCTCCAGATAGGTAAGACAACTTGGTGTTCTGCATCTAACGTGGAGGGTGGACCAGTTCGGAGTGAGTGGCTTTCTCCAGAGACCCTTTCCAACCAAAACCACTCTATGAATCTAAGATTTTCTGTTGGTGATGGAGTGTAAATGTCCTTTGCAGTTGTGAGTTTGGGGCTGGCCAGGCCAGCACTCCTGGCAGCTCACTATGACCACAGAAGAGAGCAATGCCACAAACACCTACTCAGGAGGTAAAGATGTATTTTCTCTGCTTGCATTCCCTGTGTTTCATTACATCACCCAAGCTAGCTTTACATAATCACTACTCCTGTCTGGAGCAGCACCATCACATGAGGGGAGGCTGCTCAGACTCTCTTGGATGGGAAACTCTTTTCGAAACTCAGCTTTTTTCTTCTCTGTCCGTCTGCTCTGGTGTCTCATGACTATCAAGGGTGGTGATATTTCAAGATCTTTCAATCGCTAAACTGCTGTGGAGCAGAAACATGTGCATTAGAGCGAGCCATTGCACCTCCTTGGTGGTTCTGGGTGAACATGGGGATTCTCATTGGCATCTTGAATTCTGAGAGTTCAAAATACCGTAGACTGATCCATCTCTTGTTTAATTATTTCTTGTGAACTAACTTATAGAAAATGGGAAAAAGCCCTTAATTTTAACACGTGTCACCATCACCAAGCGAGCACACGTAAACAGGCCACAGATGGACTTAAGGATTTAAATTCCCATAAACTTAAAGGCAGATAGGCATCTAGGTACGAATTAGGTTCCTAAATACCTTTACGGAGCTGTCATTTTCTCTTTAGGCAATGTAACTAAACTAGTATCCCCTGGGCCTTATAATCACATAAATGCAATATACTGATTAGCTTTCCCCTTCTTCACTGCCTCACAGAAGAGTTTAATACAATTTTTTTGGCATTAATATAATTTTTTTTTTGTGTTTGCCATCAGGAACGTTATATTTCATGCAGCCGTAGTCAGAAGACTGCTGAAAATGTCCACTTTATTTAGATGTTTGTATTGCAATGTAAACAGAAATTTAAAAAACAACATTGCTGCTGCTTCTGCTGCATCAGCTGCAAAGCTGAAGGCATACATATTTTTGTGCTAAAAGTCAGCATTGGTCTATTTATTGTGGTAACCTACTTCCATTAACACTCAGCTTTTCACTGGAACTTGTCAAGCTTTAAAATATTGTGATAATTTTCTGATGTTATACCATCGGGTGCAGTAGAATTTCTCCTGGGCTGCAATTAGCCAACAGCTTATGTTAATTTTAATTAATTAACTTAGGTTGATAGTAATGCCATGTAATAAAACATTTTGCTCAGTGTGAAACTTGTCCGTCACATTTGTTTGTGACCTAAGTTAGTAATTATGTGTGCTTAAGTCAGTGTTAAATGGAAATAAAATGATGCGTCAGAGCCAAAATGAGGTAATTTGTGTCAACTCAGTTGGTTGATAGTGTTATAAAGGTAAAAGACACAGGAGTGCGGGTTCGAAACTGGTCATTATTTTGTAATCCAAGGAATCTCTCATGATGCACATTCAGTACTAATCAGGACACCATTTTTTAGTGTAAAAAGTCTGTCCTGTAGCACAATAAATCTAACTAACCCCCCAACTAATGTACAGGGCTCAGTAAGAAGGTTGACATTTGTATTACGATGAAACTTTTGTAGTTTGATTTCTCCTCAGCCTCTGAAATCTAAATGATTAACAAAAGTGAACATCAAACTTGTGACTCATTGTTGACTGATTGAATCAATTAAAAAAAAAAGTTTTTCAGGGAATGGCTTTTAATACTCATTTCTTACAGTGCAATATGGAACCTGAGAACATACTTGTACAATATTTACAAAATTTGTTGTTTTTCCCATTCTCAGTGTGTTTTGGAAATGAGGTTCTCTGCCTCCACTGCTGTAGCATCCCACCCTGCTAATAAATTTGAAAACTGCTTTTTCCTTCTGAACTTGAATTTTAATTTAAAGGCTAATATCCTGTCTGCTTTGTTTCCATTGGATGCTCACGTATTTCAGTGTTGCCTTTGGAGTCAGGGTGAAAGAAATTTGTTGTCTATATTTTTGCAACTTAGACCAAAACTAATTAATTAGTTGAGTGTCCAACTATTCTGATTTGCTTTGGATGTCCAAGTTTCCAAGACATAGAAAAAGCCAACAACCTCAGCAAATCAAAACAAGAACACAGAAAAAAAATTCCACCCTGCAGGTTTTTCTCCTAAAAGGTTCAGCTTTATTTTTCTCTTGCTGGAAAAAAAGTGTTCATTAAAGAATCTGATGTTACTGAGGTTACCTCTTCAGCAGCATGACAAGCCCAGCAGTAGTACAGTGTCGGTATATGAGTTTCTTCCACCGAGGCTTCTTGCAAAGAAAAAGAACTCATTTTCATATTAAAACTTGTATCTGATTGTCATGCTCCCCCTCTATAGGTCTTGATGAACAGATGTCAGCAGGT
Organism: Athene cunicularia; assembly: GCF_003259725.1. Lineage (NCBI taxonomy): Eukaryota > Metazoa > Chordata > Aves > Strigiformes > Strigidae > Athene > Athene cunicularia. The sequence goes on from NW_020799112.1 coordinate 13,018,646, forward strand.
AGAAGTACTCTTGATCAAAGACTAGTTCATTCCAGTATAGTGAGTGTTAATTCACTTCATGCTAATGAAAATCACATATATTACCATGGAAATTTTATGTCCCATCCTGGTGAAAGCATGGGAAACAAATAATAGTGAATAATGTAACTATCATCACCTTTATGTGTCAGAATCACAGAAGGATGGATTTGTTTCATCGTTGAGAAGTTGAAATTTTTGTTTTGAATCAGTGCTAAAATTTACCTTGACTTGAAACTATGTGGCTCTCTAAGAGTTTTCATTATTTAATACCTTCTAAATAAAGTGGAATTTCAAAAGAAAGATAGTATTTGGAAAAGAAACATTGGAACATTTAATCTAGAAAATATATTTTTTTTAAATTTTTGCTTTTTTTCCCCCATTAAATAGATTGATCCTTTCCAAGAGTGCATATATTCATATTAAATCTCATTTCTTATCCTAAAATGATATTTCTTGAATTTTATTCCTTAAAGAAAGTCTTTGACTATACAGCATTTACATTTCAATATTTTCAGCAAATTGATATGTTCTTTTCCAGACCAAACAAATTAAAATTTAATTCTGGTCTTCCGATCACCAAATGGAGAAATAGCAATTTGGGGCTCAGTTAACTTTTTTCTCCCCCCAGTATTCTGCTTTTTAAGAAACTGCATTTCCTATTGGAAAATTATTCAAATGGAAAATTCTTGCTGGACTCTGTTCACTGCAGATTGGGAAACATGTATAGATTTGCGCTGGAGAATGGAAACCTGCAGCGTGGGATCTCTTGAGTAGGTTTTACAAGAAGAGCTATGACTGATTATTATGCTAATATTAACTTCCAATTGTTAATGAACCTTTCATCTTGAAGGATCCCAAAACACTTTACAGACCACAGAGATCTCTCCCACTCGCACTGAAATGCAGCCAGCTCTTCTGGCCATTCTTTGTGACTTGGTGTTACTCAATAGTAGAAAATAACCTCTGCCCGCCTCTACACTGGCAATGTTTAGAAATGCAAAAAGTAATTACCAAGTTGGACTGCAGCCAAGGCACTGGTTCTGACACTCTTGTTCCTGTGAGTGAAAAGTGCTATAGTATCTTTAAGTGGCCATAAGTCAGAGCTTGGGTCCGGTGTCTTATCAGAAACACGGAGGCACTGGTTCAACGCAGAGTCTCAGGGGAGGACGGGAGCTACTGCCTCACCCTCAGTGTGATTTCTTGTAGCAGCTCCAAGTTTTACTTGGAGACTCTCCCACTGAAATTGGGCTGATGTAACCCTGCTCATCTGGTAAAACTGAACATGGTTACGACCTGATTTGCAGATGGCCACCATGCTGCTCTTTGCAATGGATTAATCTTAAATTAGGCATGTGCGCAGATGATGTATTTTTAAGCGAGACTTTTATTTCTGGAGATCAATGGTGATTTTCTGTGCTGTTAAGAGATTTGGTCTTTTTTTTTTTTTTTTTTTTTTTTTTTTTTTTTTATACATGTTGGGACTTTACCTGAGATACGTGTGCATTTTCATCTACCATATATATCAAACTGCACGTGGAACACAGCTTCACTCCTTCCATTCCTAATGACATATTTTATGAAAAAATGTCAAACCAACTGATGCTCTTAACTTTAGAAAAATTCAGTTTCTAATTGTCCAGATCAATAAAAGGAGGCAAGATTTCTTAGCAAGGTACATTCCTTCTAATTGATACTCATTGAAATTAATTTGTGTTTACTGTAAATGTTCTTGCTGCTTGAAATACGCTTCTACTACAGAAGCAGTGGTGTATTTAGTGATGGAAGGAAATGCTGCCTTTTCGGTACTTTTATTTGGAGTTTGAAGTCCATTAAAGTGACTTCATAAATTCAAAAATAAATCCATTGATTTCTATGAATGCCTATAGTTAAAGAGCATGTGGCATTTGATTTGGAATTAAAGAGGCATTATCACATTGTTTTAAAGGCCTTAAATTTAGGCTTCATTAGCAAAAAGACGGGAAAGAAGCATCTGCATTTTAAGCAATCCTCTGGAGTGCTGGAAACATTGAGGCAGTAACACAATGCCAGGTGCCTTCAGCATCTGAAGATCTACTTCCTAGGTCTGAGTAGGACCAAACCTTGCTGATACAAAGGCAGTTGAGGCTGATGTCTGACCCAGGGTGTTGGGCTGTGCTGTCTTCTTTGGGCATGGATTTGGTAGAGTGCTTAAACATCTGTTTAATTTTCACCAGAGGAGGAGATCTAGTAGACTATTTACACATCTAAAGTTTATCACCTGGTAGATCTTGGGCTTTATGTGTTCCCCTTGGGAATTTGACCCGAGCAAGGACTTCAGGAACAGGCTCCAGGATTTCGGTTTAGCCCCTGCTGGTGAGCAGCCCACAGCCAAATAGGGGAGCTGTTAATGGTAAACATATTAATTTAAAAGCAAACGGTAAACAAAACTCCAGCAGCAGTGAGTGCCCCGCAAAACAATTAATTTCAGAGTGATGCAGAGAAGATGGCAGAAGATCACGGGAATCGTGATGCTGTGGTGGGATGGGTGCTTTTCTCTCTCTTGCTGCCTGTTTGAAAAGCTGTGGGAGAGGGAGGCTGTCCCAAAGGACCTCTACGTGACCCCAGTCCCAACCGGCCGCCGGCAACTCTGTGTGTGCTTGCCCATGTCATGGCAGTACATGGATGGCTTGACAGAGTTTACTGCTTTCTGCCTTATTTTAAGTACTCTTGGAATCTTCTGCATCCTCTAGCAAACTGGGGCAGGCTGACCTCTAAGCCACATAATCTGAGCATAAGTTAAAAAAGAAATGCAGAATTTTCCTTTCCTGAATAGCGCTGCTGCTGACGATCTCTGATCCAGCTTTAATGTTTAATTGGATGACCGGGTTTTAAACAGAGCATTCTTTAACCCGGCTGACTCTGCCTGCCCCCATCCCCCTGCCCAACAGCAGCCTCCCTCCAGTTATCAAAGTGTCATTAGTAGAGACAGCTGCCTGTAAACAACAGGAATGTCAACACAACTGTCTCGGTCAACAGGAATTTAACTTTAATCTGTTCATTACTTAAAGATACATCATCCTCTTTCTGCGCTGTTATCTACATCACTTGCAGACAAAGGCGGAGAACAAATTGATGGCGGGGGGGGTGGGGG
>NW_020799112.1:13021846-13123418 GCF_003259725.1 Athene cunicularia
TGCAGATTGGGAAACATGGGGGGGTGGGGGTGGCGGTGGCCCGCTCCTGCGTCAGCCGAGCCGGTTCTGTTCATCATTTCCAGTTCCTCCCCCTCCAACCCCTTGCAAGTTCCCCTCCTGTATATGTATATATATTTGCTGGATTGCGGGTGAGGGGGGTCAGGAGTTCCTTGTTTAGCTGGAAACAGATACTACATATTTATAAATGTAAACTTGGAGCGCTGCCAGACTCCTGCATTTAAGTGATTAACAAATGTTTCCCTTCAAGTGGACACCTCTTGTTCTAAATATATTTGACAAGAATGTAAAGAGTCAACTGGAGGGTAGAGAGGGCATACCGCAAAGCATTTTCTGCAGAGGCTGCCAGCGCTCGCAGGCCGGGGCTGCGTGGCCGGCGATGCCGGCGTTTGGCTGGTGCCAGCCGAGTTCACGGCGGGCAGGCTGCCAGCACAGCCCAGCCTCCCCGCTGTTTAACGACAATGGATTTACTGCTTCTCTGCATATTGGTGTTATTTTGTGTAAACAAGGTTAACACTCCTTTTAAATTAAATACACCACCTGGTGACTGAATGCCTGACCTTGGCAGACGTCTTTCACCTGGTCTCCAAAAAGGGTGGGTACCCCGGCTGTGCTTCTGGCCTTTCCCACCCGCTGACTGGCTTTAATGCCTTGTCCCATAAAAGTGTGTCAGTTTGTGCAGTGCAGAGCATTTCTGGGACTGCTCCCACCTCCAGATGCACAGGACATCCAGGAATAGGAAGCTATTTCTTATGGGCAAGAGCGTTATTCTCTCTTAACCTTGTGTGCAGCATATTATTCTTGTCCACCCTGGACCTGCCGTTTCCCTCCTGCTTTCCTCCAAATAGTTCTCTTGCTTAATCAAAACACATCCGATCTTCCTGGATTTTCTGTTTTGTCTGTGGCGAGAAGGGAAGTTTCTGGCCCTGAGCCCCTTTCCCTTTAAGAAAAGATGAGTAAACCTGAGAGCAATCTCCCTCTCCCCTTTCTGAATGATAATCTGGAAAATAAAATATTCTTACCTTTGCCAAAAGTATCTAGACTTTTTCACTTCTAAAACATCATCTGTCATTCAGGTTCAACTAAGATGTTTCAAAGGCAGCTGATTCTGCCACCTTTGATAACTCTAGAAGTGCCTCTCTGTTAAGGTTGAAGTCATTCATCACGGTGTGTTAAGAATTAAGAAAATCCTATACTGGGTAGAAAAATCTGAATTTTATGCATTGGAATTACGAGTCTACAGATAAATAGTAGCTGTATAGTTAAGGAAACCTCTTAAAGATGTCAAAACCTACAAGTCCTGTGAATGAAATGTCTATTGGAGTTCGCAAGCTCTGCAGGAGAACAGGGACCCACTGGGCCCGTGACACACAGATCTTACAAATTTCACAGGGCTGAAAAGTACATTCGAGGCCAAAACCCCTACTGGTGCTGCAGCTCTAACCATCAGTGCGTCTCAGCAAGGCAGGGTGGCCAGTTTGGAAGGATTGGAGGGGCTACTGTGTCCCTGCGTGGTGGCACCCAAATCTCTGCTTAAAGGCAATACCTGGATAACTCAGTACAAGTTTCCTGGCAGAACTTCTATATCATTTTCAGTAAAGTAGCTCATTTCTTGTAGTTTGACCTACTGTCGGCATCTATCTTTCAGCTGTTCAGTTTAAATGGAGATACGTGGCTTTTTCTTCTAAGGCTGACATCCCTTCCTAATTGTGTGTAGATCAGTACAAACTCATTTTCCCCATGAATCCCTGGAGGGTGCATACTCCTGTGTGTTTGTTTGTTGTTTTTTTTTTTAGAGTTGGACCTCAACAATATCCTTTGATTGTAAAATTATCAGACTATTTGAATAAAAATAATTTCTTTTTATTAATTCTACATTTGCTGCTTTCAGTCTTATTGATTCTCCCCTTGCTCTTGTGCTATGAGAAAGTGGAGTCTTCTATTTTCTCCCTGGAAACTTTACATAGAAATCTTAATAATTTTAAACAAACATTTAAATATCCAGATAAGAGCACTCAGTTGCATAATGAAATAGAGATGATGATAAGTCATCTGAGAGACTTTATTTAGACTAATAGTGGTAAGACATCTTTTAAGAGAAAGTCCAGACAGATAGGTACAAAATATGTAAAATAATGTTATAAAGACATGTGCTAAATACACCTTTTCCTAAGCATTTTTGAAAGAATCCCTTCATTCAGTGGCTAACTTACAGAACATTTTCTGGTTTTATATAAAAAATGTTACATATGTAGAGGTGAGTGCTTCAAGTTTAGGGCACAGATGTTGTCTGGCCTGTAGGCAGTGTGACTGTTACTAGGCAAAAGGGATGGCGAAAAAGATAGAGTTTTAAGTGAGGAGCTAAAAGCAGAGTTTTTCAGCATGCTACCACGTTTGTTGTACAGATAAGGCTAGTCTAATTAAACTATCATTGCAAAGTCCCCAGATTCTCCAGTCTCTTCTTTTGCTCTTAGCTGGAGTTTGGATACAGTACTACAAGAAATACAGTCTCTTTGAACTCGTTCCTCTTTGTGTTTCAAGGATTGTTCTCATCTGCGCTATAAAGAGCCTCTGTTATCTGTAACGGAGTGTGGTAGCATCTATCGTGACTGGACCACACAGTGATAGAGCTGGGAGCTGGGAGCGATACCTCATACCTGTTTGCTCCCTCCTGTCTGTTTTTTCTCATACAGAATTGTCTCCATATTCCTAAAGAGCAGGATTGCTTTTAATGAGGTTTATGATAAGCTCCTGATGTCCTTTTCCTGCTTCCAGAACCTGTTTGCTCAGGGACTCACCTTTTGTTTCTTTAAGAGCCAGAACTAAAAGCAGTTCTGCCATCACAAAGTGTCAGCACTGTTGCGGGAACAGGAAAATGGTAAGATCACATGAAACTCAGGCAGATGCAATGGCCGATACTTGAACCTTCAGAAAAATGGTCGAGCGTGGGTCAGTTTTGAAATAACTTGCCTATATGAAAGGTTTTTCCTGCGGGTCTGTCACTGTATCCAGTCTGCAGTGGCTGCACCTGAACGGGTACACACAGGAATTTAAGCATCTTTGGGCACAAAGCAGACATCAAACACCATATGAGTTACATATCATAAGCAGAACAAGAATATTGCTGAGTATGGTGTATGATTCTCCTTATAAATATATCAGAGAAGAAGTGAGAAAAAAGAGTTGTTTAAATTAGTAATCAGTGCTGGCACACAAACAAATGGGATAAATTGATGGTGAATAAACCTAAGTTAGAAATCAGAAGATTTCTAGTCAGTGGAGGACTGACACTCCTGAATAGCCTTCTAATAGGTGCAGTTAAGACAAATAATGTAACTCTTTTTAACTTGGAGTTCAGTGCATTTATAAATGGGATTATACAATGTAGTTGCATAGCAGAGTGCTGGGTTAACTGACCTTGGAAGTTATTTTCAGTCTTATGCTACATTATTCCTTCTAATTATTGTGTGGCACTAACCTTCAGCAGGATTTTTTTTTTCAGTCTTCTGTACTAATTTACCCCAACTTCAAATAGTTTGGTTGAAATTTTGCATTTCTGGCATGGAAATTAACACTTTTTTTTTTTTTTTTTTTTCCTCTTCAAAATTCTTCAGAGTGAAATTGTCCAGGCATGTTTTTACAGTTTTTCTGTAAACTTGTTGTTCTGCTCATACATTATAGACCAGTTTAATGGAAAAGATTTAGTGTTTCCATCTCTGGAGGGTGGGAGTGAAACTTGGCAGGGTGATTCTCTTTGTGCAATTTGCTGCCCTATGGAAAATTTGCCCCACTTTTCATCCAGTTTCTAAGATTCTCAGAAAAAAAACAAAAACAAACCAACAAAAAACAACCCCAGTTCACACATGGTCAGCAGAAACTTGCTGGAGTTCAGTAGCCAAGTTTCCAGATAGTGCATGCGCTGAGTATGTGCAAGCTTTTGTATGTATAACCAGATTGCATATGTACTACGACCGAGAAGAGTCTGAGCCTTTTTGTGTCTGGGATAGGAGGGACTGAGCATGACTTCTGCTGAAACTTACTCCTCCTCTTTTCTGAGAGCTGCTGTGGTGCCAGAACTGAGAGCAGAGATAATTTTCTTGCTGCTTAATTCTTCCCAGCTGGAACTCCTGCTGAGTGGAGGACAATGAGGAATGGACACCCATAATTTTGACATTTCCTACATTTTGTTGTGGAACCATTAGGAGTGAGCCAGGAAAGGACTTCAGGAGATTATCTAGTTCTTTGCTGTTATCACAGGACAGGATAAGCAATGGTGTGGACAAAGCTTACCTGTGCTTCTTTTTCTTAACAGCCTCTAGTGCCACAGGTCTCTAAGTGGCCTATTCTAGCACTCGGTTGTATTTAGTTGCCTTAAATGTTTCTTGATATCTACCCCAAATCTTGTTAGTCAGAGTGGACATGTAAAATATTTTATTCCTTTCACCCTTATATATCTATATATATATATCTTATATTTTTAAAGGTTGCTACCACTTCTTTCCTTCTCTAGCTGAGACTGAGCAACTTTAAGTCCTCAATGTTTCCACACTACTCATCTTTCCTGGACCTCTCATCTCTGCTATTGTTGTCCAGGACACCCTTTCTGTTTGGTGAAAACCTCTCTTGGATTACGGCATCAAAGGGAGATCCCAGCTCTCCAGTTGGTACCTGATGCTGGGAAGCATCAGATGCTCTACAGATTGAACATCATTCCAGTAGGACATTTTCATTCTTTCCCTCTCCAGTATCCTAACATTGTTGATTCAAATTTAACCTGTCACTAATTGTATCTCTTAGATCATCTTCCACAGAAACACTCCCTGTCTTTCCTACAGGATGTGGGGCTTTACCCCCTCTTGAACCACATCTTGGTTTATTTAAGACTGTTCCTCCAATTAACCAAGATAATTTTATATTTAATGTTACTTTCCAATCTGTCTGCAAATCTTACTGGTTTGATAACCTCTACTAGCTGAATAACTGCATTATCTATACCATTAAAACATTATTTGTGAAGTTTTGGGGACTTGACTTGGCAAGCTTTATGAACACAAGATAAAATTTTGAAAGATTTGTTGAGATTTGTAAACAAGCTAATAAATGCAGTCACTGATGTCCCTGATGTTGGAAACTTATAAACTCTCACTCACGCAATCATGTACACACAGTGCTTGGCAAAAGGATGGCAAAGTGACTTTTGAACGCATGGAGAGCATGTTGGAATCAGGGCAGTGCTGCTCTCATTCAGATTTTCTTATCTTCTGTGCTTCTCTGCAGTGGAATAATGCCAGATAGAGAGGCCTGGGAAAACAAGAAAACTTGAATAAAATGTAGTGGGTCTATTGGGATTTCTCTGCATGTACTGTGTTCCAGTTTCACTCCCTGTTCCTCTCCCCTTGCTTTTTTGTGCCTTGTACTACTTGATGTGCGTGTATCTGTATGTGTGTCCGTGCCAGCTAGATGCCAGCAGAAACCAAATAAAAAAAATTGTTAATTTGATCATTCTTTCACTGTCTGTGTTCCTCTCTGAAGTTCCTATTGTTTCTGATAGTTCTCTTGCCGTGGGGACTGGATTTTTGCCAGCTGAGTGCCAAAAGCCAGTGAAAATAAATAGATACATACTAGGGATTGTAGAGATTAAAATACCTACCATTCTGAATTACCCAGGGGTAATTTAGAAATACCATTTTGTTAAAGGTACCTGATCCACTTTTATTATACACAGGATTACTGATGAATGAACCAAAGTAGAGATAATTTTTATAATCCTTGATTAACAGTTTATGTCTATCTTTTTCACTTCTTTTTTGTAAAGATGGATGTGGTGAAAGAAGAGATATTTCCTGTGACTCACCGAAGAAAGAAAAAAAGTCAAAGGTAGCGCAATAAATACCTCTGTTCCTGCAAACTGGGTGATTACTTTAGGAAAAAAGAAAATAAAAAACCCACCAGCTTTTCCCCTGAAGTTGGATTGTACAGTCTTGCATCGTACACGCTTATTAGCAAGCTGACCACATGACTCAATGAGACCAATCTATCCTGGAATAAGCACTTCTATCTCTTCCATATCCCTGGGCAAAACCAATGTTCTGGAGCTAAGATTTTGTACTTAACTATAAGATAGTTGAGTGGATTTTGCTTTAATAAGATTAAACAGAGCATGCATTTATCTGATCCAGGTAATGTGGGAAGTGCCGAGACAAAAAAACTATAGGGAAGAGGGTAGGTTGAGGGTAAGGAATTAATAAAAAGACATTGGAGGTTAACCTTTTGGTACTGTTGCTGTATATTCATCTCTGTCTCAAACACACTGATATTTAGTGAAGAAGAACGGTTTGGATGCCATCTTCCAAGGGCAATAAAATACAAACAAGTGTTGCTCAGAAGCACAATGAAAGACTACAGTGCTACATGTATTGCTTCATTACAAGGCAAAGTTTGTTTCACTTGACAATTACAGTAATTGAGTTTATTTAATTTGCAAGAGTTCCCTTCTTTCAATAACACTTTTTAAAAATCATTAAGTGAATGAAATTACACAGAATATTTTGCACAGACTTTCTGTGTACCCAGGTGTGTTGAAGTAAAACTGAAATCCGTATTGACAACAGAAAAAGTAGACTTCTGAGAAAAGAGGGTTATTCCTTGTCTATCTATGAAAGAACGCCATGGAAACCTCCATTGCTAGGAGTTGCCACAGCACTATAAAATGAGGCATACAGCATCATTTTGCACTGGGCAGGAGATGGGCTTCATGACTGAGTGAATTCTTAATTTCTTAATTCTATCACTCCTTTCTCTGCCCCCTATTAGCGTGGTCCTTTCAAATATTTCTCCCATAGAAAAAATATCTCCAAGACGAACCGACCTTGTGAAGAGTAATGGCTAGCCTAATCAGATTCTCCTTTGAGTATGTTATGAAGGCCACAGTTTCCAAGGATTATATGGCAACAGCAGAATAGCAGAACAATGGGCAAGTTTGAGATCAGATGCTTCCTCTATTGTTTCCAAAGCAAACAGTTCCAGGAAGCATGCTGTTCCTCGCATTAGAGCTCTGTAGAAAGACCTTATTACACTAAATATACTACAAGAGATACAGAAGCAGATCAATATGTGGCTAAGTGTTTTAGCCTTACTTTTATTATATTTGACAGTGATGACAGCATCATATGTATGTCACATATAAGATGACTAATGTCTGTACATGTGTGAACCCCTTGCACAAACAGGTTTTCCCATAAACTTTTAGGGAAGAGCAAGCTCCCTGAGAGCAGATCAGAGCACGGATTGGATCTGAAAACAAAATAAAGAATCAAACAAACCCCAAACTAATTTCAGGTCTTATGAGAAGCTGCAATGGCATCAATGTCTGGAAACATCTACCACAAGTGGTTTCAATCCAGAATGATTTCCAGGAAATACTTGTCTTGAGTTGTGCTACAAAATGTGTCATCAGGATGTTGTCTGTGTTCCTGACCCGAAGGAGGGTGAAGAACACTGCCAGGCAATGTGAGAAAGTAAGGAAATGAAACAAGAACTTTTTGTGCAAGTTGACGATTTTCTCTTAGGTGAAGATTCCCTCCAACACACTAGAAGTGAACCAACCAACACGAGCCATTTTTCTGTAGAGAGCTCAGTCTCTGTAGTAGGCCAGCAGCCAGATGAGGGGTTTAAAGAAGAGTTATGGTAGTTATAAAGAGGGAAAAAATTTGCAAACACTGATAATAATACTCCTACACAGGAAGGTTTGAGCCAGTCACACTACTCCCCCCCTTTTCCAGTGAGATTCAGAGTTACATAGGAACAGGAGATTGTTTTGGCTGGGATTAGATAGCACAGATGGTACCAAAATGTGTAACACCTACCACAAGTTCTTTAGTTTCGTATCATCTGCACAACAGTTCTTCTTGGCCTTTTAACAGTTCATTGAATGGAGGAAGAGGAGAAAAAGACATGGGACAATTGCTGAAAATGTGCAGCAAGTGCTGTTTTATTTTATCTTTTGGGGAATTCATATAGGAGCATGTAGATAGGCTCATATAAAATCTTGCATATATCTTCTGTGAGATGGTGTGAAACTTCACTTGGCTCTTCTCTTTCAAGAATCCCCAAAACTTGGCAAGTAAATCTCACAACACATTTGAGAATTACATCAGTAATCACTTTGCAGATATATACAACGAGGTACAGGAATTTTAACCAGTTTTCCCAGAATCACCAAAGGAGTTTGTAGCATGGGCGGCTCTTATCTCCACGGAGCTTTTCAGGAATCCCATGGACTTTGTTTTCTGCCCTGACAGAAATAACACCAGACTTTGGTTTTCTTCTCTGACTTTGTAGGTCTTCTACATGACCTACAATAAAACTTTCTCTTCCTGCCCTAATTTTTCAAATAAATGCTATTGTAGCAATTCATCTACAGCTTGTGATTCCAGGAATATTTTACTGCCGATTCTAATATCATGCTCTATTCAATTCCTCTAGTTCTTGCCTTCCTCTACAAAAGCCACTCAATTTCTGTGCTTTTAATAGGTTTTCCAGGGGTCCAGAAGAAAGAGAATAGAAAATATACTTCATTCTTAGAGAGAAATACAAAAATTTCTAAACACAGGCACTGATGTGCCACTGTGATGGACATACTACAAATAATAAGACTTCCAGGTTGAGATTTTCCAGGTTGCCTATTTGATTTGATTGCAGCAGGTACTCAGCACTCCCAGCTAGCTTTGAAATATTCATTGTAATGTTATTTAACAATTAGGCTGAAAGCGTGGAATGTTCCCTGAGAACTAACTAGGAAGAGCTGACGGCCTAAATCCTGTCTTTTGAATACTCAGTCACACAATTTAAAAGCATTTGAGATTTTTTTCCCTAACTAATGAGAGACCTTTAGCTACACAGAGTAAAGGAAGACACTGGGTCTCGAGATTAAACGGGGAACTATCTGCCTTAGGACTTCTAAAATGGCTAATGCTCAGGGAAGGATTACTCTAACCACATTTACAGTGAGCTCCCGAGTGATATACACAATGAGCAACACGGATGTCATTGCATTGACTTCAGCTTAACTCCACTGCAGAAGGACATGGGCTGCTGGCTCATTTCTCATGCATACTTCTGAAGAATTTACATTTAGGATAATGATGAAACTTTATTCGATGAATTAGGTCTGAAAATGTATCTGTGCAAGAAGAAATACACAGTTTTCAATATGTCAAGAATGTGAGGCAAATGCAAGGTGTAATTCAAAGCCATTATACCACTTGCTGTAAATATTGTTTTCATAAAGCTGGCCTACTCATATGTTCAGATAACCCATCCTATTTTTCTGGCAGCTACAGGACTTCTGAATCACACCTACTTGAACCTGAAGGATTAGAGGTTTTGCTCTTTAAATAGCATAGGTGCTGGGCTGGCCACATTTTTCAGGCCTCTTTGGAAAAGCAGAATTGATTTTTTTTTTTTTTTTTAAACAAAAAAATCATTCAGGGCCCCAAAATAGACATAAGCGAGCCTCCTCCTTTTGTAATCGTGTTTTTGAAAATCAGACACGTAAAATCTTTTGTAGCTGTGGGCTCAAAACTCTCTTTTGTGGAAACACTGGTGCACTGTAATTGGTTGAGTACTGCTATCCAGCCTGAGAGGGTGACCTTTCACACTCTGCCCTAAAAGAACACTATAGAAAGAGAGGTGGCGTAATCTGGGTTAAAGGCTTCTTACTAACATGTTGAGAGCTTGTTTCACACACACACAAACAGTTGCACGAAAGCCCCAGCCTGATGATAACTTAGCACTTTAGCATGGTGCTCTCGAGACAGCCCTCTTCTGAGAGAATAAAGAAAGGCCCCTTAGTTGAAATGCAGGACTGAAGCTCTTCATAACCACTGGGCAACTGTTACGAGGGAAAAAGAAAGTTAAAAGAGATGAGAACAAAAGGGGCTATCCTTGTTACAAGGCTCTGGTTCTAGACTTGAAAAACTCCTCTCCCCTAATCTTTTTATTATTTTTCTCTGTATAGCCCCAGGTTTTTACAGTGAAATCTCTTGTCTTTCTGGGCAAGCATATTCAGTGCCATTTAAGAAATTCCTGTGGACCTGTCATTTTCATGATCTCTTCATACATGGAGAAAGAGGAAGAAAGAAGGTGAGCATCTTTGCTTATTTGGTTAAGAAGTGAAAAGAATGGGATATTTCTAAGGTTAGGCAATTAGAGCCAAGATGTAGCTTAAACAGTACGAAGACTCTAAACACTGTGCTGTTATTTTGAGCACACAGGAGCAGGTGAAGCTGTGCTTGCCTAGGCTGTGTGCAGGCTTGAAACTTTCACATTTGACTTCAGAGGGACTGAAATCACAGCCGGCTATTCCAAGTCACCAGCATGGGTGAAGATCCTGGGTGCCACGAGTGCAGTATGATCCCTTAGCCCGCAAAGCTTCCTCAGGGATAACTATGTGCCCTGGGCTGGTGGGTCACCGGAATGGCTACTGGCATGTCAGTAGCCTCCTCTCTCTTCTTTAATGCTTATTTCAATATTGATTAATATGGTACATCTGTCTCATGCAGCTTATCACATTGCATTTACATATTACATCACTTAACAATTTTCCCACCTATTCCTTTCCTAGGTTTTCTTTTTCATATGTCCCAATTTTCTTTCTTACAAATTCCCCCATATTCAACAATTACTCTACTATTCTAAATTATCTGTGCCTTACTATTGTGTGTATAGTTATTGTTAATAAATTGTTATGCACTATCAGTGATTCCCATTAGAAAAGATAAAGGGTATTTAGAAATTGCTTTAGTGTAGTTTCTTATCTATTTATATCCCATATGATGTGCACAAAGTAAAATGAGATTATAAAGTTCTATATTTATCACAATTTTAGACTCTCTCATACAGGATTTTCTTATGGCCAACAGTTAATAGGACCAGGGAGCTCCAAAGTCCGTGGTGAAAGTCTGGTTTGACTCTGGACTGTACGGACTATAACAATCCTCCTTAATTAACTTCATGATGTTGCATGTCAGGTAGCGCAAAGTGCTTGAACTCTTACTTTCTTTAGTGTTTCTGTTAGTTAAATGCTCTTTGTGTCCTCTGCAGCAGGATCAAGCTTTGGTAGCCATGTCTACGTTTCTGATAATGGTGACTAATTTTCAGTCTTCTTAGTTACTGTTTTGGTACTTTTAGCTTCAAAATCTTTCAGAACTGGCAACTAAATTTACAACTATCTCCTCCAAAAAGAAGCACCAGAGATAAAATGAAGATTGCAACCACCAGATGACTTTGCTTGATCATGGAAGGCCCCAGTGGTGGTCATCCAGGCTGGTGGACAAGCCCTGAAGGGGACCAACAAGATACCTAACCACTCAGAGTTGCAAAATCTAATTCTGAACAAAGCAAACTCAACACTATCGAAGTAAATTTCTTGTGGGTTAAAACTTCACCATTTTGCCTTTGGAGAGAGGTCCAGCTTTCATTAATTTGCAGGAAAGAATACATTTGATGAGTTCATCATAGCCTATGGTGGGGATATTTTGTCACAGCACAAAATCACTGCACAATACAGCATGATTGGCAGCTGCTTCTTAAGAGCAACCCATGGCTGTAGTAGGAAAGGTTGCAGCTGCTCGTGATGGAGAGCCATTGGCAGTCAGCAACAGGGACTTGCTCACAACATCCACTGGAACTGTGTGGCTAGCCTTCCACATCCCTCACTTTGAGGTTCACCCAGTTCTTTGCCTCACACCTACAATTTGGGAAATAAATTGCTTTACTCCTGATAGATAAGCTAGTTTACATATAGGAGCAATTTGATATCCAAAATGTATTTATAAATACATCTGAACAAAATGATTGCAGGAGGACTGCACAGAGAAACACCATAATTAAAAAAAAACAGAAAAGGAAAGGGAAACGGCAAATTTTATTTCTAAACCTTTCCACCAGGAAAGGTTATGAAATTTAGGGAAATGAGCTGCAGCTGACATGCCTGACAAATAACTCTCATGGAATCTATAAAGTGAGTTTATTTGTGCCATCTTTTACAGGAAGGGCTGTGCGTGAGTTTTGTAGCATTGCCACTGGGGTTGCTGAAACACCCGGCTGGTGATCAACATTTTGGATGCTCATGAATAACCGGAATATGAGCACCTTAAGCACAAATTCAACAAAGGTTTTTTCAAGTTCATCATCACATATGAGATTGCATCATTCATAGTGGCATTTATAGCCATCAGTACTATACAACCCATGGTAACAGATGACATTGCATGCTGAAAGAGGCCGTGAAAGGTCTTTCATACTGTTTCCTGCTCCTAATGACAGCTTTTACTGCCAGTTAGGACAGAATCCAAACACATGAAGTCATGATGGCTGTAGGTGTTGATTTGGATATGAAATATATAACCTAGCTTATGCAGCACCGATTAACAGAGAAGTTTTTCAGTGCACAAGTTGTGTGCACAGTGCTAGAGAACACTGCAGGTGAAGGGACAGAGAGAATGAGCATGAGAGAGGATATTACGTTGTTAGCAAAAAATTTGATGTACAGAGGTATTTTGTGTTAAAAATGTGTTTGGACACCCCCACACATAATCTTTTGGACGTCATGCCCTTAGAGTCTATTCCGATTTACCACAGCAGAATATACATGTCTGTGGGTCCAACTAGCAGGTTTCTCAGATGGATGTGAGTGACATTTTTATCTCTTTGTATACATGTTTTTGTTTGTGTGTGTATATTCTGCACATGTATTTTCATGTTTAGCCAAAACTTCCACGTCTATAGAAAGCTCATGAATATTTTATAGCTTTTGTTCATGAATTCATTCATGAGTTTTATAAATAGTGATAATTTGAAAAAATAATGTCTGAAAGGCAATACCACTTTACCTATGAATGACCTCTTTCTCTTTCTCTTTTTATTTTCCCTAGTTTGGATACGTTTTCCCAAACAGTCTGTGAAAGTGTTTACTGGTCTGTTGACTTTTACCAAACCTGGGGCATTAACAGTACAAAAGTGAACGTATACCTATACATACATACTCACTGTGTATAGTCACATTTTTTCCAACCTATAGCTAACAAGAGAACTTTAATTGCACTGAAACATGATCTCTGCAGGGCAAATGTGCTGGTCAGTGCAAACTTCAGGCCATGCTGTGCTGGATGGGTCCTGCGTTGCCTGTGGGTTTGCTGCTCCCCAGGCCCAGGCTGGCGTTGAGAGCTCATGGCTGGGCGGTCTCACATTCCTTTTTGGAGTATAATGTGCGTGTGTGTGTAAGCACGCGTGTGTGTGTGTAATAAGTAATATAGGGTAATCCCCTTCCGATGACAGAAGCTTCAAGTGGTTACAAGCAGCAGACCTGCTTTCAGATGCCTGAGGTAACTGTCTATAAGGTGCAAGGTAAAGAAATAATTAATTACACTTACTGGTTAAAATGGGGGAAATGATATATGATAGCGTGCTTTTATTGCAAGTGCTTTGATTCAACATGAGGCAGGGTTTTCGGTGAAAGAAGTGTCAAGACATAGAGTATTTTTCTGCAGTCAAAGGTTAAATTTAAGTAATCACCCACTGCAATTTTACCCATATCAGATGTTCACAGCTACAATGCATACAGGAGGAGGTAAAGAAGTGAAAGATGGAAACAGAGAGAAAAACATCCCCTAAATTCTAAACATGCAGTCTTGCTGAGTAACCACATTCATAACCGAGTGGGAGTGATTTGTTCTGACAACACAAGACTACTAATTTTGCTGAATTAACAGTGCTACCAGTAGTGGGTGGGGGGGAAGAGGGGAAAAAAAAAAAAAAGAGATTTGTTATGGACATTCTCAGGATTATTAATTACCAGGTGATATAAAATATATGTGGTCTACAGTATCACAGAAAGTTTAGTTCCATCCTCTGGTGTGTTGCTTAAGCAACTAAATATCTGGAACAACATGCTTAAAAGAACAAGATGCATATTTATATTTTAAAATTAAAGCAGACTTACACTTGCTGGTGAAAGGAAAAAAGTTAGACCAGTTTGGATTATTTCTTCACTCTAAAGCAGAGGGTATTTTACTAAAGGTCTTTAAATTAATGTAAACTTTCTTTATTCCTTGCATTTGTAAAGACATGAGTCTAAGATTATTATCTATAGAAAAGATTAATATTTTCAGTGCAAACTTTGGAATCCACTTGGACAACCCAGAGCTTCCAGCTGTTGTTTATGCTATTAGTTAGAAAATCCCAGTGCCATTCTTTTAAAACGTATTTAATAAAAAAAGCTCTATTGAGTTAATTTTGTGGAATTATGTTAATAAGCACAATTTGCACCGTGCAGGTTTACTTTGTGGTTTGTGGTGAGTTTGTAGAGGTTTTGTGAGCAAACCCAAATGTGGTGACAGCAAAACCTTTCCAAAGCACAGGCTTTTATGCTCTAAGCACAGAATTTCCTTTTGTGGTCATGTGTGACGTGGTTTTTGGATAATAAATGTCTGTAATAAGGTTTCCTTGGGTTGGCTCGAAGGATCTGTGCCTCTGTTTTTAATGGCTGTCTTTGGAGGAGTTTCGGTTACATATATTTTCTTAGAAGCTGAGCACTTCTTAGAGACAGCATTTAATGACCTAGATGCTGATCCAGAGACTTATTGCTCACTCACCACTTCAGACCGTGAGTGCTGACAATATACGTCTGTATTACCTTCGCTTGCCGTTAGGACGTGGTTTTATCCAACAGAAGCATCCGAGAGAGGTGGCTGAAGAGGACTTAGCTTCAGGTGGCTCGATGGCCCGTTGCACGTGCAGTGAAGAGCAATTTTGATCTTCTGTTTTTTCCAGTTAATACTAGAAGTGTCTAAGAGGGCTGGGAGGAGCTGGAGCCACTCTGCTCTCCCCTGGGATGGCAGTGCAGTTGGGAGCACAGCCGCTGCTGCTCAGGCATTGTGCACCAGGAGCATATGTACAGCAGAAGTTTTCCAACTTCATATTTCATAATTTCATCCTCTTCAAATCTAAACTGGTGAAAGAAGAAATATCCCCCTTGTGACAGTCTGGATCATCTAAACTATTTTTGTGGTGGAAGGGAGGGTAGAGGAAGGAACAACATTTGCTATAGAAACTGGTTTCTATTCCTACATAATAAAAAAGCAGATGAGGTACTGATTAAAAAAAAAAAAAAAAAAAAAAGGTGAAAGAGGAACCAACATGTTGCCAAATGCAAACCTCCCGAAAAACCCCAACAAAAAGCCCAACCACCGAAAAAACATGTCTTTTGTAAAGAGCTCTTTGTTGCAAATCAGTTAAAGTTGATTCCTGTAATGAATTAAAATATTCGAAAAGCTTAAAGCTTCTATCACAGTTGACCTTTAAGGCATGTAGCAGCAAAGAAGTTAATACACTTTGCACATGTTGCAGAGCAACAGGTGGTAGAAAAACCCATGCGGGCTCCTTGCATTCCTTACTTTTCAAACTGGTGGCCCCTGGTATTCTGGGATTTACACTACCTCCCCCAGGCTCTGACTGACAAGCTAATCGGTGTGCTGGGAAGCCCTGAGCTATTGATTCCACTGTAACAGAACACCTCCCCGTCAATGAAACTGCAATGAAATGCTTCAACAACGAAGAAAGGGAGGCATTAGGCTGTTGAGCAACTGGAAGAAATTTGCTTGTAGGTAGTGCGGCAGAAATGAAAAGGCTCTCGGGGGCACAAGCTTGAAAAGCCAGGTTATTAAAAAAGCCACAAAGCTGGAGTCTGGCTGAGTGGAGAAAAATAGTTATGGCTCAGTTAGGCGTATCTAAAAGGAGGAGGGAGGGGAACGCAGCTTTCAAAATTGCGTTAATCCCCCATGTACTTAATTTCTTTTCTTTTATGGCAGCTTGTAGTATAGCAACAAGTATTCAAGCAGTTAATAATTTTAAACAGTTTAGCTTTCCGTAGGCAATATATCTTTAGCCTTAATTAAAATTTTATTTTAGTAGGGGGAAAATATTAAAATGACATTCTGATCATCCTCTAAGATGGAAAATATATGATAATATGAATATTTTATTAGACAAACTATTATTAAACAGCTGGTGCAAAATCTTAGCCACTGATTAGTTGGTTTTGTTTGAAATGCAGGTCACTGTTTCTTAATAATGGCCCAACAGCCTTCTACTCGTAGTAATGACCACTGGCACAACCCCTGCAAACACAAAGGTCTTAATATCTTGTACCAGAATCCTAATATCCCCAAAGCAGAATTGGATTCCCGCAGTGCCAGTCCTGTGGATGGTTCCTATTCCGGGGCAAAAGCATGCCTAGCACATCACCTGGGCATGTCTCTGGTGGTGGGTTTCTACTTGGATTAAAAGACATGGTCTTTGCTTCAGGAGAGCTGAAGGGATGGGTATCAGAAGGTGAATCAGCTTGGCCATTTTAACTGGGGTGAGAGTAGGAGGGAAATTGTCAGAGCTGAGCTTTGAAGCCGGAACTTGCATCTGCCGTTAATTCAGGAGCCTGAGTTTGATGACCTTCAGGCAATGTGCATGTCCTATCTATTTACTCAGTCTTTTTCTGAGTGAGATGTCAGTTTTTCTTTTGGAAAGTTCTCTCCCCTCCACATGGATCATTGAGTACAATAAAAAAATGTACAGGCCTTGATTGCACATGAAGCAAAACAGTATCTCGCTTAGACGACTGGATTAATTTTTCAAAGACAGTAAAATGGCTGACGTTGTACATAATGTGAAACCAGCAAAAGTGGCCTTTTTGGAAATTTCCTGTCCCATCAATTATCACCTGTTGTACGTTCAATAATTTTGCCTTGAACAAACAATGGAGATGGCTTTTCTGCATACTGTTTTTTTGTTGTTGTTGTTGTTGATGGCAGTGGTGCAGCTATCTGAGTCTATCTATGAATATAAATATATATAGGGGCCGTCTTCCTGCAGTGAAGTGCTCTGTGTATAGAGGGGGCAGGGAAGTTGGATGCTAAAGGTTAGCCTCAATTTGCTTGGCATCTTAACCCGTGTTTTAAACATACGTGGCCCAGGTCTGTCACCTTTGCCCATGGGAACTGTGCTTGAGTGAGTGCCGAGCATCTGGTAGCTATGATGGGCAGAGCTGGGGGAGCAATGCCTGGCCATCTCCACAGTCACAGCAACACAAAGAGCATCCACAAGTTAAAAAAGGAGTCAAGGAGGCAGAGAAAGTATTAAAAGAAAATAACCCTAAAAACTAAAATCACAGAAACCCAACTCCTACATATACTGAAGCCAATCAGAATATTGACTTTGATTTCGGTTTGACTAGAATGGAAAAAAAAAAAAAAAAAAAAAGAATCTTTCTCTTATTTAATATGTTCTGTCTGATGAAGAGTGTCACATGCACAAATAATGGGTCTTTCCTAAAGCTGACCCATATCTGTTTGCCTTAATTCTGTTCTTGTCCTTGGATGAAATTCCTCTGAGGTTGACGGACATTCACCGAAAACTTGGATTTGTGTCAACAACATTAATTAAGCTGAATCCAGAAGTATGCAGCCTAACACAGAGGAGTTCTGTTTTACATTTGTGCAGTCTGGGCCAAACTCTCATGGACTTTCCACTCATCAAAATGAAATGCTCCTGCCATGAAATGTATATGGGCAATATACAGCTCAGCTGAATAGCAGGCCAACAGCTGTAGAACTAATAAATTCCCTGAATACCATGTTATTAGTGTTTGGGATGTTCTTCTAACCCCAGATATTCCCACTGGTATTTTTTTTAGATTCACTCATTTTGATCTGATGTTTAAATTTTAGACATTTAAGTGGTTATCTGCCGATGTGAAAAAAGCACCAAAAACATAGTGTGTCCATTTTTAATGTGAGAATTCGGAAACTTTTACAGTATTTTTCTTTTATTCTGGGAATGTTACCTATAGAAAAAGCAATTCTGAACTCTTTTACTTCACTAATTAGGTACTAGTGTTTTACAAGTAATTTACCATTTAAAAATGTTAGTCTTGTTTTTCCTTTAAGGGTCTGTAAATCATGTTTTTTCCCAATGTTCAAGAAACTGAAACATTAAAAGCTTTAGGTCTTTATCTAATCTATAAATTGTGTGCTTGTGTAGACTCTAGAACTGGACAACAGGTATCTCTCAGGTCTAGCTCATACCAGTTACTGATACGGAATCTATTTTCTTTCTGCCACTTTGCTTTACTATGAGCATATTTTACAGATTACCATGAACAGGAAGGGTAGAGGGGGGAGGCCTGGAGGTAAGGAGTTCTTTTCTCCTATTCACAGAGAGAAATAAAAAGAAAATAATTTCTCAAGATGATCTAAATCAGGAAGTTTAAAAATAACCAGAGATGACTGGAACACCTTGGAGGAGATAATCAGATCCGTTTATTCTAAATGATTGTTAATAACCCTGTAATTATTGACTATTATTAGTGAAAATGTAAAAGCAACTAATAGTTGGTTAAAAAAAAAAAAAAAAAAAGAGAAGGTAAAACCCTCAGAAATTTAATGCAAATGGGGTTGATTCCTCTTCAATCAATTTTAAGCTTCCTCCAGGCTTTAGATTTGCAGTGGAGTCAGTACTGGCATGGCTTATAGCGGCTGTTAATGCAACACATGCCTATCATTTGCTGTTGACAGGCATTAATAAAAACCTAATCTGAGGAAATTATGAAAAACCTACATATTATGCAATCTGGTTTATGTTTTGGCATGTGGCAGGCATTGGTCTAATACAAAGGAAACCATCATGTATAAACTTTACTGCCATTGTTTCCACAGTAAGAGCAATTACTTTTTTTTTTTTTAAAATGTTTGATCCTTTAATTGCCTCAATACTCAGACAGGTTTGCTTTGTGGAACCATAGGTGTTACTTTAAATCTTTCTTTTACAGAAGCAAGAATCCTGAACAGCAGTTATTGACTCCAGGTCAGCAATAGGGAAATTCTACTCCGATACATCCCTTTTCTGTCAGACTGTTCCTCTCTCCCAAACGCTGTCTTCTCTGGCATGTTTTGAGTAGTCTCAATTCCATAGACCTGAAATATTTTGAGAATGTTTTTTTTTTCCTTTTTTTTTTTTTTTTTCCTTTTCCCCAGCTATGTAACCTTCTCATTAATGAACGAAGCCTTTTTCAACAACACAAGCAAGAAGACAGCTATCACAGCTGTAGATTAAGCTTTGGCTTTCTCTTTTTTTTTCCTGTGAGGTGCTTCTCTGTGTTGATGATGATAATCCACATTTGGTTGTGTGCAATTACATCTCCTGAGTTCATCTGGTGCTACTGGGAATTCACTGTATTTCCCTGCGTCCCCACAGACATGTTAAACCTTATTTACTAGTTTCATCCTATACAACAGAAAACATATGTTAGCTCTTAAGACACCATAAAGTTCCGTTATACTTGTAATTTGGGGTGTGACAAATTCTTTCTTGCTTGCTTGCTTCTCTCCTTCTCTTCCTTTCTCTGTCTCTTTCATAGGATTTTTTTTTTTGTGTGTGTTTGTAAACTGTGATAAAGTCTTAAAACACTGATAAATTTTTTGTCATTGCCTGAAGTACTACTAAACTTTTAAAAATATCTAAAATATGAATGCTAAGGAAACTTAAAAAAAAAAAAAAGACACAAAGGACAATCAATACGAGGGTGAGAAAAGGGGTAAAACAATTCTATAGATATTCAGGCTGGAATGTGAGTGCTAAGAAAAGTCTTTGGAGAAATTCAACACAGATTTGGCCTGCAGCTCTAAACTGGCAATTCCAGTAGAAGAGCAGACCTCTACCCTGTGGTAAAGAGGTACAGAATAATGCCTCTTTGAATTAGTTTCAAAATGTTGCTGTGATGCAGATGAATTGCTCCTAGATGCTGAAGTGCAGTGCACTAACATAATAGCATATTGTTAAGTCACACTGCCATTAAAGGATATAGTTATTAATCAAATTAAGTCAAAACACAAAGCAAGTACAAATTAGTATCAGATGACATGTCTCACTGCGAGCAGAGGAAAAGGAATGGAGGGAACCTGCCATTTTAAAAGAAAACAATCTTTCATTAAACTAAAACAGAAAGTGAGGGAATATCCTGCTACATAGTAACTGGCAGCTGGTATGTGCTATCTGGACAGTATTTGTCTTCAAATTCACATGGCGGTCCTAGAGCACCGCAGTGTAATCAGTGACTTTCAGAAGCTTAGGCTAAACTCTGAACAGTGTTTGTTTTTGGAGATGTGGAAAATGTTTACAAAGGAAGACAAAAATACTTGAAACTTAAGAGGTTTAATTTTTTTTTTTTTTTTCCATCTTGGTACACATTTTGTCAGTGTAATTTTTTAGCTCCAGAAGAAATGCTAATTCTCATTGAAAGATGGTTTGGGGTTAGGGGGATTTAAATTGCCATTTCAGTAAATTCTTTAGAAGCATGTCACTTGTGCATTGTGAAACTGGTCCAAATATTGTGGTTTGTGCATGTTTGTCTAGATACCCTTTCACAACAAGAAACAATTCACTAGTTTTGTGCTACTGTGATAACTAATCACATATGGACACATGGATTTACCCATCGTTACATGGACATGTGTGTGTGCTCCCAGGTACCACAATACTAGCTTCGGGTCTCCAAATTCTTCCAGTTACAGTTAAAAATGGTGAATAGTTTATTGAAAACAGTGATACTTACAGTGCCTAAAGGTAATGTAATGACATTCAGCAGTGTTGTAGGATTTGGATTCTGCATTATGATGTGCACCCTTGCAGTAAATTTAGTTTCTTTATGGATCATCAGAAACAGATATGAAACGGAAGCACAGTGCTCTGCGCAGGAGGAGGAGAGGCCTTTTTCCTTTATGTTTTGTAGTTGTTGTGTCTGCTCAGGCATTAGTTACACAGCTATCGCAGAATAAATCTAAATTTAAAACAATTCTAAAGTTTGTTTATGGTTAGGTTGGTATTTTTTGTTATGTGTTGGTTCTATTTGGAACATGACTAGTAGGTGGCTTTGTGAGTTACCTGTCAACATTCAAGTGTGTTTACTTCATTAATGGTTCCTGAGTGTGAAAGTTTGTTCCCCTTCTGCTTTTGCTTCCTGAGCCTATGGTTTCCTCATCATCGTGACATTGCCAAGCGAGGTGCTAACGTACTACTTCTGCACAAGAGAATGTCATCACATGGGATTACAGCCTTGAACAAAAGTCACAATGGCAAGGCAGTCAATCTCAGGTGAATTACTTAAACAGTGCATGTTTGTATTAGCTCAAATGTTAATATAGACTGTTCTGTGCCATTATTTGCTATGGGTGACAACACATGGACAATCTATCTTTCAGAGCTGGGCAAAGAATAAACACCGGTCTGACTCAGTTCCTCACTAATAAACACACTGAGATGCCACATAGTTTGTTATTCATCTACTTGTAAGGTATAATCCCATTAGGATGAAGGAGAGACCTACAGGAGCTGAAAATAGGGACCCAGAAGAAAGTTCTGGAGGGGTATTTGTAGATGATAACTATTCCACTTAGTTCAGTAGAATTAGTTGAGTCACTAATGAATGGCAAATCATTTTCTTAATCACGGCTTTTTGGTGATAACAAATTTAAAGGGTATCTCAAGGGTGTTATGTGTAGGTGTTGTGATGAATAGCAACAAAGAAAGATGATGGCATTTCAGGGAATTTCTTGAAATCTTGGAAAGACACAGTCCTAACAAGCTAAACTCTAGTAATCTTTGACCACATCGGTGCTTTATGTTCTTTGATGGTCAGGTCACCATTTGCTTATACTATGGGTAAACCACAGTACAATGAGCAGGGCTGGAAAGATGTCTCAAGGGTGCTATGTTGTGTGACAGCAGAGATTTGGAAATGTGAAGAAACAAAGGGTGTAAGGCTCCTGCCAGACAAATGCAGGTCTCTGCATATAGAAAGGCTGCTGCGCTGCTGGCTCTAAAACAGACTAAAACCCAACACGTGTACTTCAATCTTCACTCAATAGGAATGGGCTTAAAACCCACCTTAAATTATTTGCTCATTTGAGGCATGAATGGGAGGGGAATATAGCAATCACTGTAGGGTGTTAAAAACAAATCAGCCCTCGTGTAATTGGGCACAGCTTCCCTGAAGCAAGTAGAAATGCACCTGTTGGAACCAGGGCTTCGTCTGGTCTGCTGAAGGTGAGTTTGAGGCCCACCAACACCTTTCAGATGGATCTACCATAAGTCAATGACTGATGATAACAACCTTCAACTCCAACAGCAAAAAAATCCTCATTCCAGAAGAAGTGTTCAGAGCCACATGGCAATAATGGGAAACAAATATGTTTTGAGAAAGAATGGGCTTTCCACAAATAGCTGTGATTAGTTCTGAAAGTTCACTCCATCAGTGAGCAGAGTAGTGCAGCCATCTTTTTCACTGTATCTATAGAGATATAGGGAAGATATGGGAAGCTTATAGAAATTAAGGAGGACGCATGTGTGGTCACATATTAAGGTGATAATAGATTCGAAGAGCTGTTCCTGACTGTGTCTAGATTAAGCAATTCTGATGATGAACCTTAGTTAAAAACAGTTATTGAGATACAATCAGCTTTACACATTAAATATTCCAACCCCAAAAGAAAACAAAACAGAATCAAAGCTTCTAATCAGTTTATGATCCGGAGATTTTGCCAGCCAAACTTATTGGAAGAAGTAATGTAAACAGAAAGATGCAAGCAAAGTCAGTTAAGTGGAATTTAAGCTGTCAAGCTACAGTGTAGAACTCCATTACCATATCTCCTTGTGTTTTTTTTTTTTTTTTTAATAGTATTCTCTGAAAAGCACTAGATGTAATAAAGTCAATTTAAAATTTGTTCTACCAATCTTTTGCATCTGTAATTTTCCCATTAAATGTAAATGCCCATGAGGCATGCTATTTGCATTACATTGCATTTGCAGTCTTTAAAACAAACTATAAATCCCCTCCTTGTTTCATGTGATTGATGCTGTGTGTATAAATACCACCATAAACCTCAAAGGGGGCTAACAGTGACAGTAAATTAAAGTTTTCAAGTCTGGCAGCATCTCAGCACTTCAGCCCTTGATCTTAAGCAGTATTGTTAACCCCCACCTCATTGCCCTCCTGAACTCACCTTTTTTTCCCCCTTCTTTTTATTTTTTTTTTTTTTTTTCTTTTTTCCCTGCTCTGTCCATACTCTGATTTCCTTGGGAAACACCTTTCCATCCATACAAGCTGAACCAAGTCAGGAATATGCTGTTAATTAAAAAGAGGCTGCAGCTGTTTGCCAGATAGGACCAGGTCTTAACTTTGCTGTCTTGGCATATCTGAGTTCAAAACTCTCAGGTCATCTTGGCTTTGTAAACAATAGTCAGCCACAGCTCTCTTGATTATCCAGCACCACTCCAATAATTAACTGGCTTTGAGAGTATTTATTCTTTCTCTGTCCTTTTTTTTTTTTTTTTCTCTCTTCTGATCGCCTTTCTCTGATTCAGGCCATATACAGAAGAAAGAATTGAGAGACACCTCATCCAAGGCTGAGTAATGCATCATTATGTCATTAAATTTTGTGGTTAATAGGTAACCCCACCCTTCCTTATCAAGTTTTGTTATAAAATCAATTTTGATTTGATCCTATTGAATCTTGCCTGTAAGAGCTATCAGTTTCTTATGTGATGTCTGCCACTGTTTAAGTAGGAGACATGATTTTTGCAAAAATTATCTGAAGATTTCTCTGTGGGTCAAATACAGCCTCATCATAGGTAAAGTATAATGCAGGCAATGGGGTAAAGCTCATTTACCACCACTAAGGGTCTAGTTTCCTATTTTTCATATCAGTACCAACCACCAACAGCTCAGCACTCCATCCTGTAGTAAAGAAAAAAAACCTTGGTGTTTTTTTGCTTTCTTCGAAGAAAAAAATATTTATGGGAGAATACTGATGTTACCATACCACACGTACTTGAATCTGTGGGCAAAGCGAATTCTTTTCAGATCAGGGAAATGTTTGTTGGTAAGATTTTTAAAGATTATGGTCAAAGGTGGAAAGGGGAGGGGGAAAAAAAAGGTGAAATCCAAATGGAGATGAGGCTAATTAATTATTTTAGGCTACTAATCTCCACCCGAGATCCTCTGAGAATCCAGGAGCAGATAGAGTGTCCCAGGTGGATACTACGTGGGATTTACACAGATCTCAAGGGAAGGGAAGGCTGTGGCAGCTCTCCTATCACTTTTTTTTTCTCCCAGCCTTCATGCTCAAGGGGTTCTTCTGCCTAGGAATGAGATTTCTTTCCTTCATATGGCGTTGCCAGTTGCTACCTTCTTTAAGCCTCTCTATGATATGACTTTATAAGTCACGGATGCCCTAAGTCCTATCAGATTTCTTTATGACATGGAGAGCAAAATGCTTTTCTTGCAGCATTTCTGAAGAGTGTCAGTTTTTGATAAAAATTAAGAATCTGCATGATCATTTGTTTCCTTAAAAATGACTGGGATACATAAGAATATAAAAGGAATGGAAATAAATGAGAAGTTTTGTCAACAAATTTGAGTTCTGAAATAAAACAAGTGATGCCATTCAGACTGGATTCCCTTTAAAACAATTTTGACAACTACAGAGGGTGTACGTCATTAGCATATTTTCCTGAGGACGAGTATGTTGAGAGTATCTTTGCTGAACATTGATAATTGTATTCAACAATGCATCAAAAAATGCAGACGGATGACTCAACAGGTGAATGCTGATGGCCATTCAACTTTCTGTAAAGAGGTTCCCTATGGGTTTTATCTTGGAATACACTTACCCACATATCTGACAGCAGCCAAAGGAAGCCACAGTATTTAACCTCTTTTGACCAAGAGGTTTAGAGGTGTCCAGATCACCTACAGCCAAGCCCAGGTTTATTTGTGTTTTTGACTGATATTGGGTAGCATTTCACTGAACCTTGCAAAGTTTGGATTTTGTAAGCCACCAAGCCAAACCTGGCTGCCACAGCTTGGTCTTGAGTGTCATATTTTCTCATTATTGTCTTAGGACTGTTGTCTTAAGGCTGTTGATTAACAGTTTTGGGTTCTCCATGCTTTTGCTGTGAAGGAATTCCCATTAGCAGTATCATCAGCTATGGGTGCAGGGGACTCTGCACAAGTCTGAGTATGTGTGTGTGACACCCTGACATGTAGTAAGGGCTAGTAGCATGGGCACAGAGAGAGGCTCATTGTGTGGGGCATTTTACATATAATCCTTAAAAAAGATGCTGATATGGCAGGGCCTTTTTTTGACCTAGTCTCCTTTTAAAAAGGTTAAACTGCTGCTCAGAAAATAAAAACTGTTAAAAACCTCACTGTTTTCATTGTGAAGCATCCCCCTCTTAACCCTTTATTACATTCCTCTGCCGCCTCTGTCTGTTTTGTCTTTTAATGTTCCTTTGAATTACTTGGACACCCTGGTCTTTCGAAGTTGCTACAGCAATTTGACTGCAGTCACCTGAGTGATGCTTCAGCAGTGGTCTGGGGACATGGTCCCTAATCTTATGAAGAAGTCGCTGAATGGGTCTTTTAAACATCTCTTGATTTCCTTATTAAAGGGAGTTCAGTCAAAAGCAAAAGCTCAATGTGTGTCTTGCAGGTCAGAGAAATAACTCAGGACATTCCTTCTCCCAGAAATGAATCTCTTGAGAGCTAAATTTACTGCAATCAGATTCAAATTTACAAAGCAAAATGAATAAAACCCAATTTTGATAGTACTAATATATATACACACACGCATCTATATATTTTAAATACACTTAAATTTCATTAGCAATGATTGTTTAGAGAAACATCATTACATTCCTGGGCTTGGGAGCCTTCTCCAGGGTTGTGAACAATCAAAGATTTATTTGAGCTTTCTGCACACTGGGAAATGAAGACACAGAATCTCATTATCATGTCTATTAAAAGGCAGAATCTGGGGTACATCTAAGAAAAGATGTATTACTTTTTAAACTGCACTGCAAACTGTGAAGTACTACAGGGACTTGAACTATTTAAAAATACTCTGGGCTTATGAGTAAGAAAAAATAGGGTCTCTTTCCCAAACAGTATAAAAATATCACACCATTAAGTTCTGCTGTTATTACAGTCTTGGAAATATGATTGTATCTACTTTTTCTTGAAGCTGGTTGATCCCTGAGTTTGATGCTGGGGTTGAGGGACCATGGAGGGCTACCAGAGTGAGTTACTTAGGGGACAATGCAGTGGGGGGTATGAACAATGACCAGTTAAATTCTAGTTAACCCCAATTATAAACCTTCACCTTTGTTAATTAGATTAATTCATCAGCAGGCACTATGCTTACAGTGTGTTGGAGGTGTGCGATCCAACATTTTCACCATTTATTAAAAGTTAAAATCTTTTATGTCATCAGTCTATTGCACACAAATGGCCATGCAATATATTACTGCAAAGGTAAAATCAGGTTAAGTTTACCTATAAATTAGGAGGTAACATTTATTCTAAGGATCCTTCTTAGAAGTGAAAAATTTGCCTCACAAGCACTTTCTGTAGTTATTAAAGATCTCCAAGCTATGAATCTGAGAACTTAATTAAAAGCAACAGAGTCATGTCCAAGGAAGGAAAGAAAAGGGCTCAACATCAGTGTAGTCAATTTTCTTAGATTTTCAACATCACTTTTTTTCTCTGATCTGTGTCCAAAATTTTGCGTGACTTGTTGTGATGTCTTAACACCCTGAACTCTGAGAACTGAGTCCAGTCAAGGTCTGTTTAAGGCCACAGGTGATGGTAAATGGGTTGCCCTCCAAAGCTGAATGGTTGGTTATATCTTTCGGTGCCCTGGTGGTCATATATCCATGTGGACTTCCCATCAGAGAAGAAAAGTTTATTTTACTGCAGGTGTGGAAAGCAAAGGGCAACCTTGCACAGCACCTGTTTGGTCTGTGTTGGCTTGATAAATCTTTCACAAATGTGGGAACAACTGACGATTTTTTATGCTAGCAAAACCTGTACAACTAGTTTGCATAAACAGAGGTGAGTTTTGCTCTCAGTCTCGTATGTGCAATAAATTTACACTGATCCCACTAAGTTCAGTGGGGGTAATAACTAATTTATATTTGTGAGAGAGCCGCATTTTGTTCATGAAATACTTTCAACAGAATGACTCAAAGCCATTTGCAAGTCTTTCTAAGCTCCATAACATCCTTGTGAAGCAGGTGAATGTTTTATATAAAAAAATATATATATCTCCATTTTACAGCTGTGTAAACAGAGGCAAGAGAGCTCAGCTCCTGACAATGCCATAGTTTATTTTCCCATTTGAGTGAAAGATCTCTAGTGAGAATATTAAAAGGGGCCAACAAGAAAAGTGTTTACCAAAAATAGAATAAAATGTTTCTTTAAGAAGTGGCTACAAAACAACACAAAAGAGCAACCTAAATCAGGAGTGCTTTTTCACTCTGGGGCAATGTCCAAACGCTTTCCTGTGCCTGCAAACCCGGGTTCATCTTTTCTAATTGTGTGTGTCATGGTGGGATGAAGGTTTGCGTTTTGGGTGAAGAGCTTTTTTTGGCTAACCACCTGGGTAAAAGAATGAAGAGATCTTTTTGAGATTTGTTCAAGAAGCCTCATTTTGGCTTTGGAAGAGCATATTAACTGTAACATGTTTTGGGATCTGTCTCTGCAAATGTGTATTTGCTTAAGAGATTGCTGCAGTATATTTCTGTCGCTTTATTTCTACACATTTCAACATGCTACTTGGTTGGGAGGTCTGGACTAAAGAGAAATTTAAAGGAGAGCATATCATCTTCACATCGCTGAAGAGGCAAGGAGCAGCTGAACTGGAATAAATGCAGGAATAACATCTCCTTAAAAGTG
Organism: Athene cunicularia; assembly: GCF_003259725.1. NCBI lineage: Eukaryota > Metazoa > Chordata > Aves > Strigiformes > Strigidae > Athene > Athene cunicularia. The sequence goes on from NW_020799112.1 coordinate 13,049,706, forward strand.
TTAGTCAAGGTAAATAGGAGGTAGGTTTGGTCTTAATTAAGAACTACGTGTTTGTAGCTGTTGCAGTCACGCTGTATCCAATATCCAGCACACTGCCCCCTTTTTCATACGCTAAGTAGTGATATTGTTAAGTTAGCCTCTCCTTGAAAATCAAAAGATCTTATGAGGCAAGCAAGAAAAAATTCCAGATTATGGAAATTAATTAAAGCACACAATGCTGCCTTTCTCAATGTTCAGGCTCAGCTAATTAGGGATTAGATTATTCAAGAGCAGCAGATCAATTAGGATTTCTTTCTGTAAAAATCCACAGTGAAATATAGTTACCTGTTGAAAAGTGAAAGAAATCATGCCCAAGTACAATGGACGGATCAAGGCACAATACTGCACGTTGACAAAATAAATTATGAAAACAATAATCATGTTTATCCAATCTCTTTGTGCAAAACTGTTATTTTGATTCCAGTGCCAGCTGTCTGAAACTTTAATTTAAGTGCTTGCTTGAGGCAAGACATTTGGGATACTAGTTTAGAGTGTTTTATAGCCTAAGCAATATGTTTTACTAACCTCAAATACTATGATGATGATTTTAATGGTAACTATAATATGTTCAAGGGGGTTCCAGGGTGATCTTTGATTTTACCAGAATGCTTGTGTGCCTAATGAACCCCAATATTTTTTGTCTTCATTAGCTGCCAGCTCCCCAAGAGTGGTTGAAGACTTCTCTACAGGAGGTGAGGGCTTTATATTTTAAAGGGAGACATACCAAGTAACATACTGCACTACCTTTATACTAGTGTCAAATGTGTGTGTGTGTAATTTGGGGAAACGGTTACAAAAAAAAAAAAAAAAAAAACCTCTACATTTCAGTAATACAGAATGACTGATAAAAATAAATACTTTGTAATTCACTAAACTATTCTTTTCAGTGGCCGGTGCCTATTTGTATGCTTAAAGAAGAACACATTATCTCCTGACTTATGGTCTAAGTCTCCAAAAGTCTGTGGTCCTTGGTACTTGCTCCAGAAGGCAGTGGGACTGCATTGCAAGGGAGAATCCGGCTGATCCCGATGGATAACCAGGCTTCAATGATTCGTGCTGGAAGTGGGGGCTGTGAGACATCATTGCTCTTGAAACTGTGGCTCTCTTATTTCCCCCACATAGCCCATAGCCTTTGTGCCTCATTTCCCAACAAGGCAGCAGGGTTAATGACACTTGCAGGGGACCAGAGACTCCCTTTCACTGCTGTGCTCATTGCTAGTACGAAGCACGCACCACAAGGTTTGGTGCAAATAGATTTGGAAGGATTCTTCTTATATTCAGTGAGTTTTCTGAGCCCTCTGGAGTAGATGATGGAAATATTGTCAGTGGTCTTCTCTCTTCTAAAATGCATCATGTTGCATAAAAACCATTAAGGTATATCTTTTAACTAAAAGGATCCAAACAAGCGTTATAAAGATTTCTTTAGGCTAAAGGTAGGGTTCATCTATATTTTTATTCTTTTTATTCCTAAATTTACTTATTTTGAATGAAATATAGAATCCTTTCCAATGTGTTCTTTGGCACTTTAGCACATAGGCTAACCCAGAAATTAATGGCTTATTGAAATAACAACATTGAAAGTTTTTTTTTTTCAAGGAATGAGAAGGATTTAATTTCTTACATGCTGGCACACTGATTCATTCATGTTTTATCAGGGCAAAATAACTATTTGCATTAATGTATATATTAAATGCATTAGTGTAGACATAATATATAACTACAGTATGTAGTATTTTGGGTTCTTTTCCAACAGGTCACATAATTTCACTGATTCAAAGATAAAACTATTTAATTGAAAATAGTCCTGTCTTTTTAATTTTTTATTCTTAAATTAGTATTCAGTCTAAAAAACCCTATACTTTTAAATCAATTCAAATACAAAGCAATTCTTGAGTAAGTATTTGGGCCTAGATCTCTTGGGTCTAATGCATTAACTGCACATGTAGCCTTTATGAAGCCATTAAGACCTAAACTAATCCTGTGTTCCACAGCCTACAGCCTCTGGGCCATTTGAAATACTCTAGGATGACTTTTCTGACCCAGGACTTGCACTTTTCCTCTGCTTTTCCTGACGGCTCCTCACAACTCAGCTCAGAGATATGCGGTTGTTTGATACAGCTAGCAATCAGATCTCTGTTCCCAGCTAGCAGCCTTTTCTCTGTTTAACTTCTGTTCTCAATTTTCTCTATAAGTTTTTATTTACCGGTTCCTCCCTGTTGCTGCCTTTGAAACCAGTTTTGCACTCCAAAGAATATTTGTCTTCCTTGTCTCTAACATATACAAATTTGGTGGGTTATGTACTCATCACATGTTCTTTTTACTGGTGGACATCCTCCCAGAAAGAAATTAAATCACAAACTTTACAATGCAGGCTATGTAACTGCAACAAAATAATCCTAATTTGGAGTTAGTTCATGAAACTTCTTTTTTTTTTAATTGATTTTTTCCCCCATTTCTGAGTATGAGCAATGAACCTGAAACATGCTCACATAGTTGGATGATTTCATTTGGATAAAGTTGGGAAAGTGTTTTTGTACTATTTTATCTATTTATTTTTACTGCTGGTGACAAAAAAAATATAGAACCGAATGAGAGGTTATTTCATTCAGCCAATTTGTTTTCTCTGATGTAGACTGAATGGTTCTAAGTCATCCTGGATTCCATCCTGAGTTTGACATCCGTCAAACAACTCGGGTCATTTTTATTCCATTAGCATGAGTTTCCATTGCAACAAATCCTTTTTCTGCTCAACTTTATGTCAGAGATAATCATCCAGATCTTGTCAGTTTTCACTATTAATGGGCTGAACCAGTTCTGATATTAGTAAACATTTTATTTTCCTGTGTGTTCAACAAAGAAATAGTTTATTCTCTTTCCATCTATGGCTAGCAGATGCAATGTGGTTTTGAATATTTATTATAAATGGATTGACATGGCTTTTATAGCTGTAACTCCTGATTCATAATCTGTGGTAGGGAGTAAATCTATGAGGTCACCAGGAAAATCACTGCAGTCTAGATTTTTTCCACTTCTAAGGCAAGGATGCTACATACCAAGAAAAGACAATGGAGATATGTAGAAAGTATCAACATCCTTTTCCAAAAAGCAATTTGAATAAATTGTATCAAATCCCATACTCAATAGTTCACTCACAGTCTGAGTCCCATGTGCAAACAAGCAGTCCTGTGTACAAACATATGACCTCAAATATCTGACTATATTGACTGAGGGGCTGGACTGTGTCCAAAGAAAGGCAATGAAGCTGGTGAAGGGCTTGGAGCACAAGCCTTACCAGGAGTGGCTGAGGGAACTATTTAGCCTGGAGAAAAGGAGGGTTAAGGGAGACTTTGTCACTCCACAACTGCCTGAAAGAAGGTCTCTTCTTCTAAGTAACAAGCGATAGGACAATAGGAAATGGTGTCAGGTTGCACCAGGGGTGGTTTAAATTGGATATTAGGAAAAATTTCTTCACCAAAAGGGTTGTAAAGCCTTGGAACAGGCTGCCCAGGGAAGTGGTTGAGTCACCATCCCTGGGGGTATCTAAAAAAAATGTAGATGTGGCATTTAGGGACATGGTTTAGAGGGAGACTGGGAAGAGTTAGGTCAACGGTTGGACTCGATCTTAAAGGTCTTTTCCAACCTAAACGATTCTATGCTACTATGATTCTGTATACTTTGAGCCAGAGCAAATAAATTTGACATAACATAACATAGAAAAGCTGTGCTTGAAAAGACCTAACAAATGAGACAAAAAGATCTGTGTGGATGTGATGCACAGGAGCTTAGATCCAAATGTACCAGCTAAAACCAGAAATAGTTCCCAGTGTGCTTCCCGCAGAAGCCAAAGAGAGAAGGAGTGCTAGAAACATGGCCCATGCAAATCTCAGAGATTATGATTAGAGATGGCAAACATTCTGGAAATGCAGAATTTCCAAACAGAGTGAACCCATCAATTTAATTCTAATCCCCACTAGAGACAAGGGAATTAATTTCTCTGTATTCCACTTTGGACAGATTCCTTGTAATATTTGGTTTATTTTTATAGGCCTCTGTAAATATGAACTTTTCCACTTATATATAAAAAAGAAACAGAGAATTTTCATCATAATGGAAATCAGGTAAAGCATGCAGTGAAAAGGAACCGATAAGGTCTGGATGCAATGCTGAAAGCCTACAGCATTGATTGGACAGTCATATTTGGTCTGAAACTGATGGTTTCCCTTGGAAGCAGCAGAAAAACCTGGAACACTGTATTCATTGATTCATAAAACTCCATTTGTGAACCTCCTGGTAAACACAAAAGGGAACTGTTGTAGTTTTAGAAGATAAATATTAAACCTATGGAGTCTATCACACGGCAGGAACTAACTGAGATTCTTCAATACGCAAGAAAAGAAATTGCATTGTGTTTTCATCTAGTTCTCACTATGTGCTGAAGAGAACTTTGAACATTGAGTTCTGGTTGGGAAAGCCTTGCAGCACAGACATTATTAATAAACACATACGGTGTTTCCTATTGCCTCTCAATTACTGGATTTAATTAGCAGCCAGTAGTCAGGAAAAGAACAGCAGTAACACTTAACATACAGTAAGGTGCAGATGTACCGGGAAATTCACACAGTCCAATTGTGATATGAGATACAAGACCACCCATGAACCCTGGAGTATTTCATCCATCAGTATAGTACAGGTTCCTCATTAGCCAATAAGATTCCTTCTTTTCATCCTACTCCTATAGATTCAACAACTTTGCCTTTACAGTTTGTTTCATTGAACAATGAAAATGGATGAGTTGATTGTTCTAAAGACATATATCTTAATATGCATTTTATTCTTTTGCCTATATATTTCTGCTGAAAATCCGTAACAGATCATAAAGAACATTTCTTAAATAAAAACACATCTTAAAGGCACCCTGTGAGTGCAATTAGAAACATTTCCCATCATACAGCAAAGATAATGTTTCCTAAACGCTCTTAATTTCATACATCTGTTATGCTCTGTCATGAATTTTTTTCTCCTCCCAAGACAATTTTTGAAGGTTTCTGCCAATGTAATTCAATTTAAAGCTTTTAATGTCAGCTCAATGGGTCATGCCACTTTCTTCACATTTGTATTAGGCTTAGGGAAGGCAGAAAAATGATGAACACTTTTCATCAGTAGGTTATATTCATGACAAATAGCCATTGCAATTTTTTTCCATTATTTGTTGACCATATTTTGCAATTACTGTTAATTTTTTATCTCTTTAATGTATACACAGACATGCACACGTTCATGTACACATATACGCAGAATCCTTTTATGTGGCATTTTCGTAGGCCACAAGTCATTTGTATTACTTTTAAAACTGCAAAGTTTCCTCTTCATTCACTTGTTTTCAGAATAAATCTATAACTATTTTTGGACTGATTACTGAACAAAAACTATAACATAACTATTTTTGACATTGTCTTGAAACTATGTTCAAAGGATTTGTCTTGACATTACTATTAATTTTTAAGAGCTACCAATTCTGCTTGCTGAACAATCCCCAAGTTCTGGAGCAAGTTAAATGAGTTAGAGTTGGATTTGTCAGAAATCCATAATAACTTGGCTATGACTACATTTTGTTCTGTTTCTAATACAGTGTTACTGTGGAATTTGAGCTCATTGATTGTGTCTTTGCTGCTACATCTGAGTAGTCGTGCTTTGACTGAACAACAGGAAAACACCCATAAAAGGATTTTAATCTTTGTGTGGGAAGAGTGGAAGGATGTAGGGGCCATGCACACATAAGGAAAGAAAAATTGCATTATCTGTAAACATGTGTATATATTTCACTTTATCTTTAGTTTGAGAGAAATTATGTGAAACTTAAGATTTCACTTGAAATGCAGATTACCTGTCCTGTGGGGTGACATATTTAAAGAGACAGTGCACCCTGATAGACTAGCTTCTGACCATACATAAACTTGAAAATTCCTAGGGTATTCCATGCCTGGGGCAAAACAGTTTGATATGAAGAGGTGGTCATTCAGGATTCCCTGATGCTAAGAAGCCAGGCTTCCTCAAATTGCTAACTGGTGGCTACTAAGACAAGTGAGCTCCAGGACTGCTCCACTGGAAGTTCTTTGCAGCCTTTGCCCATTGAAGATGCACAAACATGAGGAGCTTTGCTTTCCTAAGCCTCTCGCTGAGGATTGACATCTAACTACAGTGAACCTTCACCATTACCCTCACTCATACCATCAAAGCCAATCTGTCCCATTCATAGTAATGTTCTATATCACATTCATCTCTTAAGCATGGAGATGAATGTTTAGAGTCTAGTTTCACTACCAGTAATTCCTCTGACTATATTTCAGTCATACTGTAACGCACTGCCTCAGCTTTGCTTGAGTGCTGTACTCAAAAGAGCTTCCCAAAATAGGTGTGGCTGTTTACTGCAAAGGCCAAGACTATGTTTGTCTTCCGTTAGACCAGCTTTGCTAGAAATAGGACCATCATACTCTCATGAATGTAGGCTTATCCTCAAAAGCAGGTTCACAGACCTCTCAGTAACTACCTATCAGCCTCTCAGTTGGGTTTTATTTTCATAGATACTCAAAATGAGTTTGCAGTTGGCATATTTGTGCAGTAACAAGGTACTGCACCTATGGATGACTGAGTTAACAGAAGAACTGATTTACAGAACCACAGTCTGCATCTCAACATTTGCTTTCATCCCCAGTTGGGATGTGAATTCCTTATTTCCTCAACCGCAGTTTGAAAAGTTGTGGAAATCTTTTGTTTATGCATTTTCAATTGAAACAAAATATTTTGACCTTGTTGAAACAGAATTACGTAGTTTGGCTTCACTGAGATGACCCCAACTGCTTTGTTTTGTGACAATAAATCCTGCACTGCAGTTTTCCATGGTGGTAAATTACCTTCTAGGATTTGTAAGTGTGAGGCTTGAGGCTCCCGTTGTCCCAAAGAACTAAGCGAAATGGCAGAAGCACTCCTCCTTCAGTGTCCCTGCGTTGTGTGATGCCCATAGTGGACCATGACATGGCTTGGTGGGAAGTCTATACAGCATTAGTTCTTTAGGTTAATTCAAATGGATAAATGTTCTGAGTGGGCCAAGTGAGCTTGCAACAAGACACATACAGGTTTATGTTCAAAAATCTCCTCTGCACACCCCTCTCTCATCTGTATACCCTTCCACCCAGACATGCTTTTATTTTATCAAGATAAGAAAGTGATTCTCCAAAAGGGAATTCCAACATTTTTTTTTTGCCAGAAATTACTTCACCATCACCTTTCCTGGTATGAGGAGGCTGAAACACATCAAGAACTGCTAGCAAAATAAACAATGAATTTGTTTTCCCAAGGGAATTAGTGTCCAGGGAAGTAAAACCAAGGGGAGGTTTTACACTCTCAAATACTGGGAAGAAAAGTCTCATAAACAGTTAATACCATTACCAGCGCCTGGCCTTACAGCCCAGGGAGATGGTCCTTTGCCTCATGACTGCACACCAGCTCTAACACTGCTACAATCGATCAGGAAAGCAGATCTAAAATTTCAGTCTAAGGCTTTTCTAATTATCTTAAAATAATTGTTTAACCGCTTGAAATGAATACAGCCACAAAGCAAACCTTCCAGATTGTTCACCACACACTAACAGACACAAACTAGTGACCCTAGAGAGCAAGCCAGCTCTTCTGATGCAGCATCATCTGCTCTCAAAGACTAAAGTGACGTGTCCTCTGCTCTCCACGTGTTCTGCGGACCGGGAATGAAGCCACATCACTTCTAACACAATCCTGAAAATGACACCTGTTCGGCACAGACACCACAGAGGGACTTGCAGAGTCAGTCCCTCGCAGCTATGCAATCAAAGATCAGTTTTCAATGAAATATTACTTACTTGAATCAATGTTGTCTTGATTCTTCGTGAAAGGTGCAGCAGGCATAAAATGTGATATTGATTTCTGAGATGTAGCCTGGTCCTCTCTTCACGGCCATTTCAAAAAATGCAAAGTATTTATTTTCTTTCACACCACAGATCACATCACCTTTAGAAACTGGAGGTCAAGGCCCTTTTATGTTGCCTCATATTTATCTCCTGTTCTTTTTTTCCTGTCCTCCTCTCTTCATCTTGCAGTTTTTCTTTCTCCTCCTTGAGTTTTTATTGCCTCTTCGGCTCTCCTCTTAGCTCCTGTTCTAATTTCTGCCTTTTCCCCTGCTCTCCTGAGTGCTTTTAGATTCTGATCTAATTTCTCATGTCTTCTCCCAGTGCTGCTCTCTCTCCTTTCTATCTTTCTGACCCTCACCTGTTCTCCTTTCTGCATCTCTGACTCCAACTCCACTGCTCCCCTTATGAGGCTCCAGCTCTGGATTTTCCTGCTTGTCGTTCCCCACATTGCTCATGGGCTGTTTTTAGCAGTCATTTCAATAAAGTTTTCCCTGCTGTATGCACAAATACAATGTCCCAGCCTCTCATAATAATACATCTTTTTTCTAGGTTGCCTCCCATTTCCACAATTAGTGTGCATATCTTTTTAATGAAACTGTAGAAACGACCAGGAACAAGGCTTCTTAAATTTGTAATCTGTTGCTGCCAGTCTCCCATGATAGAAAAGTCTTACTTTTTTTTTTTTTTTTTTTTTTTTTTTTTTTTTCCTGAAGCCAATGTGAATTTAAGTCTATCCCATTGGTTTGGTTTAATTAATTTAGGAGTTAGAGAGGGGTCCAGATCAGAAACCATAAAGCAGAAAGCATAAAGCTGTCTCTCAGTAGTCTATGACATACAATAACAAAGAATTAATATATTTTCCAGTTACATTTTGGAGCAGCAATTTTACATAGGAAAACTACAGTTTCCTGAATATACCACTGACTAGGTCACCAAAATGAATATTTTAACTGAAAAGTAACATGGAGGCTGGAGCAACAATTAAGATGGGCCATGTCTGAAACAGCCTCTAATGCCAGCACTTCCCTGATGCTCTGCATGGTCTCAGAGGAAGGCGCATTATATACAGAATATCCAAATGATGTTACTAAGCAGCTCGTCTGTTTTGCCAAGATTTGCAAACAATTCTTGCTGAGTTTGTGAGAGCTCAAAGGATTGCGGTGCACAATGGCACGCTTACAAATATTCTGCCTGATGTGTTGACCATCACCCCACACCCTTTGAGCTGATCATCTGTATGGTAACAATTTGATACTATGATTGGAATAACCCAAAACTTAGACGTAGGCCTGCACTACAAATACTTGTGGTTGCTAGCTTGAAATTCTTTCAATTACTTAGTGTTTTATTTACTTAAAATGTACTCTGAAAATACTTACCAGTAAATTAGTTCATTAAGGTCAACATCAAAAAGACTTGTGTGTTCTATCAGCATGTTTTTTTTCAGATTAATAAAATAAACATACAAAAAAGAGCAATATCTGATATACTATTTTAAATATAATTATATATATATTTATTTACATACAGGTCCCCTAAAAATAATATTAACCAATCTTCATTGTGCCCACATTTAAGTTTGATGATCCTATTTATTTCCCTTTGTATGACACCAGTTCCATCCAGCAGGGTCCAAGGGATTCTGATGTCTTCATTTTGTATTTTGACTCCCTCTCGGTTATGATAGCAGAAATCAGTATTTTCTGTTAGTGTACAGAAAAGAACATGGTTACCTCTGTGTTAGACAGACATAGTTAAGACTGTGGACGTGAATCTTCTGTGCTGAGAAAAAGTCCTCGGGCAGGCAGTAATCCAGGGTGCCCCAGTTGGAGAATCTGATCCAAAGTCAATTAAAAGTGCCATCTAGGGTCCGATTACTTTCAGCTTGGCGTTGACCCAGGAACATGCCCTTCTTCTGAACAGGAAATCAAATTTTGGAAACAAATAAGAAAAGGATGACAAATGACTATAGCTTGTGTTAATTACCATTTCATGCAGGTTCCATGGAAATCAATAGAGCAGCTCCTAATCTCAGTAGCAAAACTTCAAATCTCACATATTTCTCCTGAAGTTATCTGGGTTTAGAGAAATGCGGCCTGATGATTTGGTTTATTTTTTGTTTTACTAAGTCACAGCAGTATTCAGCCCAAATTAGTATATCCTGCAAGATGAAATGTGAAACCATGGCACAACACAGACATATTTCTCTTTCAAAGCTGTGTTTGGAAGAACTTAAGAACTTTGCACACTTTAAAGCTATTAAGTGGTCAGCTTTTGAATTAAATATGTCTCAGTACTGACACTGATCTCACAGGAATGCAACAGTCTTTACCTCAAATCCTGTGCTAAGGCTTTCTCTCTGTTATTTCATGATGTGCATGTCCAGTACACGATTTCTTGTGATAGGTTAGGCAACAATTCACCCAGTCCTATGTCACTAAACTGCAAGTTGTCTTCAGGAAGGTTTTGCTGAAAGCAATGTCACTTTTCAAAGAGTCTTCATTGGAAAATACTTTATTTTGCTATAAATGCCTTGGAGGAAGAATTTAAATTCAGTAGAATCTAATATAACATGTCATTTTATATTCCAGCATTCCACCAGGCAGAGGTAACATAGTTCAGTGAAAGCACACGTTCCTTCCAACATGCTGCTTAGCTGAAATGCTGTGTACATTTTATGTATTTTCTCTTTGGTTTTGTCTTTAAAAGATTTTTTCAATTTGCAAGCTTTAATTTTTCATAAATGTAACCACTTTTGCTTTGCAAATAGAAGGCTGAATGAAATTTGCTGCAAGTGTATTCCTAACTGAGTCAGAATCAACTGAGTGGCTCAGGAAAATAGTTTTTGGAGCTTTTGTTGTTTGGGCTAATTGGTGGGATTAGTCATTAATATCAGCTCGATAATAATGTGTATCTTAGACACCTGGAATTATTTCTACACCTTGCTATGTTACCTGAGAAATCTGAACCTAATACATACCAGTAGACACCTTGAATTTAAGATAACATTGAAAATTAGTCCAGGTCTCAGATATGAGTATACCTGAATCAGATGGTTCCTATGTGCTTAGTCACAATAAATCCCTGGGTCTGTACAAACTCAGACTAAGAGAAGTCTGGAGATAGGCCATACATAAATACTTTATAGAGTGTTGTGTACACTAATTAATAAATACAATTTTCTAAGAGCTTTCTGAACCTTGAATAAACATTGCTTACACAAACATATGCAAATTATTAATAGAAACTGTAATCTTGCTCTCTATCTATTATTCTTATTTGGCCCTAACTACTCTGATACTAGAAGATCAGAAGAACAAACCAGGTTATCTTTGCCAAATAGGAAAATAAAATGTTCTGAAGCACGAAAGCAATAATTTTAAGACTGAAACCCTGTGCAAATCGAAGAATAACAAATCTTGTATTGCCCAAACCTTGTTGTTTAACTTCTGATGGTAAAATCCGTGCCGCCCACTAACTGTTAGATATTCTTGTGACTGCAGTGTTCTTTTATGTATGTGAACCAACCTTGCAATATAAGGTGACAAACAAAAAAGATGGAAAAATATATAAAATGGAAAAAAAAAAAAAAGTCTACTCACTACCTCAGGCTTTAAAACTCTTCTTACACACTTCAGCACGAAGTCTATTAAAGCGGAATATAGTGGAAATACAATATACAGCAATGAATGTCTCCAAACCAGCAATTTAGCGCTAAAGCTGAGGGCAGTTCTTATGCACCGACTTTTAATACCGAGACGATTTGTGGTCTCACAAAGTTCCTGCCTTGGGCAAGAATTGTGCTGTGCTCTAATAGGTCTAGTTTGTTGACTGTCAGAATAATGGAGAAATTGGTAGCAGAGGGCCTGAGCGCTGTAAACAGCTGAGATAATTAGAAGGTCTGTCAGGAGGAGAATAAGGCTAAAGTAGTTTACGTTCTGTCACAGGGCGGAAAGTATTCATTCAGAAGGCTGCTGGATAATGCAGGATATGTTGCCTTATGTCCTAGCAAGCTTGTCTGGAGGTGGGGAAAGAGCGGTTCTTGTCAACTTAGTCGGTTTCCTCTACTGTCTTTCCCACTGCGGGCTTGCAGGATTTTATATTTCTTATTAATAAAATAATACATCTTGCAAGCAAAATGCTGACTTGCTTTTTTTTAAACCAAGCTGCTGGGTTAATAGGAAGCTCAGAGTCAGGCAGGGCAGCACAGGGGGGCTGGTGAGGCTGTGAGGTCTGAAGGAAGTTGTTCATGCAGAGCAGGTGGTAGAAGCTCTCTCTCCTCCCCAAAAAAAGAAGACGAGTGTGTGGTTATGTCACCACCTTAACAGAGGATGCTCCCATATTGACAGAACAGTGCTCCAAAAGTTGTTAACACAAGAAATCTAGTGCCTTAGCCAAGAAACTAGACAGTAGGGAGTCTAGCAATCTAGAAATTGCTGCGACTAAGCCATTTCTAGGCAACGACATGCCTAGGGATGAAGTAAGCCAAAGTTTTCAAGGCTGCTTTGTGGGTTTGGTTCTTAATTTAGGGCCTGACTTTTGGAAAAATGAAGGCTAGCTGTCTTCTGCATAGAAAGCCTTCTTAGAGTTCAGAAACTGGGTAACCACAAAGGTAATCACTTGAAATCAATGTTATTTCAACAAATATACAATTAGTGTGAGTGTTCAGGAATCAATAGGGTATGAAGTTATGCTAAGGTTAAGATATGTTAATGCTTAATAACAAGCAAATATTAATACATTTTGAGTTGTAGAGAAACAGGGTGGGAGAGGTGGAACAGGCATGTGGCCAAGAGACCTTTGTCCTTCTCCTTGCTCTGCCATTAACAAGAGTCACACATTAACTTTGCTCCCACCTGAGGCTCTGTACCTCGCCAAAGTAGTTTGGAGATCTCGAGGTGTCAGATGATTCTCCGGTTGTTGTTTACGGATGCTGCCATTGCTTACATCTTACATAGCCGGACTATGGAAAATAGATTCTTGCACGCTGTTTTTATCTAATGTGGATCTTTGAGGATTACCCACAATTTCCTGGGTCTGTGGGAAAGAGAGGATAGGCACTTGGGCTAGGACTGGATATTTTCAGAACTTGGAGAGTCCAAAGCCACCTCAGCAAGGAATATAAGGGACCTTATTCCACTCAAATATTTTAGTGACATTATTCAGAGAGCAGTATTTTATCCCTTTTCTCCTGCAACATCCACATCCCTCCTACGCCGCTGCATTTTAGTATAAGGGGCAGATCAGCCCTTGACATCAATTTCTGCCCCCGCTTCCCTCATTTCTTCTGAAGACCTGAATGGCTGTTGCTTTAATAATTCGGTTGTCTTTTTGACAGGACCGAGGAGTCTTTTTTAAGCTCCTGCAGCACTGTGCAACAGCAGGCAGCAGACAGTGCATGATTGCACTGGGACTTAAGAGCAAACTCCAGCTTACTGTCAATGGCTGTGCGCCAGACAGCTCAGCCTGCAGAGAGCAAAACCTTTCAAAAGACTGAGCATTTAAAAGGGAGACTGTCAACATCCCTCTGAACAGTTAGCGGGGGGACCGCCACAGAAAAAGGGAGCACACGTCTGAAAATTGAGGTGTATTGGGACAAGCGGCTTAAAAGGGCTAATTATCTTCCTATTCCCCTTGCGTGCCTATTAAAGACCACCAAAAATAGCATCTACTTAAGGATGGGGATTTTCTTTTATTCCACCCGTTAAGTTAAATGGACATCCCACCCGTCGTCATTTGGTAAAAGGCAGGTCTGAACAGCAAAGTTTGGATCAAGATCTGAACTTCTCTAACATCCAAATTTGCTTGGATCCAGGATGTTGGCTCACCCCCATCTCTGCTACATCTATTCTGCAATTATGCGTAAATGGCCTTATTGCTTCCCACTACACTTGATGTAATAACTTCCATTTGGGCAACATTCTGCAAGAAAATCTGCTGTCATGATGGCCAATGTGTGATGCTTTGATGGATGAAGATTCACTCTTAACCCTTACAAGACCTCAGTTTTCACCTGGAAACATACTAGTTGAACTTTACTGACGACAATGTCCATATTTACAGTTCTCATTATTAAGTTAACTTTAACTCCAGGTTTAAATGGGGGATCTTTTCCCAAACTGGTATCAAAATACTCTATATTTGACAGTCTGTGTGCATGTGCAGCAGTCCTGAGTCTGACCCTTTCTTCCGTCATACGTTTTAAGCCTCTGGTGTCGCATTGACCACAGTGGAATTGTTTCTGATCACAATTTGATGAGTACCATATTTTCCTATGTATCACCCATGTATTATCTATAAAAAAAGTGATTCGTCAGCAGTGTGGTTTCTATGCATATGTATGTAATGCAAGGGGAAGTTTACTTTGGGGCTCCCTCTTTCCCAGTAGCTTCATTGTCTCTAATTCTTCTCCTATTTGCTTCCTTTATCCCCAAATCCCTCTATTTCAGATTCCTCCCTACTTTGAGTTCTGCCCTACCCTCTTCTCCTCTGGTTCTGGTTGGTTTGTGAGAAATGCTCCGGGGATATATTTCCAAGTGCCAGTGTTTTTTAAGGAATACCCAGTATGTGCAAAAAACTAAGCTAATTGTTTTTTTCCTTTTTTTTTTTTTTTTTTCTCCCCTGTTTACTCTTTGAAAAGTAGAAGTAAAAGAAATTTGTTGGGCCAGCCTGAAGGGAAATTTCAGTTTTCTGACTAAAATTAAATCTGGGGAAAAAAAAAAAAAAAAAAAAAAAAAAAAAGACAGTTGCATTATATGAAACGTTTCATTTAGCTGACAAATATTATTTTTTTAAACTTTGAAAATGTAATTAAGTTTGGCTAAATTTGTTCTTTGGAAATAAAAAATGAAATTATTTGTTTCAAGAACATTAAACCAAAACGTTCTGACTTTTTCTTTTCATGCCTCCCAATAAGTTATTCACAGAGTTTCACACATATTCCGTGAATACCTTTCTCAGAAAAAAAAATGCCTTTAAAATCTACTCTTGATTAACATGAGGAAAGAGGTGAATCAGAGCCTGTGTATTTGAGGAATCATTTACTTACCCTTAAGGTGGGAAAAATGAACAGAGGTGAAGACCAATAAAATCCGTAATAATTTTTGGCACTTAAGCTCCTTTTTGGAAGTCACGTACACAGCTGTGATGAACTACATATAATGTCATGTATCTAACCCAAACTCATACAGCAAATCACTGGCAGAACCAGGAGCAAAAATGTACTATGTTTGGTTTCTTGCAGTGTGTAGTAACCACTTGAAAACGGTTGTTTATATAAATATATTCATACAGTCTATGACCAAAAGTATAATTTTCACTTTATATTGTGATCTTTCTAATTTTTTTTCAAAGAGAAGGCTGCACATGGCAATCATAGTTTGATGTCCTCAGTTGAGCTTCCGCCAAAAATGCGGTCTCATTTCTTAAGAAAGTATCCAGTAACTTTTGACCTCGGGTACACTTCAGTTACTGTCAGAAGAAAAATGCAATAAATAGTGCTATGCAAAGAAAACAAAATGATTATCCTACAAACTAATAAGCAATTACAAAGGGCAAATTACTTGTACCCTCTGTAATTTTTTGCCATTAGATAATTAACATCAGAAGTATTAATGATCATTTTAACAAATTACCATATAATTATAATGTGTTTCTTCATTTAGTCATACATATTGTACAAATCCTTCTAAGATTTGTCTATTAATTGAAAATACATTATTTATTGGCTTAGCTGAGTTACAACCCACACTGGTAACCAAACGTATTAAACAAATGCTGTACTGATTGTAACTAGCTGTCAATCTATGGTCACCAGAGCAATTCTTAGTGGATGCGTCACTGACCAAACTCAAATTAAGGATCAAATGGAAAACTGTAATAGGTCACAATGTTCACTGGGATCACAGACCTAGAAATGTCACATCTCTGACTTGTGTTAACTTCATCCGGAACGAAAGCTAAGAGTGGAACAAATGCACTCATGAGTTTACAGGGCCAGCACATGCTGGTGGCAATGCTGCTTCTCAGATTAATTAATTTCATAACATTTCCATAATACAGTTTTACTTAGTGTACTTTTCATAATCTAATTTTAGTGGAATTGCTTTACACAATCTGCTCAAAATGTGTTTACGATTCAGAATTGTTAGAGCCCCCTTTTCATTTTGAGCTTAGCTGCTTTTGTAAAATATGCCTAAACTGCTGAAATAAATTAGGGGAATGCTGCCAAAACCATTTTTTTTACTATCCTAACATTCAAACCAATTCACTTGGGCCAGGTTTGCAACACTTCCCATGAATCCTCTCCTAGAGGTACGTGAATAGGAGCATGGCTGGAAGAGTGAACTTCAGGAATACACCACAGTTTTGTCTGTGGGAAGAGGATTTTGGATGATGGGGGTGGGGCTGGAAGGCTAAATCCAAATTACCCATTTCCAGTCTGGGAACAAATATGGCCCATGTGACCTAAGCATCTTGTCAAGACAGCATGATTCTGAAATTGTGAATATGCATGTGGATGAGCTAGAGCCCCAAAATGATTCACACAATGATATGGCATATCTATGTGAATAGACTGAAATTCACCCTTGGGCAAAAGGCTGGAAGAAATCTCTCAAAACTTGGCTCATGTGAGATACAAGTCCCATGGCTTTACTATAACCGCCTTGGACAATATAATTTTTACATACAAGATATACATTAAAAAAAATTAATGATCCCCTTCTGACAATTCATGAAGGGGGAAACGATTTGGAATAAATAATTCATTACAGAACTACTCAGCTTTGGCACCAAATCCACAGGTTAAGGGAGAAGGGGAGCTATTCTAGCTGCAGTGGAGTGTTACAGCCATTTTAAAATCAGGATGTTTTAGCTTTGTGACCTGCTGATAATATCCTGCCATTTTGATAATTTCTGTGCCTCTTGTGGGCTCCTGCAGGAGTCTTCCTCTTGAGAAACCCTGTTCTTCACAGGAGTCAGGATCCAGGGGGATGAAACTCTTTAAAAAAACGTATCGTGTTTCCTTCCCGAGGAAAGACGGTAGTTCTAGCTCAGGTTTCCTTGTATTAGTGTAGTTTTCTGCCCAAGGTCCATCACACCTGCAGTGCTGCTCTTCTGGATGCAGAGAGAAATGCGCATCCAACAGCTTTTCAACAGCACCTCTGAAATAATTATTAAAAAAAATAATAATCAGGAATGCTGGTTGGGAAGAAGCCTTAGCTCCCTCCCATGCTTACATTTAATAATGTTGTAGGAATCTGAGGGATGAAGTACAAGGCTGAATACATCAGCATGAAGACGGGAGTGAAATGATTGTCTCACTAAGGTCTGTGGCCCAACTCACACATGCCAGGAAGGGTAGGACTGCACTCCAGATATCACTGGCCATTCATTTTCATGGATATTGAGCTTTTCTTTTTTTAATTAAAAAGAATGATTTTTTTTCCTGCTACTGCCATTTTCAGCTGTCTGAACAGCTATGATGACACCTTACGAAGTTGCCATTACATTGGTGATATTAGTATTAATCACACGTTGCTTGATACTGTAATTGAATAGTTTTTACGCAGATGATATTAACTGATAAAATATGGCATCCTCATGAGAAAACATTACCTTGAAATATTAGCGTTATAATATGTTAATTTCTATGGAGGATACGAGTACAGATATATGAGGAGATGTAAATTTCCTAGCACTTCTGCTGACAATTTCCATGTCAACATAATTCTTAGGAATTCATACTCACTATTTTGTGATGACTTATATGATGATGTATAACAACTTAAGGGGTTTTTAAAACGCAGTATTTTGACTAATGCAGTTTGGTAAATAGCACGCAAGACTGTTTCTTCTTTTTGATTCTGAGAAGACTGACGCAAGCCTTTGGTGTCACCAGGAAGTCACCAACCTGAATGTAGAATCTCGAAGCGGAGCCTCAGACAGCTCTGTGCACATTGCAGCTGCATGTCAGTAGTGAGAGAAAAGGTTCTGGTGGGAGGCAGCAAAATCCCTACTTAAGTATTACAAATTGGAGGCTAATACAGAAAAAGAAAGGAGGAAAAGGACAGGTGGTTAAAGGGAAGTTCTGCGTATCTTGCAAAGCCATTGGAAACGGAATTTTCATTTGAAATTCATGACCAGCAAAACAGTTAAGGGAGTTTATCCCATCTGTAACTCTTCATTCTGATCTATCTTGTTTCCTTATACTGCAGGGCAGGGGGGGTCCCCAAGAAAAGCTGAGTCTGATTGCATACTTAGTAGGATGTACTGAAATGAACTGTGTGAAGGCCCACACTCACCCTTGACTCCAAGACAGAAAGCATGAGGTCCACAGCACGCTGCCTCATTTCTTGCTCTTATTGCTAGCAAATAGTTTACACCGACACAGCCCTACTGGCCTCTGACTTAACACTGACACTCTGTGATTTCCTTGAGAAATAACCTGGAAGAACAAGATGAGAGACTGAGAGTACAGAGGGGCACCCCAAAGACAGAAGGGATGACAGCAATTGGGGTTCTTGCATCCAGAAACAGGCCCCTAACCTGGCCGTCTCTCTCTCTTGGGTTAATCTGAATTAATTGGTGCTATTTGTGCCTTTGATACTCAAATGCAGAGCCTGGGGGTGGGAGTTCTCATGAAAGAAGTGGCCACTTGGGAGAGCCATCCTAGGTCCAATCATGTCATGGGCTCATTTGTCTCCCACAGTAATTCACTACTCACTTCAGTCACTTTAAATGTAAAACAGCTGCTACTGCTTAGCTCTCTTTTAAGGTACCTAACCAGCAGCTTTAAACCAATCCTGAATGGGTCCCATCCCATAATAGTCTCCCACACAGTGGTCATTTGGAAACAATTAACCCTTGATTCAAGATCTTCTTAAATAATCCTTTTCTAGGCCTTCGTCTTCTCTGCTGTACCCCATTGCACTGCCTTGCCCCTTAGAGGGGGAAAGCTTTATCCTTAAGGATTGCCATGGCTTGTGCAGCACGAGCCACCTATATGGTGCCTGAGGAGGGGGGCACATAACGGACAGGATTATTGTATGGGTTTCTCCCCCTTCCATCTGCAACTGAAGCTACCAAATCAAACAGACTAGTGTTTTATTTAAAAAAAAAAAAAAAAAAAAAAAGGATAAGATTTGTTTCCTTTCTTCCCTTCTCCCCCCACAGTACCTGAGGGTCTTGTTCACTTCGCACATGTTTGGCACTGCTGCTATCCCTTGCCTCATTTGGTCTCTAGTGATATGATGAACTGGAGATTAATCTGTTTTAAGGAGAAGCATCTGGCTTTGAGCTAATAAAATATCAATTTGTAACAGGGAGGAAAAGGCTCAGTGAGAGGTCTGCATGCTTAGGGCTTTGAGACACAATTTGACTGGGGAGTTCAATGTCACTTGTGAATTTTAGGCTGCAACTCTGAGCACTTAAAAACCTTTCTCCATGCAGTGGTCTCAACTTTCTCCAAAAGTTCTGTGTTTTCAGACTGGTGGCTTTTACTGTTGTCAGGCATATCTCTCAGCTCCAAATCCTGTGGGGCTGCCCCCCTCCCAAGCCCGCCCCCCACCTTTCCCTTTCCCTAATGTCTCTGCGGCCAGATGTGGTGGCCCCTTGCTGGGATGTTAAACTGGCAACACCCTTGATCCAGGCAGACAGACACTCAATAGTCAACTTCTGGAAAGCCTCCCCCCGCACTGGCCGGCTCTGACACAAACCAGCTGAAGACATCGCAATGCCAGAAAGTGTTACAGCTGGACTGCCTGACAGATTGGCAGCACACACGCTGATTTGGGGACTGTATTTGGGGGCCTGCGAAGTACTCACTGTCCAGGCACTGAGCCACTAATCACAGTTTACATTAGGCAATCAGATACTTTTCCACTACTGAATGATCTGCTCTTTTTTTCCCCCCTTTTTTCACCTTACGGGACCCTGTGTGTGTGTATTCAGTACCTCCGTGCTTCACATCTGCACCGTGTTTTAAGCTGTATCTAATGCACAGCTACTAACCTCAGCGACAAGGACCCCAAACCGCTGCTGCTCTGATGCCTCCTACCCGCTCCCACAGCCTGTTTCTGGGCTGAACCACTTGATTAATTTAACCCGGAGGTTATCTAGTTCTGGAAAAATCCTATAGGACTTCATAAAAAAATAAAGGCTTTATGTCATTCTATAGGAGTCTGTCAACCTATGAGAGGTTTTATATACAACTCCAGAGATCAGATCTTCAGTGAAAACAATAGATTTTAGAGTAATTTCTCTGGCATGCAGCTAGCTAAATCACTTTTACATAGAAGTGTTTCATTAGGAATGAATCTATGTCAGTCCTGTATGCCAAGTCTGATTTCTGCATTGGCCCAGCCACGATGCCGTAGATATATGTTCCTGTAAGATAAGTGTGCCATGGCTGGATGTCTAATGAATGTGGCCTCATTTACAATAAGAAGGACTTATACCTGGCTACAACCCAGAGTTTCTATTCCAAAGAAATGCTGACATTTCGGAAAACCTGGGTCTCTGTCAGAATGAATAGCTGAAATTTTTATATTTTCCAAGCCAAAAAAGGTGCTCTGTGATCTGAAAAATGTGTACTGTATTAAAACATTAAATAACAGTTAGGTGCCAATTTAAGAAAAATATATAAACACAGAACATGAAAATCCATATTTTAATATAAACAGTGAACTGAAATTAACAGAAATGTTTTGATGTTGGTGAAATTAGATATCATAACTTCTTCTCCGCAGTGTTTTTTGCCACAGCTGATCTATTCCTATGAAAATGTTTTGATGTTAATGAAACTGTATGGTTTCCAGTGGATAATTATTTTGTAAAAAAAAAGAAAATAAATTACACTTTGTGAGAGGGTCCCAGACTTGTCCCACTGAAGAGGGGGTTATCACAGTTGATCTAAATGAACTCCCAATCCTCCCGTGTTTGCTTGCAGAGTCAACTTCTGAGGTTCAAACAGAGCAAAAAGGATGCTTTAAGGTTTTAACAAAGGTTAAAGTGTACTTTTTAGGGTTAATATTGCCTCCTTCACTTTTCTTTCTCAGTTGTGGCAACCAAATATCACTTTGCCAATTATGACTCAATTTCCCTACATAAAAATTAGGAATAGTGCTGTTTACTCACCTTTCTTAATGTCTACTCTTAGGTAAAGAACTTGCAAGCACCAATTAACCTTATTACCCAATTCCTGTGTGTAAACACACTGCTGATGTGAAGAAATAGGCACCTATACTGTTGTGCAGATAAAAAAAAAAAAAAGAAAAAAGGGTTTATATTGGGCCCAGATTGTAGCTTCACGGTTCCCAGGGTAAAGCTGAAGCTTGCAAGACTGTTTATTTCCTTCCCTGGTGAATCCGGGATGCGACAACCAACAAACAACCCTGATGACAAAATGTGAGCTTTGTGAGAAGAAAAGGATGTTGATTAGGTACATATAGTGTATAACGCTGGCAAGGCAATGCGTGTGTGCACACACACTTAGAGTCTGAGTGAGGACAGAGTGGACCTGAGAAATGTATTACGCATTCAGGCAACTTCAATGTGCCACTAATAAAATTAAGTGTTGGAACAGAAATGTTTTAATTTTAGTGCGAATGCTCCAAGCAATACCCCCTCCTGCACCCTTCTTTCCCACCCCCAGCCTAGACTAATCCATTTAGAGACAAATTTACATTTTATTTCTCCAAACCCTATTAGCATTAATATAAAGGTCAGCACTGAAAAGGCAGCTTCAGAAGCTAATGTGCCAGTGTGCTGTGCTCTGTGACCAGATGAGGGCACGTGGGTCTCTCACCCACCGAGTCTGACAAGAATTTGTAATTTAAGAGGGCGGTCCTCCTCTTCAAACATCCCCATAGCTCATGGAGATGATCAGGCCACCCTCTGGAAACCAAATGGGACTTCTTTTCCTGATATCAGAATGGGGAGAGGGGAAGAGATTGATCTGTGAAAAGCCTCTGATGCTGTGGAAAAGCTATTGACAACATTTAAAGGCTTTTGGGGAAAGAAAATTTGTATTTGGAAACGGTTTGGCTCCAACAGTGACGTGCTTCAGGTGTGCCTTACTGTAGACTTCATTAACAGTGATGTAGGGTACAAACAAGAGTGGTGCTGGCTGGGAGGTTCAGCACCTCTCAGCCCATCGTTGACTTCTAATGAGGTCCGAAATCTCCATCAGGAGTACCCCTGCTGCTGAGTGATGACTGCAGATCCCTGAAAATCATTCTGGTTTCAGAAGCGCAAAATGTCTGTATGCGAACTGTATGAGCTTGATGTGGTTTGTGGTTTGGTTCCAACTGAGAACCCTGCCCTGGGAAAAAGCTTAATAACACAGAGTAATCCCATTGAATGTACTGGGCCTTCTTATGTGTATAAAATTACTTACGTGCTAATTTTTCAGAGGATCAGAGCCAAGGATCTTGACCACGCATGCTGGACATCTAATTGACTCATGGCTTTGTGTCTAAATCATGTGAATTTCATCTCAAGTTTCAAACAGATGTTTGGTCTGAAATACTAAGTCTTAAAAAGGAATGAATTCAGCTTCATCTCCTGGATCAAGATCCTGTGAAATTCCTACTTTTCTATAATCACAAAGCAGACGCTGGGGTAAAGCTGAGAGCTCTAAATTAACGTTGTTCCTCCAGGAAAACTGCATCATGCATTACATTGATTTTTTTTTCCCCTTATACATTGTGGGGTCTTCCTCCTTCTCCAGCTACTACTATTAGTACTAATCCAACACTAAAAAAAACAGTGGTTTCTTTTAAAAAAACCTAAAAATAATAAATATCAACCCCCAAAGAAGCTCTCAAGCCACTCTAGGCTGAGCTGTCTAACTCAAGAATAAACTGATAGAGCAGGTGGACATGCCAAATGTCTTTAAGTGTGCCAGAGCCCAGCCCTGAGGAACACAAAGGTGAGAAGTATATTCCACAACAAATGACCCCTGACCGGGAACTCCCTGCTACCAGTCCCCCTTGCTTTTAAATTAAACCAGTAAGCTTACTTGAGTGTCTAGCTTGTTTCATTTGATTCCACTCCAGGGGCAATGCAGCCTCTCAATTAAGCTTTTCATTTCACGTGTGAAACCAAGGCATGGAGGCTCCTGGAGCTCAAGTGGAGAATTGAGGCAGGAGTTCTGAGTTCAGTTGCTGCCCCTGCTACATAGCATGGTCAATTTTGTTCACCCCGTCCCTCAGTTTCCTTCTCTTATAATAAATGGTCATTCCTGAAAAGCCCTTTTAAAAACTCCAGATGGAAATATGTGTAGTGTGTCTATAGTTTGTTCTGCCAGTGTTTCTGTATCTTTTGTGCATTCTCAGGGTTGTATTAGGGATCTTCATTTGACTCTCTTTTCAATGCGCTCAAACAGAAACCCATAAATAAAGAATCAACAGAAAAGCCCAGATGTGTCTCCATAGGTGAGGGCTGAAGGAATGCCATAGTTTTCATACCATCACATAGGCAGACATTTGGAAGATTAGGGACTGCTGAATGCATCGCTGGGGATCAGCACAAAGTTATTTGCAGTTGTTTCTGTAATCGCGTTGCTCAGGGAGAAAATTCACAGTATGTCTTGCTGCCTGCCTGCCTCCCAGACATGCACCCTGCCACCTGTGTGCAGTGCTGGGGTAGTGTTAATGCCCTGTGCCGTGCTAGCAGCCATATAAATTAATTGACTGGCTAAACACCTGTTCTGTGTTTGTTTGTTTTTTCCTTCCTTTTTTTTTTTTTTTTTTTTTCTTACAGTTCTGTGTTTAACTGCATGAGTTTTCTTGAGTTTTCTTTTTCCTTTTTTTTTTTTTTTTTACAAAGCCGAACATTTATGGAAGCAACATGAGTTGGGATAGAAAAATCAGTGTCTCTAATCCACACATTCAAATTAATTAACATAAAGATCCCATTTTCAGGCTACAGAAGTGAACCTTTAGCAGTATGCATTTAATCCCACAGTCTCCAAGAAGGAATGGTTCTATCCTTTCTTGTCTCACTTCCATGGTCAAGTGCATGATTTCCTTTTTTCTCATATTTTGGAGGAGAAAAAAATTGATAGTTTTATTTTAATTCAAGTTTCCTACAGGAGTAACTTTCACCTGATCTCCCTCTGCATACAGGGCTTCATGGACATTCCTGCTCCTCTGCTTGTCCACTTGTGGTAATCCTGAATCTATCAGGAAATTTCGGCCAGATATAAACCAGCAAATTATTAAATTTCTGCAAGTTTGGTAAGAATGGCTGGACAGAGATAAGAGGCTCTAATAATACACACATTGAGGGAAAGACCATCACCTGTGATCAGTACTCATCTACACAGAATCCACATCAGAGAATCACTGCCAATGCTCCAGTCACAGGAAAAGCTTTAGCTGATATTTCAAGCTTCTTGGACATCAGAGACTCTGAGGACAGCCTTCAATGTCATGGGAAACCAAGTCTCCCTACTGCTGCTAGCTACTGGCCTATTTGTTGTTTGGAAGGACAGTTTCACCAAGCAAGAAAATATTGGGAAAGCTGACTCCAACTAAAGAGCCTCATTTTCTCAACACACTGAAGGGTGCAGCTCCATGAACTTCAATGGTTAGAGGCCTTACTGATTCATATTATCATTAATAAGACAAACAGGTGTTATGAGAAGGCCTGTCTCCTCATTGTACATCATCATGTAGTGAAGGCTGAAGGATTTTATTATTTTAAGTCTTGTGGCAAAATTTTCATGATGCTCCTGTCAGAGCTGAAAGAGAATTTCATGTTAGTGATGGGTAAATCTCATAAAGCAACATGTGGGAGTGCTTGATTTGATTTGGGAGACTGGACTTTCAGTGCTGTGACAACATGAAGAGAACTTGCTTGATTTTTAAAATGTTTAAAAATTTGGACTGGAAACCTCAAGAAATATGGATTTCCTTTGGAGATCCCAGTCAGTTGTTGTTTTCCTTTGGCCAGGCCACAGGAGAGCAGCTGTCTTACCGATATTTTTGTTCCTTGTTTTGTCTAAGGTTAGTTGAGCCCAATTCCCGGTAGCGAGGTACCTGACTGTTGGTTTTATTGACTGCATCTGCATGGTATAGGCCAAGTCTTCTGATCATGTAGATCTGTCCAGCTCTGCCGAAGTCAACGGAGGCGGAATAAATGTGGAATCTCTGGGCTGTGAATGTGTCCCCATAACACTCACTATAGATCTCAAAATCTGGCCCAGCTTCACTAAGTGCAAAACTCTGGATGAGCATTTTTTTTAGGGACCAGTTTACTAGCTGGTGGTTAAAATCCCGTTTGAGAATTTAGAGGGGAGATCACAGGTTCGAAAGTCAGAATGCTTAGAGGTGTCCTAAGGACTTCTTCTGACAGAGGTTTGGGTTGCTCTTCACTGTAATTGAAGCACCTAGAAGTGACTTTACATCTAATTTAGATCAGATGGGGAGGGGGGAAGGAGCAGCCTTCAGCAGTTAATTCCAGACACGGTGATTTTTGATTCACTAAACCCAAACATAAATATTTTAGTTTAATAGTGACCTGCCCTTTGTAAACATGTGTACAGGAGACTGTGGGTCCCCACGATGACATCTGAGCAGGGGTAATGCGGCACTGGAGAAATAAAGAAAACCAGACACCCAGCAGTGAGGAAGACATCAAATTAAAACTCCTTAAAGAAATCTCTCACTTCCTATTTGCTAAATCACTCATTTTGTAAATGTCTTTGCTGTCGGTGATACCACATATAATGTGATCAATAGTATTTTTCTCTAGTGTTCCCCCAATTGACTGTCTGAAGAAGACGCTGGGCAGGAGAGAAAGGGGGTGGGGTGTGAAGCAAGGGGGCTGGGAGGAAGAAACTGTACTTGATCCTTATGGAAGTCAGTTAAAATTAATTGGAAAAAGCTTTTAAAGACCTAAGATGAAGACCAAATGTATCTCAGACCTGCGGCCTCATCCCCGACACTGAATGCGAAGGTCATTGCAAAGCTGTAGATTTATGCGGAAGGCTTGGGTGATGGAAAATGAGACAAAAGCATTTGGATTTTATTATTCCATTTACTCTGACCCTGGGCCATAAAGGGTTTGGAGAGCCTGTTTTATGTATTCAGCTGGTTGCCACACTGACAAGCATTTGGAGCCACTTAAATAAACCACCCCAACCCACAGCTGCAACAACACCATATCAAATACAGGTTAGAGTTGAAATGTAGAGCCAGCAGCACAGCGTCTCCAGCAGGTGCATGCAGAGTGTTTTTTAACCCCCTTGGTTTTGGAATAGTTCCCTTATTTATCTATCGGCTTTGATTTAAAGACCATTTAATCACTGGTATAGATTCCAGGTTAAAGCGTGCACACGTACACATACACCAACACATGCACTAGCTGAGCAAGCCACTTTCTGCTGCTCCTCCTATTTCCTGATTTTTTTTTCAAGGGACTAGCACAGAGTTTGAAAACCTCACGTTTTGGGCCAAAGCCGGGCAATTCTGTCCTGCCTGCCCCTTTCCCAGGCTGCTCTATACATGCACCGAATCTCTCAGATTCCTGGCAGACACTACTGCTTTGGAGCAACCAGAGGCAGGAAGGAGTAATGTACTGAGAGGGGGGAGAGTGAGTAAGAATTTTGCTTAGAAAAAGGGGAAAACAGAGCATGTGTTTGAACTGATGATAGCAAAACTAGGTATCCAAGCGTGCTGGGAAAAGGGAAAAGGCAGACAGTCAACTGCACATCCACTCAGAAATCAGTGGGAAACCCAATATCAAGTTTCTCAATGTGTCTTGCAAGCTGCATGTGTGACATGTTAAGATTCTCCAGTGGGCTACAAGATGTGTTGCGCCTACATGAAAGTGGAGAGTTAAATTTAAGTAATCCACAGACATTCAGATTTTCTAAAGAATTCATGTTCAGCCTGCCCGCCCCTCTTTTGTTCCAGCTTTCCATTAATTTTGTGTGATTGCTCGTTCTCTTGCTTTCAAATGGCAATATCACCAGTATGGATGCAAGTTCTTGTGAAAACTGCTACATTTGCTCACACAAGCCAAGTTGCTCATTTATTAGATTTAAGGAAAGCAATTCACCTTTAAATAGGGATCACAACTATTCAGGGCAAAACATTTAATAGCCAAGAGAATTTAAAAAAATGGCAAAAGAGTATGTCAAATACATTTGAGTAACAAAGCAATTCCAATCTCCTCTCAATAACCCACTAGCTGGAGAAAGAGGCTAATTTATGTGCTGTGAATTTTGCACTCAGCCTCTTCCTAGAGGCTATTCTTTCAGAAGAGAGTTGAAACATGTGATGGCTGAGATGAAATGTTGGAAAAAGATTGCACTGCACTAGTCTGTATTTTCTACTCCTGGCTAGATAAGCAGAAGACAATGGTTTGTAGGACTTCTAATTCCTAAATACACATTTTTCATAGTTTATTTTCCTCCTTAGCACATTTCTGTATGGATCAAGCTGAATTCTCCTAACCAGCACCTCTAGTTATGTAGTATTAGGAATATTGCAACAAAAGCTAGAGTAGCCAAGACATCTTGCAGTCTTTTAATTTATTGTTATTTTGTATTACTTATATTTAATTTTGAGTGTCGGGTATTGATTAATCTACATAATAATCTAGAATAAAATAGGAACTGATAATGATTAACAAAATTCAAGGCCTCTTTTCAAATTAAGCCTCTCTCATGAGAGTGAACGGACAATAATGTCAAATCTTGCTTTCATAAAGAAAGAGAATGCAGTCAGTCCCATCTTAGCCTTGAAGATAATGTTACACGATAGACAGCTCTTCTCTGCAGTAAATGCAAGCCCAAACTAGAAATGCCAACCTATATGCTCTCCTGCACTTGGAGGGAATGGCAGTCCAAAACTTTGCTTGTTTAAACCAACAGGGATCCTTAAGGGCCTGAAAGCTTTCAATTATTTTTAGAGCTTCTGGTGTGGTCATGAAAGGTGAGGATGCTCTTATATGAATCTCAGATATGTGTATCACAGCTGTCCACACCTGAGGTGGTCACCCTTCAGTGAACAGAAATCGGGCACTAGGTCTCATCCTGAAGCAAGTAGAGCAGATGAGCTGTGCACTAGAAATGCCCTTTCTCTCCACTGACTGCTGTGGAGTACAAGCGTGATGAGATCAGATGTAGACATCTACCTTATAGACATGTAAAGTTACAGGAGACAAATCCCAGGCGTAGTCACCTTTATCAGCTCTCTGCCACGGCAAAGGCCTGGTGTCGCTTTTCTCTCTTGCTCTCTGCCTGGAGGAGGCAACAAATTTGTCTCTTGATTTCTGAAATGCTCTCATTTAATTAATGTCACTGGGCTCATCTTAGAAATATGTGAGTGAAATATAATTGTGTGGGCTAGAAAGAGAGTCGAAGGAGATGAACTGAAGGTCTAGCCTGGCCTTAGACTCAAGGAAACTGAACCTGAGCCAAATGTTGTGTGGAGCTGTTATCCGTAACATAATCTGAATGAACTCTTGATCCAAACCATTCAGGGGAGTCCAAAACCCAGGGCTCAGCTTTTTATTCAGTAATTATCGATGTAGTCTCAATATGCAGTATTGGAGAAAACTATTTTGCAGGCCTAATCTTCCTACGTCTGGAAATGAATTAAAAACAATTCCTATTTACTTATACATGATAATTAATCTTACTGGATTAGGAGGACCTGATACTTTAAATGCTTCACGGAGGAGATTCCTCTGCGTTTTACAGACATTTAACATTAGAACTGAGTGAAAAGTAGAGTTTTTTTCCATGCTAAAATTTCCCAAATGTTTGTGGCAAAATGATCCGACAAACAAAAATTTGTAATTTTGAGCAAAACCCACTCCAAACTGAATCATTTTTGGATCTGAGCCTTTCTCACTGAAATATTGAAAACTTTCTATTTAAAGCAAATAGCTGCTGCATAAAAATGTGCGAATCTAGTCTTCAGTCAGATAATGTTGTCTATATTTATATAATGCTAGCAATAGTTGGGACAACTTACTGAGGTTAATAGCCTACGAAGTCAGACCTGTGTTACCAGCTGCTAGAGAAAGAGAACTGGGAAAGCTTCCCTTTTTCTTTGGTTGTTAAAACTTGACATCTTCCATAAGACACTTACATGGTCCAAAGTAAAGAAAGAAATGATAACCAAATCTGGATGGTTTCCAGCATCCAGAATTGGTTCCTTTCTGTCTAGCTTAATCACTTTTCGGCTACACTGATAAGGAAAGTGCTGGTACATAACAAAACTGGCAATCCCATACTGTGTGCCTTCAGCCAAATATTGCCGAGTTTGACTGTGATATCCATAATGGTCACAGAAGCAGGTGAGAAAGATGGGAGGAATGAGCCGAGTCCAGCAATTGCCATATCGTGGTGGGGAAAACTGGGGTCATTTGGCTCATAGTCACTGCTTCTTGTCCAGTGGTACATGAGTCATAAAGCAAGCCAGCGTAAGAACATAGTATTGACCTGTTTAATGCAAAAGAAAAAAATATCTAATAACCACATGTATAGCGATTCCTGATGATCACTAACTTTCACCGAAATTGGGACAGTTGTATTTTAATTGACTTTTTCCCCTACAGCATTGCACTGGGAAATCAACTCTGATATACTTGTGGCAAGGTGGAAAACAGTTGAACTCTTGTCAGATTTCTGTAGAGATCAGATGGTATTTATTTGCTGGGGTGCTCTCTTGGGCTAGATTCAAACTCACGTTCTGCAGATTACAGGGAAAATCTTTGGAGCCTCAGATGGATTTTATGCTGACTAAATTTAGAAATATTAGCAATTAAACCTGAAGCTGGGTTCCTTTTCTTGGCATTCCTATGAAATGCTGCATTAAGGAGAGAACAGGGTGAAAATAAGAGCTGGTGGACTAAGGAGGAGGATAAAAGATTCATGAATATTTCTGCTAATAAAAAGTGCTGAGCTTGGCCTATTTGATTCATGGGGTCATATTCTGCATTATTGTTGAGTATTCAAATGACCTCCAGGAATTTGTAAAGCTTTCATAAAAGTAGAGAATTCCTTGATATTTTAGCTCAAAGTATGCTTTTAAAGAGCACCTACCACATTCAGACACAATTCCAATTCTAGAGAAAATATTGCTTCTTCCAGTATTAAAAACATAGAACACATTAACAGAGCAGATATAATTTTTTGTTCTTTTTTATAAGTGCAAGCACTTAGTTTGTTTTGAGGATGTTCACTATTTATTATCATCATTCATTAAAAAATTGCTTGTAGGTATCTAAGGAGAAGGCAGAAGTGATACCATACAAGCTGGAGAGGCAGTCACGTCACTGACTCGACCAATAGCCAGAGCCAAAATGGTTTTAAGTGCCCCATCACTTGAATATTATTTCCACCAAGTTTTCATGAATATTTCTGAATAACAAAAATGTTAGTCGAAAATCAGAATCTGTTTTCAAACTGCAAAACAGTGAAAATAAAAAAGGGAAAAATAATCACAAATATGACTGGAAAAAAAAGAACACAAGGAGGAGGAAATCCCAGCCCCGTTGCCTGTCATGTAACTTTGTGAAATACTTTTGCTGGTTTTAGGTCCTCTGGCCAAATGCAGGCTCTGAACAAAACCCAGCCCTGTCGAGCAAACTGCTTTCTAGTTGCAAGCATGGCGACCATTCCTGCAAACAAAGGGAGAGGGAAATATGTAAATTTAAACAAATTCACAGTTCTTTTTCCTCAGAAAAAAAAAAAAGCTTTCATGTTATTTGAAATAGCCAGACTGCTAGAGTAATGTTCTTACATATAAATGGAAATCCTTTTTGATATTTACACTACTGATTTCTGCACTTTCTTTAATCTCTGCTTTCAAATTAATAGACAATAACATCAGATTCCTTCCTTGGCTCACTCAGCACTTGTGCATATTTACCCAAGTGTCTAGAGTGGAGATTGTACACATATCTCTAATCCACCTGCCTATGTTAGTTAAAAGCCCAGATAAAATCAGCAGCACTTAAATCTTAACCTTTTAAGTCTGAAATGTTTTTAAAGCCTGGGCTCATGGCAACTCCACTGAAGAGGGGGGGAGAGGTGGAAGTTGAATGTAAAACATTTCACAGCTTGAACTATTGTTTCTTTCCAGTGGAAACTAAGCTCAGGAGTCCTGCAAGAGTGTTACTCTGAGAACATTAGTAATGCTGACCAGCTCATAAAGTTTGCAGCCGTGTTGAGTGCTCCTAGCCTCCTAGAGTCAACTTCATTTTCCGTCCCATCAATATACGGCTCCTGAAAACCCTAGCAAGCAAAAGAGAAACGGGAGGAGTGTGAGCTGTGATATCTGGCACTCTCCTTCCCCAACTTTGCCTTTTGTTTCAGTGTTTGGCTTTGGACCCTTTAGAGGCCACTGAGTGATTTAACACCTGGATGGCCCCGGGACAGCAAAGATACTCTAACAGCATGTTGTGCTCTCTTCTTCCTTAAATAGTGTCAAGTCTCTTGTTGGCTTCCCTCAGGAGCTGGACCTAAGCGAACAGATGCACCTATTCCTTAGAGAATGAATAGTTTGTTTATGTAGAAGAGATGAATGGGGCAGTAAGGCCGTCTAGGTCAGTTATTTAGCATGAAAAAAGCCATCAGGATCACCCTGTGGTATTGCCCAAGGAAGTCTGGAGCAGCTGAGTACAAAGGTGTCCACACATTCTCCTCCTACAGCACTCCTCGGGGAGCACTTTAATTAGGAAGGAGGGCAAATTACTTGGGATGCTGTGTGTGGAGGTATGGAGACAGGCGGTCCCAGCCATGTCTCCCAGGAGGCAGCACTGCTGCTGGAGCAGAGCAGAGGATGGCACTGCAATCTGTGGATGTTCGCTGGGCATCTCTTCAATCCGCTACACTTCTCCCTGTGTCACACATCTCTTACATCTGGGCCCAAGCATTAAGGATTCTTTTTTTTTTTTTTTTTTTTTTGGTTTACCCCCAAGCTGACACCAGGGGAAAGGGCTAGCTGGGAACATGGATGGGGAAAGTATGTGTGCATCTTTCTTTTCGCCAGTCTCATTTTCTCTCAATCTACCCTCAACAAGGGTGCCTATAGAATATAGCATAATGCTGCTTTGTTTGGTTAGGGATTTAATTTCACTCCATCACAAGCTACCATCGGAGCCCCTGTCATTGCAATTTGTCACACTTTTTTGTGTGCTATATCTCACTGAAGTCACATCTCCTCCTCAGCCCGTTGCATAATCTCCTAGTCTGGAACAAAGCTCTGCAACATAATGAAAGAGGTGAAATCAGGAAAGGGAAAGTCAATGGTTACCGTTATCACTATAGAACTCGCTCCCACTGGCTCTGCAGGTTCAGTCACACCATGCAAAACAGAGTAAGAAGGACATGCTGTGTGTGTGTGTGTTTTTTTAAGCCCGTTTATTGAACGTACAGGCAGCACCATTGGCTGCTGAGAGATGTAATCCTATTCCCTCCTGCAGACCACCAGCCATAAAGAGGCTGCGGGATGTCCCACTGGCCCACCAGGGAGTTGAGAGCCTCCAAAATAGATATCACAGGGAAAAGAGTGGAGAAATCAGTTTGCTTTAAAGGAGAGGATTGACTCACATCTCAGGCTAAACCCACAATAATGTTGTGTTTAGGAAAAATACCCTAAACAGTCAGAAAGAAGATAGAATAGTGTGCTTTAAAGGAAAAATGAAAACCTGCCAAAATAAGCAGATTTTGTTTTCTGTAGAAGGGTGGTCAAGGACTCCTCTATATGTTGAAGGCTGAATTTCAAAAAGTAAGCTGACTGCTTAAATCTCATGGAGAATGATAAGGCTGCACATGTGCTCAGGGCTACACACCTTCCAGCACTGCTTCAACAAGGGCTTTGGTTTCTTCCCTGCATTGCTCCTGGGGCACTATAACCATGTCTTCATGTTCTCACTCAGTTTAAAAATTAGAAACTTGAATGGATTTGAGATTCACTTACAAGGACATCCCTGTAAACAGTATGTTGGTCCTGTAAAGGCAACGTATACTAAAGAAAGGGGCTTCATGGAATCCTCTATGGACTTTGCTATTGCTATTGCTATGCTGTGGAAGGGAAGAGAGCAGCCTGAGATAGACAGCTAATTCTCAGGACAATATTATTTTTGTTCTTTGTTCCTGTTGTTGCCGCTCTGCCTGCTCAGAACTTGCATAAAATCTGGTCACTCTTCCTCAGGGGCTGGTTTATAGATCTGGGCTCCCAGATTTGAAAGATCTGGGAAAACATTTTACCAGCCTGGAGTTCACAGGCAGAACCCAATGATTTGCCATTTCAGCTTACTGGATGTGGCAACAGAATTATTTTGAAAATGTGTTTTGAGGGCTTAATAAATGTAAATAATGTCCATTATGAGGGATTCCAATTTCTTCAAGAGGGACAAAAGAAAAGAAAAATCTGAAACATGAAACGTTTGTGGTCTTCAGTCAACTCTTATATTCTAATTTCTGTTAAAGTTTATCCTTTTTTCAATAGAAAAGTTGCATTTCAGCTGAAAATTTGCCCTAAAAAGTCCCCAATTTTTGATCAGTTCTGAACACTTCTGTTCACATTAAATAAAGAGAAAGTATTCACAAGACATGTATCAATTTGACATCAGTGCAACATTTCTTAAGTGGCTCATTCAGGAGTGAAGCCCATGACTAACAGGCAAATGGCAGCGAGATACAAGGAAAGATGGTTTTACAAAGGAGAGCAATAAGAAAGGAAAATGTTACACTGTTTCCACCGTGTGTTTTATAAGGAAGATCAGGGTAACAATGAGTCACTGTGGAAAGGATTTATTGGGCTATGGAGCTAAAAGTCTGTAAAGATTAAAATTCTGATGGGGTTTGGATGGGGAATTGTTTCTGAGTTTAGTTTTATCCAGCACACTGTCCAAGTTATTAATCCCCTTGTGTTTTCTAAGCTGGGTAACTCGTTGTCGATATGCTCCCTGGGCCAATTTCAGGCATGCCGGCCCACAGACTGGTGTAATATTTCTTCAGGCGAATCACTGGGTGGTCTTGTCTTGTCTTGTGAAGAGTGAGAAGCAGATAGCAGGAGACTTTAAGATTGCTGTTGCAGGCATCAGTCTTTGAGTGGAAAATAATCCACCTGGAAGGACACTGCCTTTGCAAAGAGAGGCAGCCAGTGCTCTGATTGGGAGATAAGTTACATGCTGAAATGTTTGCAGCGAAGGTGCAATTTGTCAGTGAGAGGCAAGGCTGGTGATTCAGGCTCTCTGGTGTCTGTTAGCATCTGCCACTTGCATCCACTTGCAGCTTCTAGGGAACCGCTGAGCACTAGAAAGCAGCACACTTCACTGCCGTGTGAGAGCAGGTGACTGGCATCAGCCTTCAGTTAACCCTCGTGACAAACCCCAGAGACGTGTTGACTAGCTGCAGAAAGTGTCTAGTGTCCAGCTTTCCTCAGTGATGGCCGTATGATCTCTTGCAGCATAGGACACGAAGGGAGCCAAACTGGGACAATCCCAAGTGAAAATAAGTAGGCAGGGGAAGCACATCATGATAGTCCGATCTTCAGAGCTGCTATCAACTGCTTTTTCCTCACATTGTGGATGCTGAGATGCTCTTGGAGGAAGGAGATATCATTTGAAAGGGAAGCAAAGAGTTTAGTTTGGGCAGTTTGTTCCTACAGGCAGCATCTACCTCCCATGAATGCTGTCAGAGAGGGCAAGATGCCAGTGGGCAGCAGGGAGGGGCATCAGCCCAGGGTTTGCATGTGGCTGTGCAGAAGCCAGCAGAGCCCCTTCGCGCTAATCCCATGGTGTCTCTGAACTGCTGAGGAGGCTGATCTCAGGTCTCGCCCCTAAAGACAAGTGCTCCAGGTCAGATTCGCTGTAGCTGGAAGTTTTTGCAAGTATGTTCCCCCCTGGTGTTTTGTAAACCAGGAAAGAATATTGTATTTCATGGAGAAGAGCATGATATTATCACTAAGCATTAGATTTAGCTGAGAGGAATTTGGTGAATTTGTCACTCCCCTGCATAATTCCTCTGGTTTTGCTTTTGTTATAGCAGTTTACATAGGGTAATGAGATAGGATGGAACTAAAATACTCTTTTTTGTTGTTGAAAACCTTTTTCACAAGGAAAGGGGTCAAGATGTTCATAGCTCAAACTTGATTTAGATAAAGGAGCCTACTGTCTGAATTTATCCAAATTACTCGTACTTCTGTTAGGACAATGAGTCATGAGATTCATAACACTTCTTTTTCTTGTCCCAGCTGGAACTACCGCCAGAACAATTTTGTGTGCGGGTCTGGTGTTCTCAGCTATGATACCATCTGGAGTGAGTGAGCAAAATGCACTTGAGTGGGAAACGCAGCTGAACTTTTCAGAACGCTGAACCACAACATCAGAGATTGAGACCTAAGGGTTCAGGCCTAGGCTTGAAGAACAATTTTGTATTTGTGCCAAGAAAGGCAGTCCTGGACTACCAGGAGAAAGGCACCAGAGAAGACACCAGCTTCCCTAGAGCTCAAAGGCCAGAGAAAACTTCATTAAGTTTTGTATGAGAATGAGCATCTGTCTGAACATCTTTATTACCTATCCTTGTGTTTTGGTGTAGCTTGCACAGAAAATGCATGGATCTTCATAAAGAAAGGTTGCTTTTTTTAAAAAATTCTTGTTATGCATGTGCATTAAACTCAATCTACTGCTATAAATTAAGCAGTCTAACAAACACAGTATCACTAGCTATAGCCCTTCAAAGACTACTTGTAAATTTGAATAGCGTAGGTTATTCTACCATGTCCATCTCCAATAATCCCAATTAAAACCCCTCACTGGAGAGAATTCTCCATTAGCTTGTTAGGGCCAAACACCATCTTTTTGTACTGCCTGAGTAATACTAAATAACCAGAAGTAATGGGAGAAAATCTGGGCCTTTACTACAAAATGATCTCCAAATCAATTTGAAAAATCATGTCAAAGAGAAAGGTTTGGGCCTGATTAATAAACATCTGGTAATGCATTTTGCATAGCTTTGAAAACAACTTGCTACTTCTGTGTAACATCATCTCTGTCTTCATCTGGATGGGCAAGTGAAAATGGTTTGAACCAAGCTTTATTTAAGCTTAGTTTATTTCTCATAAAATGAAGGGGGACAGAAAACTTTACTGCTGATCAGCAGATCTTCACAATATCATAATCTGTTCCTATTTCGAGATGTTTTATGTAGTGATAATGATGAGGATTTGTTTGAGGTTTTGCCCAGGAGCTTGGTTGGATCCTAATGGCAGTAAATTCCTATGAGATGATTTTAGGACATGGATTCCTGCTCTGCAAAATGCAGCCGGTATGACCTAGGCAAATCACTTCTGATCAGGTTTTCAGTAGTTCTTCAGAACGTTCTTATAAGTGCTTAAGCAGGTTAAGTGCCCAAATCCTATTAATTTAGTTTTGAAAAGCTAGCCTTTAGTCTCTCTGGCACATATTTTCATAGGTATTTACGATCCCAACTACCTCTGAGGATTTCCCCCTCTGTGCCCTCAGCAAAAGCTGGATAATAGCACTACCCTATCTACCAGGGATGTTGGGAGGATATGTACATTAAAGATTACACAGAAGTCATTTAGGCTGGTTGATCTCACAGGTGTATTTACATGGCCTGATTCTCTTCCCATGAACTCGTTTGAAATAAATGGAAATGCAGTGGTAATAAAAATGGTGTCACCAGAGAATGAATCTTATAATGTGATATGCTGTTCGGAGGCTGAATGGGTGCAGAACACGAGTGTCGTTTTTCAGAGAGGACTTGTTTCTGTTAGACAAGTGCTGAGGTACATACGGGATGGAAGCCCTTCTTCCTGCTCTCCCACCATGACTGTGGGGACAAAATGAAGGCTGGCTTTTGCAGAAGCTCTTCTGCTGCCTAAACCAGCTGAAATATCAGAATTAATCTGGTATTTGTCTTACGTACCCCTTTATTTTTGAGGCAAAATGAGCCCAAACACTTTGGTTCTGAAGGTGGGAATTTACACTCCAGCAAATAGCTGAACATTAATGACATTCAACCGGTATGGAAGCATATATTTTATAGGAAACCACATTGGTTATGCTTGAGAAATCTTTCTAGGACAGCCATTGCCCTGAGACTTATGCATCTGCATAAAGTCTGCTACATTAGAAACTGAACAGAATGGCTTGTCTCTCCCACGGTCTTAAGTTAACACTTTTCCTTTTGTCTGGGGCACCCTTTTCTAAACTTGAAATCCAATTGGCCAACAATTAAAGCCAATTAGCACGTGAGGAAAATAAACCGCAGACCCCACTTCTATGTATTTCATGGGCTGTTAGAAAGCCTAGTTAGCTCAAGGCATTAGCATAGTTCAGTATCGGTCGAGGCACACAGCAGAGACTAGTTGGCTTAAAGTATTAGACGACTGTGATAGCGTCCTGGCTGAGCGGCAGTGTTATTCTGGGCTCACAGCTGCCAAACATTCTTGACAGGAGACGAGGCAGATGTCCAAGGACAATCAAAGAGAGAAGAAAGTTTAAGCCAACGTTTGCCTATCTCATATTCTCTACTTGATCCTCTCCTCAAAGACAAGGCACAGCTGTTGCACTTCAAGGTCTATCTGGCTGAACCCAGCAACTCCTCCCTTTCTCCCTCCTGGCCTGCCTGAGCTTTCTGTGTGTTGGACTTTGGCAACCTACCAGACCTCATTAACTCCTAACAGGACAATTCATGACATTAAATGGGTCTTATTTAATCTTTTTGTATGTGTGTGAGTATCTGAGAACAATTCTGCCGCATACTAATTGCATGAAAATGTGGCGGATTATAGTTATGTGAGTATTGCCCACCAGTCTACAAGGGATCACCCTGGGCCACAAGAACAAGCACTGTAACATTAACAAGGTGATTTGTTATAGCTGCAATGGCAAAGGTGATACAAAAACAGCAGACAAAAGTGTTTCACAGACAAAGGCATCAAGAGGCTCAGTCATTTTGCTCTCACTGATGAATAAAAATACAAGAACCATTGTGGTAATGAACACAGTGAATGATGGCAGGTGTATTAGTAAGAACAGAAGTGTCATGTCTATAGCTCCCAGCCCATCACAACAATTTATCCTGCTCAGAGCCTGCTCTCTGTGGCCTTCTTTACTGGCTGATACTTTGATTTGGGCAGGGAGTGAGTTGTTGGCTGGATTTTGTGATGCTCAGGTCAATTCCTGATGCTTTTTTTTTTTTTTTTTTTTTCTGAGCCCCACACCAGCTCCTATTTCACATGATGTGGGACACGCAACTACCATATTGCTGCATGAGACGGGGATGCCTTCAGTTCAATTCCATACTAGTCATGTGATAAAGGAAGGGCTGGTGTGAACAGCCTTCAAATCCCTCATTAGGTGATTATAAAGTATTTAGGATACCAAACTTGGATGCCACTGGCCTACAGGAATAGGCTAGGACATGAAAAACTTGGGCTCTGCCACTAGTTTACTCTGTAGCCTTCATTCTTCATGGTTTATTCTGAGCCACTACACGGGAATAATAACATCTAGCTACCTTTCAAAAGCACTGTGAGACTGTCAGAGGAAAGGAATTGGCTAACTTCAAAGTAGTACTATTATTAACTGCATACAGAGCTGTGGAAAAGATGTAGTTGGCCAGTTTAATACAAGTAGCCGGCTGAGGTTCCCGGTCCAAAAATATGGAGATTTTCCAAATGTTAAACAATTCAAGTTTCTCAAAGCAGGATATCTTCATGTTTTAAGTTTGTGAATTTTTTACATGTGGATATTTTTTGCACAGGCGGAGTTGCAACCATGTGCAAATAGAGGCTAAGATTAGGGCATACGCCATTTTGCTCCCAAAAATAAACCTGAAATGAGTTTGAATGAAAAATCCTATTATAACAAACATTTGTATGTCCACAGTGGAGCAATTCTCCCTCTTCCTCAAATTTAGTAAAGAATCACAATTCTGGACACCCAACAGTTGTAGAAAACATACTACTTACCTATTAGTCATTCTACCTAATACTAGGTAGAATGTCTTCTGCCCTTTACCCACTGATTTGTTTAATTTGTTTTCAGCATCATGAACCATACATAGAGGCACAGCAGCAGACACTCTGAGGCCATCAGATGCTTGAAGCTTAGAAGTGCTCTTCTGATAGGAGCCATATATACTTTCCACAATGTACGGGCACATGACTGAGATGGGTTTGAATTGCTGTAGCTCCACCAGCAACCACCCACTGACTGAGCCACAGCAACCACGTGCATGTTCCCCAAGTACCACAACTTCTAAGTTAACACATTTGCTTAGACCATGAAAGTGGTTCCTATGCCTCATCTGGCAGGCAGTAAATGGTTAAATTGTGGTAAGTGGATCACTTTCAATTGTGTGACTATATCCATAACATAATCTGGGATTTCAAAGGAGCCTTGAGCAATCAGCATCTCTCACTGCTTTACTGTGGGCTTTGCCAGTCTCCATCCCTTAGGGTCTCAGTTATAATTCCTAGACTAAAATAATGTCAAAAACTATTTTGACTGTCTCCTAAATGTAATAAAAATCTATCCCTGAAGAGTCATCAGTGCCCAGTCTCTGTGTGCCAAATTTAATTTTCTGTGTAGGGAGGCAGGGAATGAAAACAAACAACCCCTTAAACAATGACATTGGGATCTGAATGTGCTGTGCCTCCCAAGCCATCCAAAATCAAACACAAAAGGATGCAAAGCATTCCCAAATGCCTTCCCTTCTCTTCTCACTGGAACTCTGATGGACTACAGCCTTTGCCTGAGAACAAGCTCATGACCACAGCAGTGATTTAGCTTCTCTTTCTCACCCTGGAAGACCTTCTCCATCTCCTTCCAACCTCTGTGCTTGCAGTGATTTGGGGTTTTGGTGAATAGATGTCTCTGAGAGAGCAGTTCAGGTGCCACCTGGCTCTTTATCGTGGAGTTAATGGGCTATTTCAAGCTCATCAGGACCTTAAGAGATGAATGGGAGGAAAGGTGTGTGAAGAAGGGTCTTGTTTGAAAAGGTTTTAGGGACCAGGCAATGCTGCAGTTTGCTGTGTGCTGCTATGGTACAAGAGAGAGTATGTCAGATATTGGTGTGACCTCCCTGGGAAGCAGCTGGGGCCGTTGCATGCTCAGGGTCCCAGGAAAAATAAAAAAAAGCATCAGGAAACCACACGAATTAAGGGTAACAGGAGCAGCACTGCAATAGAACTGTTGCGTGTGCTACCCTGGCAAACAGGCTGAAATAATTGGGGTGTAACCATTTTGCCTGACTTTCAGAGGGCTGATGGAAGAGTGGCTTCACAGCTACTGCCGCTCTGC
Source organism: Athene cunicularia (assembly GCF_003259725.1). Taxonomy (NCBI): domain Eukaryota; kingdom Metazoa; phylum Chordata; class Aves; order Strigiformes; family Strigidae; genus Athene; species Athene cunicularia. Next base: position 13,089,992 of record NW_020799112.1, read on the forward strand.
ACAAGGCTAAGAGGAATTTGGCAGCTGAAGCCCCATCCTCTCACATTCATTAAAAACCCCATTTATTCCATGTGATTTAGTGCTATGACACACATTAGGAAGCAACAGCTAACTAGTACTTGAAAAGTTGCTTAGGTCTATGCTGCTAAAGATATTTAGACACCTAAGCTGCTTCAGAAAGATTTTTCAAAAATGCCAGGATGATTCATTCCTATTAATTTCAATAAGAGGCAGTTAAATGGTGCATTTATTTGTCAGTGTTTAACTGCTTAAAAATTGGATGGTGCTGACTCTGAAGATTTAGGAGCCCTGGCTCTGCAGCAGAGCCAAAATCCTGTGAAGAAATGATCATTTTCCCTGTTCAAAACTTTCTATATTTTGGGGGCTGTTTCTTTTGTCTGTTACTACTGCTTCCAGTTTAAAGGCCTCTGTATTTTAGTGCCTGGGGAGGAGTTTGCTGTGTACATATGGCGAGGCCATGCTCGAGGCCTTTTAAATGTAAAAGAATGGGTGAAGCTGGAGTTGCCCTGTGGCTTTGTGTCCACCATCCTTCAGTCCAGGTGTGAATCCCTATGAGGCCTGATGTACAGTACAGGTGGCCTGATGGCGTGCTGATTTTGATGACATATGTTTGAAGAAGTAAAAATAAAATGCTGACAATTTTTACACTTGGATGGAGTTCCTGGGGTTACCTGATTTATATTTCTCCTGCTTTTTGGGCTCTACATTCAAGGCATGAGTGAGTGTCTCGTGTGCATGGATGGCTCTGGAAAGGACAGAGCTCTGCATACAGCGTGTGGTTAAAGTGGAAAGGATCACAGGAAATCTCAGCTGCTGGCTTGGCTAGAGAACATTGATTAGGGGCTGCAATTCTCTCTCTAGGGAGTGTCCCAGGGCTGGGAGCCAGCAGCCTCGGGTGGGGAGCTGCTAAGCTATGTCACTCTTGTCTTGTGAGGGCATGACATGACATCAATGCTTTCTGTGCCCGGGAGGAAGAAAACATGGTGGCAGTCACTGCAGCACAGCACACATACTGGTCCACCAGCAGAGAGGCTGTCTCAGGTGTCTCTCTTCTCTGCAGAGGCAGCGGGGAAGGCAGCCAGGGGTGGATCAGACCTGCTTTCGGTTGCACAGAGTCAGTCAAGCAGAGCGAAACACAAGGAAAATCTTTCTTCAGGTCTCCAGCTGAGTTTGCCCTGACACTACCCCACCTTGTTTGAGGAAGGCAAGAGTCTGGTTACTATGAGGACTTTTTTGTTCATTAAACTTGAGCTGCAAGAACTAATTTGCCTTTTGGGCAAGGTTGCTGAATACAAAGCTGCATCCTGTCCCGCTTGCACGACCTGTCTGTGCGGGCGCTCACCCAGCACGTCAGGCACGGGCAACACTTCCAGCACTTCGGAGGTGGCAGAGGCATTGCCTTGGCTGGTGAGAAAAATAAGATCCCAATTTTCCTGGCCTGGCGTGAGATCTTTTCTCTGAAACACAGCAGCACTTCGCATTTTCATTGCTATCGTCTCCCTCACCTGAGTTCTGCTGGCGCTGACTTGGGTGGCAACAAAGCGTGGTGCATTTTATGATGAAAGTCCTGCTGCTCCCTTCAAAGGGCAAGCCTCAGGATGACCCTTCCCGGGGAAGCCAAGGCCCCTGCAGAGCCGCCTCTGTAAGGGTTTGCACCTACCACGGGTGTCACCCAGCAGCTAAAACCACTTCTAGTGGGGAGACCAATCTCAGACAGTCCCAGTCTTTCAAACCCAGATGGCAATAACTTTGAGACTGAAATCTCTCACTGCCCTGTGGAGAAAGAGCAAAGGGAAGTTTACAAAAGGCCCATATGTGGCTGAATCATTTTAAGCAGCTCAGGTACAGACACACCTCTTCCTTATCCAGAAACCTCCTCAGGGAAAGAAAGAAAGACATATGTTTGGCCTCTGCAGCAAGCTCTTATCTTGGCAGGAGAAAGCTATTGATGTTCATGTTTCACATTTCTGGCGCCCAAAACAGGTTCTGATGTTTAAAATGAGGCAGCGGTGGAACCTGTTTTAAATATGTAACAGTCTCGGAAAGGAGCAGTCTAATCACTTCATTATCCAACACGGCAGAAAATGGTTTGAAACCCAAACTTGGGAGAGGGGGGCTTAGAGGAACCTTCCACAACAAGACATTGCCAGCATTAACCCTGGTATTTATTGCTGATTTTAACTACGGTGCACAGCAAGCATTTTCTCAGCCTTGCATTGCAAGAATATATAATTCATATGCTTAATATTTAGCCTCGGCTCTCCTTGCATATGTTACAGTGCTGGAGACTGTTTGTGTGTTTGCTATATATCAGTTGACACCTCTGTAAAATCTTTATATTGAATGCCTTTGGCAACTATATGCCAAATAATAGCATTACCATTTGTAATTTTCTTAGCTGCAGCTTTCCTGTAAGCTTTGCTCTATGCATTACAAGTAGGAAGGATTTAAAGAGCTTTATTGGTTCTCAAGTCTTCCTAATGACCTTTCCACGCTTTTGTAAGTCAAAATAACTTTTTTTTTTCTCTTCTCCTCGTGCATTTTCAAGTGATACTGCAAGAGCTCCTAAACAAATAAGTAAGAGAAGTAGACAACCACTGTCTCTACCCCCGCTTTAACTCCCTGTTCCACCTCTCTTACTTCCCAACCATAGTCCCCTGGTGTCACCCCCAGACACCCTCAGTGTCACCCACCTTTTGTTGACTCTGGTTTTGCAGATGCTTTTCTTCCCTTATTCTCATCTTCAGATCTGCTCATTATATTACCTATGCTGGAAAAAGAAATAGAAAAGACCCGGGTGAAAAATGGGGCCTAGGACTGCTCAGCACTGTACCAATAACACAAAGGCTGTCCTTGCTTCAGGACTCACTGCGTAGGATTTTGACAATATGCCACCCAGGAATAAATAAATGGGAAGGAGATACGTTTATACCTGTTAATGATTGTGTGGAGTTTCAATAGCCATAGTATTTGCTTCTTTTATAAATTCTGCTTGTTTTCCCCTAAAGCATCTCAACTCTTCCCTGAATTGTAGGCTTTTGTTTTGTCTGTCCTGTGCAATGTCTTGTCCACGTGGGGCTGTGAACTTCTCAGAACCAGAACTGTATGCTACTCTTGTTTAGCTAGCACCAGGTACATTTACAGGGTTGTATATTTACTTAATAAAAATAAATAACCAGCAGAAGTTCCAAGCTCAGAATTACTCCAGACACAGCATTTTCCTTATTGCTTTGTCTTGTGGAAAACAAAGTACATTTTATCCTACGTTTATCATGTAGCTTATGTGGTGCTTTTCATTTTGATGTATGGCACACTTTCTAATGTGTCTCCCCTCATGTCTCTTTATTACTAAAGTGTTTCAGTGGAAAAGTATATTACAAACAAATAAATAACTTTCAACTACTGTCACTAGAGTAGCAAGAGAGCCACAGGCACAGGCTAGTTGGGTCCATTCATTATAAAGCCTTATTCAGGACTTTCTGGCTATCTTTTTCTTTTTATGTTAATGAATGTTTCCCACAGCTTCATCCTAGCACATTTTGTTCTCCAGCACTTGTTCTCATATATCCCTCCAAAGGGATATTTGAGTTGGTTCAATGCATCTCAGAATTAAAAAGCAAACTAGAGTTTAGTTTCCTCAAAAATGAAAGGCTGGATCTCAGCAAGGGGAGGGGAGAGGAGAAAGAGAGGCAGTGGATAGGAGCTGAACTCTTGGCTTGTTACTTTTTCACGGGGGGACGAGAGCTACTGTCGACTGCAGCTGCAATGGGCTGTTTTTCCCCCCATGATAGCTTCCAGTCCAGACACCGCCATCTCCCTTGGTCACATCAGTAAGGAGCATGGTTTTCTGGGGCTCTGAAGGCACAACAGCCATCCGTCAGGTGCAGGCTGGTATCTTAGCCCAGGCTTAGCCTCTACTGAGTTACTGATACAGAAACCCAGCTTCAGCCTAGGTTTTGAAACAAGCTAAGATAAGAAACAAAAGTTTGGAAATCAGTGCAATTGTGGAGTGAGGCTTATTGATCATGGGGAGCTGGATAGACAACTGTGACTGATGTTACTTGAAGTCTGGCTGGGTCATGGTGAGTTGGCCACTGCTAGCCACTACCTAGGAAGACCAACGAGAACAAGTTTAAATGCATGAAACTTTCTTTGTACAGTTAGGAAAGAGAAAAAGGCAAAATCATGACTTAAAAATAACACCTGCAAAACATCATTAGTACTACAAACCTGTTCTTGGTAACTTCATAAAGGAGCATGGGCAGGAGAGTGCGGGCTGCCAGCTCTGCTACAAACACAAGCAAGTTCTGTATTCAATAAGGAAAGGATCCCACCCCACCCCCTGCTCTCCACCATCACCTTCCCTCTCTAAAGCCACGAATATGCCTGAGGTTGTTTTACACGGGCTGGGTTGTACATGCAAAACTCTGCGACAAGCCTATTAAAAGTGTGTTAAATTACAATACTCCTGTTTAGGCTCCTTCACCAAGATGTGGATGCTAATTTATGGCAGCTGCTGGATGACAAACCTACAGATGAACTGAAGAAGCAAAGGACCTACACAAAGGAAAATGGAGAGTATGGCATGGTAATTCCTTTGGGCAGGCCTGAAGCCTAGGAATGTTTGTTTGTTTGTTTTTGAGCACTTTGTATGAGAATACTGTTAGAAAAGAACTCTTTTAGCTATGTCCTTTCTGCTCCCTGCCCCAGCCCGATTGTGTGAAAAAGCAGCTTTGCCATAAACAGATTTTACTATATCAGAGTCAAATTTTACTACATCATTATAGGAGTGTTCCACTGGGTAATATGACTGGCCGCCCTATCAGAAGACCAGTGCTAATGCTGTAGTGAAAACATGCCATCACACTTCCCCAATAAAAACTTTTATTGTATCCCAGTGCACATTAAAAACAACACTAACTGCATTAATACATTGTAATTTACTTTTGTATTATGGAGCAAATGACAAACCTAGTGCTAATGAGGTCATATTTTCCATTACCCCAGTGCAAACTCTTGGTTAATCCAGTCCTTGGAGATTTCCATTTGGAACTCAGGCACACTTGTGTGTGCACATACATGCACAGACACACACACTAAGCACGTCCTGGTAAGGGATGTTTCCATTGTCAAATGTGGTGACAGAATTTGATTTTATTTTAAACTGCTGCTTTCAAAACAAACATTTATTTTTAATTGCTCTGACATTTGCATTTTGTTCACGAGGCATTCTTTAACCAAAAAAATATACAAACATTCCCATCACCAGTGATGTCTCTTACTTGTGAAGCCTCTTTCACACTATGGTGAACAGAAATGCAATTCTTCCATGCTGCAGAAGATGAGGCTGAATGGATTCTTTAGGGATTGCTTATATTTCAAGTGCAATTATTTAAGAAGCTGTAAGCTTTCCATTTTATTTTGTCATGAGCTGAATGTTAGAAGAAAACTCATTTCTCAGGAGATATGGATGATTCTTTATTTCTAAACTTCCTGTGGTGTTTTCTTAATGATGCTATTAAATGATTAAGCTTTGCTTTTATAAATTAGATCACCAAAATGAAATCATTAAGGCGCTCTCAGTTTTATTAAGCATAGTTATTTGCCATCATGTGTAAATTCACTTAAGTAATCATCTACACTATCTGCTTTAAAATTGTGTTGGCAGCACCACAGGGAAGTCAGTTCGGCATGGTGGATGGAGATACCCGTCTCTCCTCATTTCAGAAGGCTCAAAATACACTAATGAGAGCAAAGGATGTGTTTATATGAGAAAGGCAAACCAGTGCCAAGGACTCAGGGAATGACAGATCACACAGCTTTGCACCCCAGCCAGTTCTCTGGTAGGCAGTTGTTCGACCTCTGGGGCTTACTGCTATGCAAATAGTAGCGTGGGGTTGCACATAGGTGCAGCCTCTTCCCTCCCAGGTGACACAGAATTGGGGGCTTCATTGGGTCGCATTAGTTAGCAAATTACTTTGTCTTTATTTTCCCTCCAGTCCCTTCCCTTCCTCTCTCTCAGTATCTCTTCTCTGCTCTCTGCTATTTGTTCCTGCCACGTTTTAGTCTCTACTCTGCTGATGAATTAGTCTGTTGCTCAGGGAGAAAATTGATCTTCACTTTTACAGAAGTTGCAAGACAAGTTATGCTTAGTTCAGGCTGTGGTATTTTGCTAGACCATGCTAGGATAAGAAATAGATGGTGCTAAGTATGTAGACTTGAACTGCAGCCGCAGAATCTAAACCAGAGACTCTCACTGATATTTACATTTGAAGCCATTCCCTTTAGCTCTTAAAACCACTATACATTTTTAATGATGTTTTATCAAGGAGGTTTTTCTTTCTGGAAAGATTAAAGGGAGAAAGGATGGATGTTTAGTGACTTGGGAACTAGTTTGAGAGTAGAGGAAAAACTGTGTATTTATGTTATCTTGAACTGTAAGCTGTGGATGTTGTACGGACAGAAGTGGTGGGGCACCCTCATGTGATAATGCAAGTATCTTATGTACTTCACATATGTGTCTAAGGCAGGTAGGAATTATCCATAGCAAAGCAACTCAGGAAGGGGTAGTTTGCTCTGTTGCAACGGGCTAACTTAATTGTCTTCTCTTAGAGCTGTGACGGGCTGGATTCCTGCCCTGGCTTCACATCAAGCAGGCTTTGCTGATGGCTGTCCCCTCTCTTGTCACTGGAGACGATGGAGATAACGGGGAGACTTGGTAATTGAGCTTGGCATGTGGTCAGAAGTACATAGTCACAGGGAGAATGTGCCTCTAGAGCAATCAAACCTCTCTCAACCATAGCAAAATTTTTTAGTTTTTTTTTTTTTTAAACTTACTGAAATTGTGAAATTTAAAAATAAAGAAAAATATTTTTTCCCCTTACGTTCAAGCAGTGCTTACTGTCGATCAAACTTCAGCTAGTAAATATTCCCAGACTCCACTTTGCATGTTGTCACTTTATCAGCTTGCTGGCAAATAACTGTGCAAGCATTTCGTATTATTTATTTTTTAAAAAATCAGAAAACTATGAGTAATGTATTGTCTGGAAACATCCCTAAGCTGATAATATCCATTTATCTAGATATTCAATGACAGAAGCTGGTAAAAATAAAGTTGCAGGAATATCAGAATAGAAAGACATTCTGAACAAAAAGTAGGCTTTTCAAACCTATTCAGTGCAACTTTTTGTATCCTCAGATTATTTTTTCTGTGGCTCTTTCTTCTTTCAGTCATTAGTCTGTCAAAACTGAGAGATATTAGCAGAATAATTTGATATTGAAAAACCTGATTATTTTTTGCTATTACTTTTGCATCATTTTGTTGTTCCTGATGAAGAACTTTTGGGTGTAATGTGCCTCATCAGCTTAAGACTCTTCACTTGAGTTTTGCCTCTTTTCCTTCTGAAAGGTGCTTATTTACTCAGATTTCTCAGAAAGCCAAACATCCAGAAGTAAAGAAACAGTTCTCAGTTGATGGTAAAGTTAATAAATAAAAAACAATTTGCATCATATATATATTTATGTGTATATATATTTATTTGGTACTTACATGCTGTTAACTCATATCTGCTATAACTTTAAAATACTCTGAAATATATGAAGTGCTTTTAAATTTGATGTGGAAGCATATTAAAACAAATTAAAGTCAGTAGTAAATCTGGGACAATATTATTGAAAACCTGATGTAGATATCTATGTTTTTTGCAGAGAGGCCTTTCTGTCAGACTTAGAATAGTTTTGGCTGAATTTTCAATGAAAGAGTTTAAAGTGTAGGAACGATAAATTTTTTGACTTGACAGAAAACATTGTTATATAGACAAATAACTGGCATGCCAGTAAATAAATGGAGCACATTTTCCAAACATCAATAGATGCCTGGGCAAAAGCCATTTTAACAGGAACAGATTTTTTTTTGTGTGTGCAGTGGCTCCTGTATAGTGTTTGGAAAATGTACCCATATGTCTACTCACAAATAATGTTCACCTGTAAGGAAATGCACACCAGGTTTATTGATGCTATTGAGTATTCCCAGTCCTACCACTATGAATAATGATGCTTACATGCCCTCAAACATGAAAAATGCTCATCTGAATGCACTGAAATAGCCTGACATACAGATTGTTGACATTATTTTTTAAAGAAGTATTCACAGGTGGAGTTGACAGTGTTATCCTGGCCATGCACCAGTGGAAAGAAGAGTTTTGGGAACTTAGCACAAAACCAGTTATTGATGTTAGCTAATCTTGGGAGTTTGCTCTCACAGAACAGCAAGGCTGAAGATTTGGATTCCCCAGGGTGGGCAATTGCTCACTGCTGGTGATCCAGGTCAGAGACAGCCTGCAGGGCCTTAGGCAAATAACTTTGCTGCCTCTTGCCTCTTTTTCCCCATTTGTAATAGCTGACTAGGTATAATTATGTATCTGTTGCTTTAGAAGATAAATTAGTTCATATTTGCTATGCAGGTGGAAGGAAAAAAAAAAAAAAAAGTTACCTCTAGTCTTTTCAGTTCTTTTTACTAACTGCCCCTTGAAAGTGTTTCCCTTTGCTAGGAGAAGAAATGCAAGCTGGTGTTTCTTTCTGACACAATGTCCTTCTGAGCATTAAAATGCCATTGACCTTTTTAGCAAGGTTGACCAGGGTAAGCCAGAGTGATACAAGGGAGGCGGTGGGGCAGTTCTGCACAGCTACAACAGGTAGCAATTTGGCTTGCTGTGCCTGCATCCAAATTTCATCTGTGGATTTGAGCCCTGAATCGCACGTTGCTAGGCGGATACTATTTTCAAACGTTTAAGGAAAGCTTTTGAGTGTAATGTGCACTTCTCTCCTTCAACATTTAAAGACTGCAGCAGTGGGAGAGGCATGCGGCATATCTGTAAAAGCCTGAAAGCTGATGAAATCTCAGTTAGATCTGTTATCTCCCAATGCTTTAAAGGTCTTCAGCTGGGAGATTAAAGAACAAGGTTACTGTGACAATTTGTTTACACGCAGGGAGAGATTAAGATCTCGTTGAAAAGGAATAAAAATAACATCATCTTGAGCTGTCACAGCATGAGACCCATTGTAATCAACACTGGTCTGATTTCAGGGATAATTTAAGACCAATTTATTATCTTAATTAAAAAAAAGAAGAAGGGAGAATTCAGTGTTTCAGATGCCAGTTGGACTGCTAAACCACGATGCCTCTGGAGTATCTACATTTTACACAGTTAGAAACTTTAAAGGTGTTCTGAAAGGGAAGCCAAAACCAGATGATATGAACATTTGAGTCTGTCTTAATAAGCACTGGATTAATTATACAGTTAACCACAGAAAAACAACCCCAAAATTCCCAAGCACACTGAAAAATTAACACAGAAATCATTGCTTCTCAAAGTCTGTTTGGACCCTATATGGCAAGCAGGTGAAAAATGAAATAAATACATATGCAGAACCTCCTTTGATTATGTTTCATGCATATACTTTAGCTGTTACAATAGTAAAATCATGCTGAATATTCCTCATAACTGCTGTTCTTGAAATTTAAAATCCCTGAGTTGCTGGTATCCAAATAAATACACAAACAATTCAAAGTTCATAGAATGGCTTGCTGTGTTTCACAGGCTTTTGGTATCGACCACTACTCAAAAAAAGAGGCTACTTCTACTTTCTAATTAATGTAAAATAAAGAAATCTATAGCTCTTCAAATAAAATGGAGGGGAAAAAAAAAAACAAACCCAAACCACATAAACGAATTTGCCTGGACTGTTTTTGTGGTGGTTTTACACTTGTTTTTTGCAAACATTGATTTTTTTTTTTTTTTTCTATCTTGCATGCACGCAAAAAGCAATTTAAAATTTGTTTCTCATGATCATTCACCCTTGGAAGCTGATGTTACAAGTTGCTATATGCTCATCCAGCTGGTGGAAGAAGATCAGGTGACTCATAGGATGGAGCTCCTGGCAGAAATAAAAAAATTTAAAAGCAACTAGGGGAAAAAAGTAGATTTACCACAAATGTATCTTTTAAACAGAATTTGAATCAAGTCTGGCAAACTGGAAGAGTGTTTTCAGACATCTCCCTCAGAGAAAAAGGTGGGATGGGGCAGATGAATTACTCACTGCAATTTTCCCAGCTCTTGTGTCTACTCAGGTCCTGCCCATTAGACCACCCTGGTTGAACACCAGATTCTGTGTTCAACTTTGAACCATTCCAAGCCTCTGAAACAAATTCAGACATGGGTTAAACAGAAAGCTGAATCCATGAACACCACAGCCAGAAAAAGGGGTTAGTTGGTGAATTCTCACCTAGGTACAAAGTGAGAAAGACCCAAGGTGTTTTTTTGTGGGAATCTGCTGGATCCCAGTGTTCCAAGGCAAGCAGACTGTCCTGTCTTCTTCCAAATAGAAACACTTCACAGCATCTTCAAGAAGTTTTACCCAGATCTTCAATAAGTTTTACCTAAGGAATGATTCAGATGCCTAAAGACAGGTCTCTATTGTAATTTTAAATCTCTTATGGTATCTTGCCAACCCTAAAGCCTCATCACAAGGGTACAAGTCTCCCACAGGTCCCTTATTGTATCTGCCAGCCTGCCTTGGGTACCCTTCAGTCCCTAGATTGACACTAATATAAAGGCACCTGAGTTTTTCCCCTAACCTGGATCCTCCTTGCTGTAAAGTAAACTCTTCATTTTCTGGCCTAGCCAGTATGGCTCTGGAGTGTAGATTGTTCCTTTCTTTCATCTTTTACAATTCTGAGGACCCTCAGTTAAAACAAATGTGCTCATTCAGTCTCTTTTTTCACAGGCCAAATTCCCTGGAGCTCTGATCTTTCTGTTCTCCCTCTAAACCTGGCCCCAGCCAACGCTGCATGGGCTGGAGGTCATTCAGGAGTCTGGCAGGCAATACTCCTGCTTATACATGCTAATATCATATTTGCTTTTTGTACAACATCATGACAGTATTCCCTCCTCTTTAACTTGTGATCTGCTCATCTCTTCACATCCTTTAATGAAGTATCACTACCTTGCTAGCCTCACCCTGTATTCATGTACCTTATTCCTACTCAGACTTGGACTCTGAAATTGCCCTTAGGGACTAGTACCTTATTTTTTTCCAGACCATTTTTTCCAATTTTTCAAGATCTCTTTGAATTGCTCTCCTTCCTTTCATTGAGCTGGCTGCCTCCCCAGCTCGGTGTGCTCTGAACATTTAATACACGTATTCTTTATTTCACCGGCTTTAACAAACACGGTCCGAGGACAGAGCCCAAGGGAGACAGCTCAGTATCACTTTCCATTTTGACCCTTGATAAATTACCTCTGCAGTCCTCATGGTTCAGATATGCTTTTCTACATGGTCCTTTTATTCACTTGCCCCACTCAGAGAGCCATTTTCCTGAAGATTTGGGGTGTAGTGTAAAGGCACAGATTTCAAAGCAATATGTCGTTTTACCCCAGCGGAGGATCTGACTGTTTATTTTCCTCTCCCATTGAATTCCTTTGTCCTGTTGCCCTGTGTATAAAGGCAATATGAATAACCCTGAGCCATGTGGAGGGGGAGGCTACTGTGACTCACACTACCATGCTTTTTTGTTCCCCCTTTGGTGCTGTATTGCCTAGCGCATGTCCTCGCTCCTGGCTCTCACCACAAAAGGCAGCAACAATCAACCAAACCTCCGAATGAGTAATCTGCTCACAAAGAGCCCTTTGAGCTCACAAAGTAGTTTCAGGGAGGAAACGTCCCACTGGGGAACCAGGTGGACAGCAAACATTCGCTTTCCATTACAAATGAGTTCAAGGGAAATGGAGTCACCACAGCATGGGATGCCAAATCCGTATCCAAAGCTACTTCCCACCATCCAAGCCAAACATACTTCCCTTTCTCTCCCTCCCCATCTCCCCTCCTTGTTTACAAACACGTTTACAAGTACTTGATAGGTGACCTTATTTACTTAGTAACCTGTGGATTCATTTATCTTGAAATTAGCAGGTAATGAACTGGAAACCCTCAACAACCCTCCCACTAATTAACATGATAATAAGATTGTTTTGCTACAGAGGTACAATTAGCATGTATGAGCTAGAGGGGGAGAAAGATCAATAAAATGTCTGAAGGGTACTAGGAACCAGTCTCAAGAAGAGAACAAAAGAAAAGAGCTTTATGGGGTTGCAACAGCAGCAACAATTTACAGGCCTAGTGCTTTAAAGATATCTAGAGCAGTGGTCCCCTTTCCACTAGATTGCCCTCAAGTAGGCTGGGAGGAGCTACCTGTATCAAGTACTCCTTCTTGCCATTCAGAGTAGATTAAGGATGTATGAAGAGTATTCTAGACAATATATTAAAAAATGTGGAGAAAAAAAAAAAAAGCTTGGGAAAAACTGAAAACATATATATGTCATTTGTCCATAAAAAACAACGCAGGGGTTAGACAGTGAAAGGGAATGACTTGGAGTCATCTACTGCCCATAATTATCCAAGGACTTCAGCAAGTATGTTGAGAAACCCTTCTTTGCTGTTCAGCTGGAGATTACCTGAGTAAGTAGTGCTTAAGCATAAGTCTTTTCAGGTTCATGCCTTTACATAGGGGACTGAATAGGATATTTCAAGAAAATATTGCACAACAATTTTAATAGCCTCTCTTTGATAAGTCAGATGGGTTTGGCTGAAGGGACTTGGGGAGAACTCACACGCGAGGGTGATGTGCAGCTGGAGAGAGCTAACTTTGCCACCCAGGGATTGTTGTATCCTAAAAATCCCTGGTAAGGTGGAAGAAAGCTGTGCCAAAGCAGGAATATTCCTCCCCAGTGCAAGGAATATGGAGGAAATGGGAGGATTTTTCTTCTCTATGTTCATAGTTGCACATCTACTAAGAATATATCTGCATCTACCTGGACTGGATCCAACACATGCACGGCTGTGCTGGGGGAGGAGGAGGGATACACAGATGAGATGTATGATACGGCTAGATGCAAACATGGCATAGGAATTAGTGGGCTAATGGGGAAGAAAGGGTATGGGGCCACAGCCTTGTTAGTCCTTCTATATCCTTCTGTGAGTAAATTCACACCTAATTATTGAAAATAAAGTATAAAGTAGTACCCCAGCACTTGGTGCGCTGTCTGATGTCAAATTGAAGAGCCAGCAACCTACACTATTGCCCTTTTACGCAGATATTGCTGGATAAATGGGGAACGAACTTTCAGCATGGAGGACATGGTTTAAATCTCTTCAGGTCTCAGTGAAGCTCAGTAGGATTATTTTTTTTTTTATAAGTTCCCATAAGTATTGGCTCCTCTACACAAAGCCATGTTTTGCCCTAGATCACTTGGGAAATGAGATCATTCACAGTTGCTTGTCGTAAATGGTTGGTGCTGAAGGCTCAAATCTGGCCCCAAGCTCTTTCTCTCACATCTGGCTTAACTCCACATCTGTCCTCCCCATCTGTACTGATGCCTTCTGTCACCTCTGAAACTTTACATTGCACAGCACTTTCCAGCACAGACACTGCTGAGGAATTTGGGATGGTCGTGTGTCTGGAATACAAGTCTTCAGGTAGCACTTGACAACTCCTGTGAATATTTTACCATGCATCTGATTTTCAAACGAATGTTATTCATCAGTCATTTGAGTTCACAGAATATTGTCTCCTGGCATTCTTTGGAGTGCGAAAGAGGAAGGAAAACTATTAATTACTTTTGATTGACGTTTTCCATTTGTGTGTGTGTGTGTAGGGGGGGGTTGTTGTGCATTTTTTTAATAGAACCTCAGGTTTGAATTGGGTAAACTGACACCTTGCAATCTGATCTGACAGCCCTGCTTTGTGTGGGAGTTTGTACGACTCCAAAATTTCAGCTGTGAGACTTTCTGCGTGAGCAGTCATTTTATTAGAAGTTTTGACACCTCTCCTAGCAGGGATCAGTGCCCGCTGTGTGAACGGAAACACCAAAAAGAGCATTGTGTGATGCAGAGTGGGAAGGGAATAAAAGAAGTTCTGTACAAATAGCTGAAATTAGCTCAGATAGATAAAGATCTTTGAAGACCTTACCTCACAATAATAATAGTGGGACACTGGGGGCCATCCCACTGTAATTATTGTCATGGATTTATTTTATAGTTTAAAAATCACAGATGCCCCCGCAGTTTTGCTGCATTTCGTTTCTCCCTCTGAATCCTCCTGTTTTCTGTTGTTTTGGGTTTAACTGTTTATGATTTTCTCTTGTAAGAGGCTGGCAGCATCTTTGGTTTCTTCCAACTTTGTGGCTTGAAATCTGCAGCTGATTTGTTGGTGCCGGGCTGCTCTGAAACTATTGTCTGTACCTGCGTGGGGTACACCAGCTACCTCCAGTAGTCCAGAGCTTGCTGCTGTGCGTTGGCCCACCTCTGCTGTCATGGATGGGACTGAGGAAAGGGGAGAGCTGAAAAGGCACTGTTTAGTACACAAATTTGTATTTCTGAAATAGAGAACCACTGGCAGGGCTCACTAGAAGTGTCCTGCCTCTATGTGAGGTGCAGCTGGGTAAAGGTAGTTGTCCAAGTGAAAAGTACGAGCAGAGACTGATTGCAGTAAACAATGTGAAACACAGGGATCTGACTTGGGGGGAGTCAGGCTGTACCTCAGAGGACTGAGTCCTGAGTGTCCTGAGTGTAATGAGTCCCTGAGTCCTGAGTGTAATGCACAGACAGACCCTGCAAACTCTGTCTTTTGTTTTTACTTTGTCCCTGTCAGCTAAAAGGGTGTTTTTGTGTTTGCCTGAATGGGATTTTGGGTGGGAAAGTCATGAGAATCAGTTACATCTGAAATTTCCTGTCTTTCTACCATGCACCTGCCATACCCTTCTCATTAACTGGGGGCTTCTTGAACAAATTTGGGAATGGGGAGATGGAAAACAAAACCTGATCAATTGTAGAAACTAGGCTGAGAGTTTTGTGGGGAGAATGCAGGCTGATTTTTTTTTTTTCTGCTTCTACTCACCTGCCCTCAGCTAGGTTGATAAATACCTGTGAAGTATTTGCTAGAAAAGTTCCTAGGAGTTCATTGTAATGAGCAATCCTTCTGGCCTAGATTTGTATCTTCCTTGAGAATAGGTGTAATTTTAGATCTGCTTTGCAAGCTCTTTTTTTTTTTCTTTTCCCCCTTTTCTTTCCAATACTCCTCAGTACAATAGGAATCTTGTCCCATGGTGTGAAGCCCCTGCAGAGTTATAAAATTGTGTCACCTTCCCTGCCTCCCTTATAAGTTACTCTAAGTGACACTATTAAAAAGAAAAACCACAGGATCTCCTGGGATCAAAACAATGTCCTGTTGTTATCTTAACACCACTCCGTTTGGCTTTTTTGGCTTTTACCTTTCATTTCCTACAGCTCTATGCAAGCAGAGCTTGCCTTGCATTGTGCTTCATTCCATGCATGCATTTTCTCAGAGAAGATGCTTTTATTTCTGAAGGATATGCTGGGTGGCCAGAGGTTTCGGATTTCTTCAGCAGGGATTCATCTCTTCCAGGAAGGGGGAGGTTGGAGTGAACAGGCCAGCTAAGAAACTTTCATCTCTGTGCAAGAAGGGAGGAGAGACTTAGATGCTCATCACTTCCTCAGATGAAGATTTAAGCTCAAGTATTAACTAATAAACTCCCTATCCTGTGGGAGTTGAGACAGGGTGTGTGGGGGAGGGAATGGATTAAACATGTGCGAGTTTCCCACTTTGAGCAGGAGTTTTGGTGGCCTGGAAAATGTAATGTGTTTTTCCTTGCAGATGCTCTGGAGTGTGACTCACAAGCCTTTGCAGCTCAGACAGTTTTGCAGAATGAGCTACCAGCAACCCCTTTGTCCTTCGTGTGATATTACTAAATAAGCTCAAGGTAACTCATACCTTAGAGCAACCTACCATTGTAAGTAAGTTGCTGCAATTGGTGTTTTCACACTTGTTTCCCATCTGTTAACAGCAACAGAAGTTACCTATGCAAGAAGAGGTTTATCACTGTGTGAATGCCCAGGTCCAGAATACATCTACATGCTATACACCCTTAAGTCTAGCTGAATGTGAGATGCGTCCAGTAACATTTTCTATGTTACACATTTCTGCAGTGTGATTTTATTTGTAACTCAAAGATCCTGCTATTATATACTATTATAACTTGAGGATGAAACTCTTCATAATGCTACCTTGCACTTAACTGGTTTTGACCCAAAAGCCCACAAAGTGCCTGACAAATGCAAAATGGTTTTACCAGAGACCTCGGAGGTCATTAATTATAGTTATATCCATTTTACACATATGCTAAGTGAGGGTTTCAGTACTTTGTACTAGAGCATGCAGTGACTTGGTACAGTGCTTGTAGTGAACTAGAGATAAGCATCAAAGTTTTTTGCCAGTCTACAAAATCTCCCTATGAACAGCCTCACGTCAGCCTTTCAGCTCGTATACTTGAGGACTGAGCATAGAGCAAAGCACAAATTTTCTTGGGAGGCACCTGTGATTACATAGCCAACAATCTTTCAGGATCCTAAAACTGTGCTGTCCCATGGCATGGAGTTGCCCAGAATTGCAAGAGGGTATTCCAACCTCAGCCCTCGATCCCACCCTGCAGTACATGTCCAACATTGCTCTTTTGAAGAGGAATGTGCAGAGCTATGGCCAGGATCGGCTGCAAAACTTACATGCGAAGAGTCCTTGAAGTGAGAATGATGAAACAGGCCTAGCATTATTTGCACTTTGGGTGTTGGGTCATGGTTTTTAGCCCTTCGGGAAGGAGAAGAGCTGCAGAACTGCGCCATCCCCCATTTTGTCTGGCATGTTGTTCAGCTGCCCAGGGAACTGAGGCCAGCTCTTCTTACAGACTATAAGGATTTTGGGGCTGGAGAAGCAGCACTGCACTTCTTGAAGGTCTCTGTAGAACGGCAGAAGTATCTTACAGAGTGTACGAAACTACCTTGTCTTGATGACGATATTATTACAGTGAAAGCATATAGATAAGATGCTCTGCCAAACGTCTGTTCTGTCCAAGGACTTACATCACCCTGTTCAATTCCACATGTAAACACCTTTTTGTCATTACTGGTCTTTTATAAAAAACCCTGTTTCCTCATGGCTTTACAGAAAATGAAGTGGCTAAGAAGGAACCTGAGCCAGAACTGCTGCATCCCCATCTAGGATTCTATCCATTAAATAAGTCCCTCATAGTCTTAACTTTTTGAACAATTAAAGTATTAATAAATTAATTATGTACTTAATTAATATGAGGAGGTAACAATCTGAAGTAATAGTATGTTGCAGGCAATCTCATCTTTTCTTGTTGAAGACAGCTTTAGCCTCTTAATTTCCAGTGGCCACTTCCAGCCCTGGAAGATATTGCAGTTACGGTCTGTCCCTGGCTCCTGGCTCGTAGACCACTGCATCACACCTTTCCAGCAGCCAAGGCAGAGAGGTGAGCACAGTCTGGTCCCTTGTTCTACACAAAGACTTACTGTGACATGCATCTCTACCGTCGCCCCTTTTACCTTTGTGTGACATTTCTGAATGTTTTGAGGTTTCTTTTTTTTGTTTTGTTTTGTTTACTTTAATTAAACATGACTAAACAATGATTCTCTGGGTGGGAATCATTCTTCGTAATAACCACAGTGTGCATACTAACTATACTAGAAATAAATCTTGTCTCTGACTAGTTAAAAATTGCAGTGATTTGTTGATGCTTTTTACCTGTCACTAGTAAGATATAAATATAAATAAGTAGAATTACATTTAAAATATCCATCACTTCACATATGGAGAGTGGCAATGAGTGGGCTGTAATAATAAAATATACTTTATAAGTGTCATAATCATTCAGACACCAGGAACTCATAAGCCACAGATCTGACATTCAGATGATGAATTGTGATTTTGTTTTAAAAGCCAGACATGTCAACTCCATGTGCATATTGGGAATTGTAGTTCAAGTGACCTCTGCTAAAACACTGACCTTAACAATGACTTTGTTTTACATTTCCCAGAAACTTTTTAAGTAGGTGTGATACTTTCCAAATGCAGTTGTTGCACTAATACTAATATAAAATAATTTAAAATATTTTTGACACCTTTGTTACGCTCATATATTATATGACACAGAAAATGAGATTCAGTGAATGGCTTAAAATTAATTCTATTTTGGGGTCTTGGTAACATCATAAACCCCTTGAGATTCACCTGTGTGATATATGATATCACTGGATAAGATGATATTCTTCTAAAACTCAACAGCTCATCCATTCTTGCATGCAATAAATAAATACATTAAATATACATACGGAGGAGTGTTTGTATTGGTACATATGAAAGCGGATTAGATAACACTCAAGGGATACTCCACAGACTGTAGGGATCTTAAATCTGATGGAGGCACGTTGATTCAGTGGACTTCAGAGACCTGGATTCTGCTTCCCTCTCGCTGCAAGTTCCTCCTGTGTGACCTTGGACACGCCATTTAAACCCAAATCTTAAATATATTTAGGCTCCTGAATCCTGTTGAGATGCCTGATTCATGCTGATTTCAGTGGGAATTTAAGATCTGAAAAGGAACTGAGCACTAAAATCCCTTAGACCATCAGGGCTGTGTTTCTCTGGGCTTCAGTTCCCTACTTTTAAATGGAGGTGCTACTAATTCACAGGGACTTCGCTTGGGTAAGAGCATAAAGAATCATAAGGCAGCATGGTCCTATGAGCTGTACAGACGTGTGAAGTCCTGTCTCTGATTCCCTATGAATAGCTGCATGCACTATATAGATATAATTATAGTCATATCAAATGAAAACACAATTAAGTTCCTGAATTGGAGCTGATTGGCATAACAAAGCTGAGATTTACTGCTTCCTTCACCAGACCAGTGCAGGTTCTAACACAAATCATGCCTCTTAGCCTTCAATTTGATAAACTTTCAGCTATTTTGACATGTAGAGCCAACTGCAGCCTACTCCATCCTGACAAAAAGAGCCTAACAAATGGATTTTCAGTCACCCACTGAACAGAGCTAGATGACAGATCTACATGAAATCCTTTTTCGAGGGAAGGCAGCCTTTTAACTTGATTGATGAAATTATATCTAAATCTGGTAGATTTGGGACTTCAAAGGCATTTTTGCCTACTTAGGGCATCCCAGATGAAGGGAGTATGCTATTTGTACCAAACTCCCATGCTCAAGTGGTTTGCAAATTGACCCCTTTGTAATAGGTTAAAGGTTCCGCGCTAGATAACGGTGGTTCATTTTGATTAATTATGTCAGGGAATTAATGTATGATTACTAACTTTTAGCAGACCCTGCTCTTTCTGACCTCGAGCTGCTTGTTTGTGTGGCTGGTTGTAATTTTCGACCAATGGGTTACGAGAGGTCACTGTGTGGTCAGCATATTTTAAACAAAGAAAAGGGAGGTGGGGAAGGGGGAGCAGAGAAACAGCAATCTCAGATCAGAGTGGATGGACTACAGTTTACTGGCCTGACAGGGGAGATTTGTTAAGTGTTTTAACAGTATTTTTATACATTTACCCTTTCCAATAAAATATTCTTCTGAAGAGCTAAGAGAGTGGCCTGGAAAGATGTTGGGAGGATAATTTAACAGTTGAATGTTAAGCCCATAATTGCACTTCATACTGGTTTCAATAGCAGCGAACCTTGTTAAAAAATAAATTGGGCAGAGTTCTGTTTAGCACTTGGATTGGCTGAGAGCAAGGCTGAAAGCTTCTTATTAAGCCAATGTCTGGGAAACGCTGCTTACAAATTTCTTAACCAATCACCGAAGAGTTAGCAAAGGTTGATAAAATAAAGTTTTATGGGGATTTAGCTCCATTTCATATTTTAAACTCTTGGGTGGGTATGTGAAGCAGTTCTAAAGACTACAAAGGAAATATGTGAGGCCCAATCCTGTGAAAACCTCTGCACACTGAATCAACTGTATTCACTGCGTTCAATACTGTATTCAAGAGAATTGCTCATGCTGAAAGAGAAGACTTCACTTAGGTCTTTACAGGACATTAGCTATACTATGAATATCATTGTAGACTACTGTGTATATGAAGGGACTAGGAACCAGGATCCTTAAATTCTCCCAGTCCTTGCACAAACTTGCGGTCTGATCCCAGTAGAGATCTTGAGACAAGAAAGATCTAACCACATACTTTTAAAGCAACTAAAGTAGGGCTTAAGTTTTAGAGACGTTACTTGGTAAGAGCCATTGGGACTGTGGATCCTTATCACTTCTGAAAATCAAGCCTAAATATACACAGAATTAGGTAACCAGCTGCAAATGTAAAAATCAAATTGCTGTTATCATCCCTGGGCCTCACTCTTACGTTAAAAAAATGGGTCTAAAATATCTACCTTATTTATAGGATCACTGAAAGACTTAGTTCATTAATGTTTGCATTGTGCTTTATGGTCCTTAGATGAAAGGCACTACTGATGCTTAAAGAATGATTATTATTATTATTATTATAATACTTTTTGTAAGAACAATAGGCACATTTGTTTTATTTTCCACTGTGCCCCTTCAAACACCAGGGTGACCGGTTAAGCTGTAATCAGAATAAGGGTGAAGACTTTGCTGAAACTTCTCCAGTTTGTTTTAGAAACCCCAGTTTTGCTTTACTCTTGGTTGTATCTTTTTGCATACCTGCTGAACTCTCTAGTTGGCTTTAGATCCCCTTAATTTTGTTGTTCCTTGAAAAATGTGCTCTTGCAAAACTATCTTTTGCATTTCAAGCGAGGACAGTGTAACAAAGCTTTGTAAAAGCAGAAAGGGGTGCTATCTGGACTAAAATGTGCGGTGTTAGAGGGGTCAGGAAAGAATACTTAGAACTAAAAATGTGAAATTCACAGAGTAAGAGGAAGAATTAGACGGGAGAAAGAGATGGGAAAGGTAATGATGAGAAGACTGCATATGGAGGCAGAGATAGCAGGGGTGCCAAATAAGCTGAGAAGCTAAAGTAGAGAGAAAAATAAGTATTTGGAATTGTGTACACACATACAAACCTGCATACACATCTGTTACGGTTTGCTAAAATTGCCTGGCTCTTCTGAAAAGTCACCTCATACAAAAGGAAGATAAGCAAGATTTAAGATTTGTTTCAGTGGCACTGGGTAAAGCAAATCTTAGGACTGAAGGCTGAGCTCTTACAATCAGTTGGCACATTGCTGATCATTGCTGATTGCCCTGCAGCTTTTATAGGCCAATCCACAGTAAACGTAATTCAAACCAGTGTCTTTTGCCACTTAGTAAAGACTTGTGTCAGGCTGACAATTCCTTAGGCCAGTGTCCCGTTCACAGAGGGAGGTACGAACAGGTACTTCAGGCAGAAGCAACCTACAGAGCATCCTGACCCTGCTCCAGGAGCAACAACCAGAAATACAGTTTCCTAGTCCCTGCTTTGACTATTAGATGCAATTGCCTCTTGAGCTCCTCATTTAATGGAAAGTCTCACAGCTGCTGTCAGAGCATGAATGTCACTATTATTTACTTATTTAGTCATTTTACAGTAGTGTTAGGGATCTCAGGCAGGTCATTGTACACACATTTAATAAATGGCAATCCTGCCTCAAATGATTTACAATCAAAGCTGTTGATTCAGGAAAGTACTTGCACATACATGCTCTTCAAGTAATCACAAAAGCACATGTTAACTTGCTGTCATACATCAGATAAA
Organism: Athene cunicularia; assembly: GCF_003259725.1. Classification (NCBI taxonomy): domain Eukaryota; kingdom Metazoa; phylum Chordata; class Aves; order Strigiformes; family Strigidae; genus Athene; species Athene cunicularia. Next base: position 13,111,659 of record NW_020799112.1, read on the forward strand.
AACTTCCTTCAATGCTATCTCTCCAGAATTATGTCCTGAGCTGAAAACATAACAAACTGTGGGAAAATAGAGTTGTAGGGGAAGTAAGGACTTCAGGATGTGCTGGCAGTGTTATAACATTTTCAGACGGGTTTTATAGGAAAATGAGATTTTTGCAATCATGTTGTCTGTCTGTCTATCTACCTCTAATTCTTAAACTTGGGCAATGTCAGCCACACTTGGCAGAAGGATAGGCAGTGCTGGATTAAACATAGGTCTGTGGGCACAAGCACGAAGTCCTCCATTTATATAGAGTCCCCAAAGGGCATCGAGTGCTGGAGTCTGCATGGCACCCAGGTGCCTGTGAAGCAGGAGGCTAAAGCAACACAGGCACAACCATGCTTTTAGCCACGTGAGAGCCTACACTGCAAAAAGGTCAAAATATCAGGTTTTAGAAGTTCCACTTCCCATGGAACTGCTGGCTTATTTGTTTCTGAGCATAAAGGAATGAATTTCTGAGCCCTTTTGAAGGTGAAGGAAATTTGGTCTTGCTTCCTATGGAGCAATGACTGTACCCTGTCACACAGCCTGTAGGGACAGAAAATATTTGTTTCCTTTGTTAATAGGGAAAAACAAAGCAAATTAGGAGCAACCAGCTTTGGGGCTGGTAAAGAATATGTCAGGCCTTGGTTGCTTTTTACATGTTTGTACATCAGAGACTTGCATTTTTATGCTCTTGCGTGTGCCCAGGTTTTGGTGCTTGCACATGCACTGATTAAAGAACAACTCTCAACAATACTCTTTAATTTAATGATCTTAATAAGCACATGGGGGAAGTGTCTTTACTGTATAGACACAAACAATGCTACATGCTTCAACATGAAACATAATTAGGGTGTGCAGTAAAATAAAGGGGTGAGGGGGAAGGGGACATTTTTTTAAAAATGAGAACAGAGGTGACTTCCAACAAAACTTCAAAACCAGCTTGGCTAACAATGAACATAGCCCCATTCTTTTTAATCATCAACAAAATCTATCACACATGTTCTTTCAAGTAAAGTTTATTAGAAAGAAATTGCTACTAGAGAACCACATGTGAGCTCTGACTTGGCAAGGTCAGGCCAGGGCAATAAACCCTTGAACTTTACAAATATGCAAAGCTGACATAAATAACAAATTAAACCCAGCCAGGTGTAGAGCTGCAGTGAGCCGCCTGCCAGAAAGATTCAAACTCTGGCCAGCGTGACCTCTGTTAGCTTGTGTGGAAAGCAGAGGCTTATCTCCTTGGCTTGTTGTCCATTAGGGTTCATACCTGTGGGCTCAGGTTACCTTTTTCTTCTCATTAGCTTAGAAAAATTATATCACTTAATTAGAGGTGTTTGTCCAGCTTCTGGGTGTCCTCAGGCATTTGAATGCGTTGCTGGGTGAGTGCTGATTTTGTCAGAGCTGGAGACTGGTGTTTTGGGTCCTCTTTGAGGAGTGAGTCCAGGATCAACTACAAGGGAGAGTGTGGAGATGCCTCTGCTGCAGGATTTGGTGAGATGGGACAGGGAAGAGAAGACTGGGGTTTTTGACGACTGTACGGGGTGGCATATACCACTGAGAGCCGAAATCTGAAAATTAGTAAATATAAATGTACCATAAGCTGGTTGACTGGCCCTGTGAGCCCTCTGAGAGCTGCTGCATGTGCGGCTTATGGACTTACACATCGCCCGACTGCTGTTAGGGATCAAGCTCAGAGAGGTGCTTTAGAAAAAGGAGCCAATCCCTGCACCAATTTTAGCCATAAATGTTGCAAATTCTCTGTGTAATCAGGACTTCATTAGAGGTGTAATTCTCACTGCGATCAATCACTGTATCATTCTGCGGATCACCGCCAGATTTCCAGAGGCATTCATCTGCAGATACATCATCTCAGTGGGATTTTCAAATGTGTCTTAAGCGCATAAGCACCTAACTTCCACTGAATGCTCAAGGGGTTTTTAAAATCCCACTATGTGTCTCTCTATATCTTGCCCTTAAACAAGTGCTTAATTTTAAGTGCAGGTAGTTTCATTGATGTGTATAGTACTACTTGTGTGGTTAAACATGTGCTTAAATGCACTGTTAAACCATGGCTGTAATGGGTGGGGGAGGAATTTGATGCAAACATACAGCACTTTAAATATAAATGTTTCCCCATCGCACCTCAATTTTTGGATACTGGTTTGAGGCAGAAGCAGTAAAAACAGAAATGTTACTAGACTTGAAAATTGAGGAAATTTGCTCTGAGAATCACAAAAAGGGAATAATATGGCACGCTGGGGCATGATATTCTACAGAATCCCTTTACAAGTGTAACCAGACTTTACAACATCTTTGCCATGAGAATTGTTTTGACTTTTCTTTTTTTTTAAATGCAAAGCCAGACCTCTTACAAAAACACTTACCCTGAGAGGCAATACTCTGTAGTGACTACAGAGCTGTTGTATCATCTTCAGCAACGCATTTCACCTCTCTGTGCTTCTATTTTCCCTCCCACTGTCTTTACTATTTATATTATAAGAACTCTGGGGCAGGGACGGTCTCTGTGTTTGCATAGCTCTCTCTGTAGTGGTGGTGTCTCTCTGCTGGGACCGCTCAGTGCTGTCGTTAGTAAAATCTGGTGACTTTCTCTGAGCAGTTGGGAAAAAAAACCCTCTTTCATAGTTACTTTGGGTTTTAGTCTTGTCTCTGAGTCACAGGTTATGTCTCTTCAACACGTGAGGTTTATATAGACTTGTTAAAGAGATCTGTCCTGATAAATGGGTCGGATGCTTTTTATAGAGTTCTCCACTGGGTCCACTCCATCATAATGAAGCTTCAACACAGGCCTCCACAGAGCTCCAAGAGAGAAATATGGGAAGGAGAAAGTGAAGGGAGATTGGGTGAGTTTACACTGTGTGTTAAGTGGAAGAGCTGCAAAGAGGTTGGGAGACTTGTCATGACATGCAATTAAAGGCTCCTCTGGGAGTGTCTGTATAAACTCTACACATAGCAGAAAGAAAACAGACAGCTGACAGTTGTACTGTGAAGTCTTAGAAGAGTATACAGTGTTCACTGCTGACAGTCAAAGGCAATTTTGCCGAATTCTGTGAAGTCTAATCACTTTTACTCAGAGTTAGGGACAGTTCCTGTTGAAGAAGAGCTTGAATTTCTGTTCTAGCTGTTATGAGTTACCTTCCAGGAACCTCTCTTGACCTGAACCTGACACACACTTTGTTTGTTTTAGTTATGTTTCCATTTGACGAAGGCCCTTACTAGTGCTTTTTTGCCTTTGCTATTGATGGTGGCTGGAGCATGTGACAGGTATCCCGTCTGCCTGGGTTCCTATTCAGAGCACATCCTGTGACTCTTGGGTCAGGCTTTTGTTGTGTGGCTCTCAGATTTTGTAACAGGGGTGTATGCGCATGTGTGGCACATCCAGAAGTGCAGATGAAAAGATGAGTTCTGCAGGTCTTTGAGCACCAGAGAGCAAATATTAAATCTTCCCTGGAAGGACCCAGATCTTAAGTACCTTGAGAACTGTGTTGATAGTTGAGGCTGCTGGTTCGGAGAGGAAGGACAAGAGGAAATCTGATCTACCAACTCTTTCAGCCCCATTTTCCTTCATAGTGTTGAGAAACCTGAATGAGAATCTGAGTTGGTTTGAGGTTGAGTGACTACGTGATATATTTAATCAGAAGGAAATCTCCACAGGTCTGCAGCGGAACTTGTGGTCAAACTGAAAAAGAGCTTGGCACAGTCAGTGGAGACAGAGGTCCAAACCTCTATCTGCCTTATTCAAAGCAGATTATTTAACCTATTTTTCACTTAGTGACCTGGGTGAGGTCCCCAGGCAAGAGGCTTCTGGCTATTTTGGTCAAGGCCCACATTTACCATAACACTTCAGTGGGTCAGTATTGCAAGATGGCTTCTATTTACTCCATCAAGAACCCTGTTCCATGTCAGGGAGTGTCTTGTTTCTCTTATTCCTGTAGTTACTGAACAAAAAGGAGGAAGTCACTAGGCCAAAGAAGTAGAGAGAGAAATCACACTCTCTTTGACTTCTTTTAGCATTCCATGTGCAGGTCCTTAACAAAAAAGAAGCAAGATGTAGAGACCCTGAGCATCATTCACATAATCACAGACATTATCACAAAATATTCTGGCTATTTATTTTTGGGATGGAATGACTTTACTATACAAAGACCTTAGAAGTTCTATAGAAGGAACTCAAGTAGATTTTTATTTCTTTCTAGATATAGGGGAATGGCAAATGAGAAGAAAACAACTTGGAATCCACTAGAGAATTTAGAGTGCAAATTTAATTTATATGGAAAGACTGTGGTGATGGGAAATATAGAAAACTCTTAAGTTTTGATGGTTGGACCAGGCTCAGAGCCTAAAGGCATATATCACTGAAGAGTATTAAATATTTAAAAGAAGGTTTATTTAGAGTCCTCAAAACTGACAGGATCTTAAATACAAGATCATATGGCAAGAAAGCTCAACATCATTCTTGTCAGGGTGAATTAACTGTGGTCTATAGCCCTGTATAAATAAGCAGCCATGGAAATTCCCAGCTTCATTTAAAGTCCTGAAAAACAAAATCATCTCCACTTAGAAGACAAAAGAATAAGTCCAGGGTAGGAAGAAAGAGGATAGACTCAAGCTCTCTGAGCAATTTTATCAGCCCATATTTCTCAGGTAACTCCTCAATTATTTTAGAGCAGAATACAGAAGAATTGTATTTCAAGGATCCATTGTTTATTGCCCAGTGCAACTGGCATTGGTTGAAATGAATAACATTTATAATGCATTTCATGATACAATTTTTCAGTTAAATCTTTCCCTTCTAGGTGTTTCTTTGAGCTTTTGGGGAAGTGCTTCTCCTCAGGGGAGGAAGTTGCTATTATTATTGTAAGGAGATTCAACCAGGCTGTACCTTAGAGACTCATTGAGAGTATTCATCTGTATCTTTCTTTTTTAATCATTCCCACTACCGCATCCCCTCCTGCCTCAAAAAATTGCTCCCCTTGCTTAGACTGCTGAAATTTGTGGCAACACAGAAAATAGCTTGGCCCAGTAAATTGTGGTGAAGACCAGTGTGTTGGTCATGCTGGTGTAAAGGACATGGGTGTCCCTGACAGAAATGGTCGACCCTAAAAAGGAGACTTGGCCAAGAGCTGCAGGGGTGTACGTGCTGTGTTATGGCAGTGTGGACCTTCTCTTACCTTGCACATCACAACATGTCTTGGCAGGGTTTTAAGGATTTTCACTATGCCAAAACTCTCCTTCCTATGCTATAGCTGAGAGCTGCCAACATGGCATTTGTACTGCTGTGGAAGCTTTTCTCCAGAAGGTCAGTGGGGGAGTGTAATCAGTTTAGAACTGGGTGTTGTAACTTACTTGAATGAAAGATTTTTTTCTAAAGGTGACATTAAGATGAAATATTTAAGATAAACCAGAAGATTTGACTGGAAATTCACAATGTCCCTCTGAAACAGTCCATGCTGATTTACTGATCTTCCATTTTCAATTTATGAGCTGAGACCAGAGTATACCACTGGAGGATGAGAATAGAGTAGTCATATTAGAGCCAGCTCATATATCCTACAGACAGACTTTGGAAGAATTAGAAAGTATAATAAAGTGCTTGTCCCTTTAAGACACTGCTTGGCTCCTTGCCAATTTAGATCCTGGAGCATTAGATATTTTAAAAGCCCTTAAAACTGTCTCTTTTCTTCTTTTTTTTTTTTTTTTTTTTTTTTTTTTTTTTTTTTTTTTTTTTTTTTTTTTTTTTTTTTTTTTCTTTTTCTTTCCTTTCCTTGTCTGAGGTTTTCACCTTTTAACAACGAAGAAACAAGGGTAGGAGCATCCTTTGCTTTACAGCTTTCTCCACCTACAGCTTACCGAGGGTTGAATTCTGTTTCCCATCACATTATTTTAAATATGAGATAACTCTTTTGAAGGCAGAGCATGTATATGACATGTATAATAGAGAGAAAACATATCTTATTTTAAAAAGCACATTCTCGGTTTTCCATAAAAGCAGTAACACTGGGATACACAAAGGCACCCAGGTACTTTTCAAGCATATAAATACTGCCAGGACACTGCAGTGACCTTTGGTCTCCCACATTTTCAGCTAATGGTCACCGTATGTGGCAAAAAAGCTAACCCTTCAATTGCTGTGGGACCTGACTGGGGGCTTGGGTGTCTTGTTGGAGGGCAGCCACCTTATCAGTGAGCTCAGTGGCCCTTGGGTCAAATGCACAAGTGCCACTGTGTGCTCTACTGCAGTGCCCAGTGCAACACACTCCATGTGGCTACTCCTCCCAGGGAGAGTCAGAGGGCTTTAACGGTATCACAGTGATTCTGGAAGTATTTCTAGAGCTAATTTTGTTCAAAATCAATGCCTCTGCTAAGGGGCTAACTGCCTAAATAATGATTTTGTTTGAAGGTACTATCCCAGGAAGTTTTTTTGAGAGTTCTGTTTTGGCTGAGCTTTGCAATATAGTTTGATGCAGGAAAGAGGAAAGGTGATTTGGGGCAAGGATAAAGAAAAACAACAGGCCATCATCTTGGGTTCATTTTCCGAACAATGGAGTGGAGAAAGGAGCCATGGATCTTTTTGTGTCATAGCAGATGAACGGAATCTTGCAATTCACTCCACTGTTTGCTGTTCCTTCAGACCTGACTTCTGTCTGGAACTCAGACAGAGATCCCCTCCAGTTTTAGGCAGCAATTTCTTCTCATGCAGTTGGAAGATTAAGCCTGCTGAAAGACCTCTTTAAGGGAGGATTCAATGTTCCTTTCCTCTCTTCCTGGAGATTATAAGATAATGCATCTGGAACAACATTAGCTCATCCAGGTCTGTGGTTTTATTTTTGATAATCAAATCCCAGAAATCTCATTCTCCATCTGCCTGAACATATTTTTGGTTAAGGGGTAGGTATCAGCTAACACACATGGCTGTGGTCAGATATTGTGAGATCTTCTAAACACGAACAGAAAATTTCCATCCTCTAAGTTATATCTAAACATTCCTTTTTCTCTTGTGCTCTATTTTCTTTCTGCAGCTGAGAGAGTTATGGTAGTTCAGGCCAACAGAACATGTTTATTTCTCCTTTGGTAGTGTTTACTCAGCAGACTCCCAAACTTGGGTTCAGCCTGCATTTACTCTCAAATGAGAATTATTTTGATGGCCTCAGCCTTATTTGGTATAGTGCAGTGTCCATTTGTGTCAAGAGCTAGCATTAAGTCATTGTAAGTCTGGATTAAGTGTTAAGGGTACAATGAAGAGTCTGTGGACATCTTGTTAGGAGACAGCTGGCCAAATGAAAGTAGGCTTCCTTCTGAGTTTCAGCAACATCTGTATTCCCAAACAAGAGTATTTCTTACAAAAGCAAGTGGGTTTTCTGTCAAGTTTAGCCTAGAAGTGAGATAATTATAGGAAAAAAGCTGAAACACATCTTAGAAGCTTTTAGGAGCTTATGACACTTTGTTTGGCCTTTTGTGAAAGCTATTAGTCATTTATCCCCTTTCAACAGCAGAACACTGGCGTGCAACATCTGTGCTCTCCTTCACCTTAACGCTTCCTCAGGATCCCTGCAGCTCAGATGGAGTAGGTGTTCTTCCTACTGTCTCCTGCCTTGGGCGTTTGACTCGCTCTGTCTCACAAAGTTTTGTATTTTGTCAGTGAGGACATCACATTTTTAGGGATTTAAGCGAAAGTAATTTTCTTATAATGTTAATTGTATAATGTGAAATCGTTCTTACCTTATAACATCTCTAATTATTAATCATCTATCTAATAAAGAAATACATAAAGGACAGCAGTTTCAATTCCATTCATATAAATGATGAAGACAAATAAGATTTGTGCTTTTTGATCAGTCATGATGCTCCGATTTTTAACCTTATCTGAAACTCTCTAACACTTTTTTAATAAAGTGGGGCATCTTATTCTAAAGCCCTTCATGATCAGTCAGTCCTGTAGAAGACATTCTCAGTGCAGCTTTTATGTTGTCTAAACATCCCCAACTGTATTTATTCTTAAAAGAGTTAGAAGGGAGCAAAAAATCCCCTTTTTTTTAATTTTTTTTTCTCCCAACAAGAGTAAATTTGTTCTTGTTTAAGAATCATAACAAAAAAGAAAAGTGTTTTCTTTAGTAAATCAATTACATTTCAAAGTTTTATTTTTACCTATATGAAATATTGGTTCTCTCATTTCAAATTTTGCTCAATCATGAAGGTTATTTAACAAATTGGTCATCAGAAGTTGCCTGGATTCACTGTGTTGTTAGAAAAATTTCAGCTGCTTCTTTTGTTGAACTTTTTTTTTCCATGGAAGTTGCACATATCCACGAGATGATGATAAGCAGACTGGGGAGGGATCTGAACAAATTGCCCTGCATTTTAGCCCTCAATTATAGAAGGTGATCTTATGAAAACAAGAAGTGAAGTCTTGAAAGGTCTCTCAATTGCAACGGGAAATAATTCATGCCAGATTGTTCCTTGCTAGTACCAAGGAGATACTCTTATAAATTGGTTAATGCAGAGTTGATGTACATATTTTACTCTTAAAAGATAGTTTCTTTGGTTTTCCAAACTAATCAAACCAGCTCAGTTACGAGCCTAAATGCCAGTGAAAGTCAGTGAAGAATAAAACACTTGAGTCACGAAGCATTTGAAAATGCCCTGATGGTGCAGTGAATCCTGACTATGTAGCAACAACATTAACCAGGCAAATAAAAGGTCTTCCAAGTTATGAAATCTGTTATCATTCAAAGGGTGAACTGAGAGAAATCAGAGTGGCTTCATGACAATTCATCTGATAGTCTGACTGTCAAAATAACTGCTTTATAAACTACAGGAAGATGTGTGTCAGGGCCTTTGCCATCTCAGATCTGCAGAAGAATGGAAAGATACCACAGTGAGTTATCATCATAATATTTTTCATTCACAAAGCTTTTGAGTGACTCTATAGATGGAGCAAAGGGAAAGTGCCTGATCAAAGCTGTCTACCTTTGCAAATAAAGACTAGTGGTGAAATTATTTATTCCACTTAAAGGCAATGACAAGTTGAAGTTAGGTTTCTGTGAAGTTACCTCTTCACTCAGTGAAAGCATATGATTGCTGCTTGGGTGGCTGTATCAGCTCAGGTGCCTGCACAATTGAGTCATTTTGCAAATTGGTGCATGTTCATGTGAATAGTAGCACAAGTTATTTAAAATGGAATCTGGAAAGGAAGGGGTTTTCTTCATCATTTACTTCTTCCCACAAGTCATCACACAGTTTATATAACTTCAGCCAGATCTGGACTAACATCATTGCCCTGCAGCTCAGGTGAGTCCCACACAACTCAGGTAGTAACCAGAATAGTGTTCTCCAAATATTCTATGAGAGAACCATTTGCAAACAGTTGTAAGCTGCCACTTGATCATATAGGTTGCTAGCAAATATTTATGGTTAACAAAAGCATCGACAGGATGCTGGATTGATTCGCAAACACTTTTTGGCACAGAAAATTTATCCAAATACTAGATGAGTAATATTTGAAGGGAGTAATTAGGACTGCTCTGTAGGCAAGCTATATTTGAAAATCACATTTTCTCAACAAAAGTGTCTTTGAAAGTGGGATAAGTTGCTCAGTTTTACCTACACCAGCACAAGCTGCATGTAATTAAAAAAAAAAGTGAAAACCCCCCGAAGATTGATTCAAACGATTCAAGCAGGCCAGGTGAATTTGAATTTGTTCAAGATGAAGACTGCACAATACTTCACTAGAGGTTCTCAAGTAGGACACAAGATCCCGCAGAATGAATTAATGCAAGGGGACTTGCTCTTTTCCTTTCTCATATGTAAGGTTACTCCTCCGTGGGCATGGTTCCTGCTCTGCTAGCTTATTTCTGCCTCAGGGGAAGGACATTATTTACTAAATCTGTTTTGGGTTTTAAATAGGAGGTTTTGCATTGAAATACATGTCTGAGCCAACCCAGCAGAACTTGTGAGATCTGACAGGAGCAGAGGAGAGGCAGCGGTAGACCAGAATGGCTGCCCTCAAAAAATAGGAGATAAATATTACAACTGAAAGGAAACCTCACTTCCTGCATTTGTGGGCTTTGTTAATGTGTAACATGCACATATTATAACTACTTGGTGACAGACTCAAAACCCCCTCCGGCTTTGGGATTCTGTTCACTACTTTTAATCATAATTTAGGTGTGAGGGTTAGGATTAACAGCAGGCAAACATTAACCATGGCCGTTGGACCTCAGCAAGCCTACCAAAATTGGAGAGTGGGTTAGCCAAGAGAATAGTCATTGGGGAAAAATGAAACTCAGATGTACTGAAAATGTGAAAGAAATTGCAAGCAGCACAGGGAAGGAAGTTGATCGGACAAAATAGGGAACCTTTGCAGCTCTTAATAGAAAAGGTGAAATTCAGTAAAAAAAAAAAAAAAGCAATAGAAAGAACGAATAGGAGAAAATAATGATATGTGAAAAGGATGCTTATCCTTTGCAAAGGAGGGCTCTGAACCCGTAAAACATGGCAAGGATTCATATTACCATCTTTTGGCCTTGGTGATTTGCACTGTGGCAGTGGAATAAAACTCTGGGATACATGGGAAAGCTACGCTGATGTGGTGTGGGTAGGTCCAGAAGATGGCTAAGCAGGGTGAACAGGAGGAGTGTGGGAGAGCTGTGTGTTATTTGTTAAAGCAAAGAAGTTATCGCTGCTTTGTCAGGTGGGTTGAGGCAGAACTCTCATACTTCTGAAAGTAATACCAGATCCCAAGGGCCGGCTGCATGGAAGTCCCCTCTGTCCACAGTGTTCATTAGGCCATTTGCCTCTATAAAGATCAGACAAATTTATGTTGAGCTAGGTCACATGAGGCCAAAACCTCACCTGCTTCAGGCTTTCAGGACTGTACTTTAATGACAATTTAGGATCTAATGGAAGGCCAGGAAAAGGGTTATTTTATATCTGGAATATACTAGTATCTAAGACCGAAATGATGTAATATATCTGATTGCACATTATGTATAAATCAGGACAGCTCTTAGTAGAAGGACCATATGTTCTCCACCCCAATGGAGATTTACACAGATTCCTGGGACTACCTGCCTGGGTTGAGGTGGTGTGACTTTGTTTTCTCCCTTCCCGAAAAGCTTGGCCACAGCGCTACAGTCAAGCTGGCCTTAAAAAAACAACCAACAATAGCAACAATGACAAAAAAATCCCCAAAGCGAGCAAGCGCGTAGTCAGGCATTGCTGCCATAAAGCTCAGAGCATTCTTTAGGAGTGGGGGGCGGGGGGGGTGTGAGTTGCTGTGTTCCCCTGGAATGCAGCGAATGGCTTGTAAATTAGAGTCCCTAATGAAACCGCACTGGTGTCCAACTGCAGCAATCATCTGGTTAAAATCAGGCAGTAATTCCACTAATTTTACTGCCCTTCTTCCAGCCCTCAACGCCTCATTTAGGAAAAAATGTTTATGTTCCCCTCAAAACACCTGCATTTTAACTTCGGTCCCCAAAGCAATTATTTTTATTTTATTTTACTTTTAAGACTTTCTGTTGTGAAATGCAGCATCCTTCGCTTTTCTGTACTGAAGCACATGAATGACCTGGGATTCCCAATCTTCAGACATGTTTAACTAGTACTGCTTTTCTTGCACACTTCACAAGCTTCACTATCCTATATATTTTCTGCCCACAGCTGCTGTCCAGAAGTGTTTAGGATATATATTCTTCTTCTCCACCCCCCCAACCCCCC
>NW_020799112.1:13123468-13147179 GCF_003259725.1 Athene cunicularia
ACCCCCCCCCCCCGCCATCAGTAAATGATGAAATAAAACTACGTAGAGCTGTTTACATTGTGACTAAGGAAGTTAAGGTTGATGGAGGTGATAGTGACTGACACTTATCCAATTTCAGGCTTTCCAAAACGTCTGTGGCTCTTATCATGATTTAGTCTCTACCAGACCTTGTAGACATTAAACAACAAGAATGAGCACTATTCTCACTCAGAAAAAGAAACATTATATAGTGGATGCTGGAACACTACCATGATGTGCTGTGAGATCTTACCATCTGCTGTTCCATTAGGGTGAGTTATTCATTTTGTCTCCTTGGTTTCATGTTCATTTAAAGCTTTGATAGATTATGACTAAAGATCTCCTTCAAAAGTTGTAAGCAGATATTCCCAGCCTGTGATGATACCATTTCTTGAAGCACAGGCATCCCAGACAAGGGAAATAGGATTCCCATAAACAGTCAAATGTCTTCCTTTCTCTTCAGTCCTCACAATTCTGAAATATTTGGCCTGCCAGCAAATTTTTGGGGAAAATAAATAAATACAGAGGCACACCCATTCCCCAACCAGCTGTGAAGTTCTCCATCCAGTTTACTGAATTGCTACAGTCCTTTTAATCAGTGCAAAGATTCACTCAGGCCAAGGTGTGCCAGTGCTGGGGTATCGATCATCTGCTCAAGGCTCCTCAGTACAATAAAGCCATACCAGGTAAGAAAAACTGGGTGTAACATCAAATTCCCACCCTGTTTCACCTTGGAGGATAAAGAATCAAGAGTATGCAAAGTACTGCGGCCATCCATACGACTGGGTTTTGTAGTTATAATTTTCCATACTAAACAAATTACAGAGGGAACGCTAATTTGTTGAAGCTAAAAGTTAAGCTTTCTCTAGATAGCAAGGAAAATGCTGGGCATGGTGGTTTCTGAAGAAGTAGCTTCGAGAAAGCTGTAGCTTGAAGCGTTCAACTCAGTTGTGGGGCACCAGGTCCCACTTCCCACTTTCTTGGATTCACACCAGTGTAGTATGCTCTTGCTGTTAGTAAGCCTGGAGTCAAACACGCCTAAAGATGAAGGCAGAAGAGTGGTTTGTTTTGGTTTCTGGGTCATCTGGGAAACGGCAAAATCTTTGATGTCCTCCCAGTAGAGATTTAGAAATCTTTGCCCCCCACAACACCAGAAAACTGTTTTCTTCCTTGTGCTGCTGCTTAGATAATCTAGTTATTCTGGACACATGGCAAAATAAGTGGGAAGACTGTGCTGATTGCACTGCTGGAGACCCAGGGATCCAGCACCCTACAAGTATGCAGAGAAGGTCTGCCACCCCTCGGGAGGGATCTTGGCCTTTTTGTGCTGAGTTGAAGGGTAAGAGCAGAAGCTGGTCATATCCACTGAGGGCTGAGGCCCACAGGGAGGGAAGCAGAGCAATTCTGACTCCTTACCACACTTGGTCACAAGAGGAGATTAAGGAAAAAGAGAAAGGTGTATTGACAGCACCCAGAAACACTGGGGGTGGGGTGTGGGGGGAGGCAGTTGTTCAGGCAAACCAGCAAAACCAGGCGTAATCTCAAACTTCAAAGAAAAAAATTCCTCAGAGCTAATAGGTCCCAAATCAAAATACGGTCAGGTATGGAACATGTGGTCACCACAGCATCCTGGAGGCTGTGAGAGATGAAGGCTTACAAAAGCAACTGGGATTCTTCCTCTGTTGTGTTTTCTTTGTTGTTGTTGTGTTTGGTTTTTTTTTTTTTTAATTTATTTTTTTTAATATTTTTTGCTTGCCTTCTTTCTTTAAGTCTTTGTTTTGGTCTCACTGCGTCTGAACTCCCTTGGACTTGATGGTGCAGGCCTACAGCTGAGCAGAATATACAAATGTAATCTCAATAATAAACGGGAATGAAGGAAATATCATACTGAACACTGTATCACATCCAGTTTTAATTAAAATTATCACAACCAGATTTATGTTCGGTGTAACTTTTCCTGCTGTTTCCAGGTTGTATTTATTTTCTAATTTGATTGTTTTTCAGTGCCATTTATGAAAGCTGCCTCCCAACCAGAGATAATGCTGCATTTTAACACTTTAGCTGAGCTTGTACTTTCAATGAGCTTTCTCCTTTTGAAATTTACTCGATTTGACATCTTTCTGAGAGCTGGCAGAAGCAATGTGTAACTTGATGGCTTAAAACGCACAATCGTTGGAAGGTAAGGAAGCAGCCTTTCTTCAGCTGACTCTTATTATGAACTCACTGCTGGGACTGAGACTCCAAATCAGCAAATATCATCCCATTAAGGTCAAAGAGTCTGTTGAAGAGTGTGGTGTCTGTATGAGAAAAAGAGAAGGTAGGGGAGCTTCCTGTCTAAGGTGTTAAAGAAAACCTATTTGAAGGCCTAATCTTTGAATTTCTTTAGGGAATATCATTCTTCTTCTTTTAATTTGAATGAACTCAAAGCTTCAAACTCCTGGTGTTTCTTCCGATGTTTAGCTAAAATATACCAGAAGTGATAACGGTTCCGTTTTACCTCTGAGATTCATAGTTGATTGAGTCATTAATAATCTCCTAATTTCTATGTTTTCCTTTCTTTCTGTCTTCAGGGATCTCTGGAAGCTAAATAAGAAAAAAGGTATTTTACTGGGAGCTTTTTTGCAGTTTGACAGGTGAGAAGTAGAGAAAGAAACTGCTTTTCATAAGGAAGCAGCACAGCTAAAATTAAAAGTAGGACTTGGCTCTTAACAACTCTAAATTACTAGACAATTTGAAACCCACATTTCACTGCTTGACTTTTTGCTTTGAGAAGTCAAACCAAAACCCCAAACACATCCATTCTCAAACCTTGGGAGATTTCACATCCTGATCTGAGCTTTGCAACATGCTCCCATTTCTGATTAATGCATACCAATCCTACTCTGTTATAAAGTCAAATCAATGCCAAATGTGGTGGTGATTTTTTGATAGGGAATAAGCAACATCCACCAATATATTTAACACAGGTCAGTAGACAGCCTACAGTCATGACAGTCTTGAACTAGTGACCTAGAAATGAAAGACTCCTTAATCCCTTTACCAAATCCTAAACCACTCAATTCCTGCCCCACCTCAGCAACCAAGGTCTTTTATAGATGTGCTGGAGGGTAATATGTAAGCCAGCAGAGTGTAAATTAAAGAGGAAAAAAAGGCTCTACTTGCAATAACATCGTAATTGTGGAATTTGAGAAAATATGGGACTCAGGAGAGGTCTTCAGTCAGCTTGTCTCAAATTCAGCGCAAATTTATTCTGAGAATATTTTGGCACCTGCAAACAGCCCAAAACTTTTATAAGCATCATAGCAGGGGAAAAGTGATGCAAGTGAAAGACTGCAGATAGACTCAGAAAAAGGTCTTGATTGTTCATCTGACCTGTTGGCTTCCTCTGCTGCTACAGGAGTTTACTTTTATGACTGTCTAACTTCACTGATTACCGCAATGACATTACAAAGTCACACTGGCATACAATTTGAGTGTTTAATCAGATCCCTTATTTCAGCTCTTCAAGGATAAAACTCATGCCTTGGAAAAGAACAGCAGCCTCAGCCCATTCATCTCTTAAATCCTATGTTGTTTAATCTTCTATCACTTGAATCTTCATTTTTGTCCTGGGATTGCCATGTGAAGAGGTTCCCTTTTGTGTTTTTCTTAGCCCTTCTCATAGGTCCTGACAAGCTGTACCATAAGAAAAGTATTCATTTCGGAAGCTGTTTCCTATAACAGAACCTGAAAAAAGGAGTGGGTTTGAATTCTAATTGAATTCAAAGCTACACAGCACAGAGCAACAACAGCAAACTCTGTGCCTGTACAGTTGGAATTTTGCTGCCAAATGTGGTTAAACAGTTTTTCACTTTTCCCCAAAACATGAACATTGTCTAAGTAGAAAAGTATTTCCATTTGTAGAAGGGACTTTTTTTCATTTTGTACATCTGCAGGCATAAAAGGACCATAATAGACCACAAATTAGATCCGGGAACTGAAACAAGCTCAGCTTGCAACTGAGACCACAGGTCTGTAAAAAAAACTATAGCATCATTTTTGGGTGAGCTCTTTTTTTTCTTGTTTGTTTGTGTTTTTTTTTCTTTTATGGCAAAGCAAATGAAAACTCATTTTATATTCAAATATGACACCATCTGTTCCCTGAGTTAGAAAAACTGGGTGAACTGATCCAATATACATTGCACTAGAAGGAGGGGAACAAATGCAGAAAATCTCTTTCCCTCATCTCTCTCCTGTTTTGTGTCCCACTCTTCCATTTTTTTTTTTTTTTTTTTTTTTTCTCTGTTTGATCTGGTCCCTCCATTCTTCTGGGCTAGAATTTTCCCTTTCCCAGTGTGATCTGCTATCTGTCTCCTCTTCCCTCCTATACAAGCCTCTCCTAATGCTCTTCTCCCTGAGGTGACGAAGACCACTTCATGTAGGACCTCTTATAGAGTCCTGTGGCATACTTAGTATTAAAGTGGTCCATTGGGCACGAAGGAGAGGTTGTTTCTCTTAGATGACACTTGTCTCACTGTCATTGGTGTTCAGCTCTTCCAGTTCTCCCATGATCCCATGTAGCAGAGGTGCCTACCTTGCAGGAACGGCTTTGACCAGCACAGTGGCCAGGTGCTGTGTTGAGGACTGCATCCATAGGAGCTGAAAGTCCCAGTCATGGATTCTGCATCAGACCTGTGAAAGTCCCTTTTATATTTAACCACAGCTATTCGGAACCAGGAACAGAAAAAAACAGATCTCTTGCAGTCATCTGAAACACCAGACAATCATTGGACAGTAATTAAATGAAAGAAGGAAGGTGACAACTGAAAACCCACCATGTATGGAACTGTCTGGGAATGTGAAAAATACTCCTATATAAGTTTTAAGCTCATCAGTTGAAACAGAAGGACAAAAAGTTTTTCTAACAACTGCTACCCCCCACCTCCCCTCTTAGAAAAAAGAGTCCCTAAACTAGCCTGAGACTGACAATGGGTGGTTGTGAGGCATATGTTAAACAGTTTTTGGTTAACATGGGCAAAGGAAATCAGCTATGAAACTGTATTAAGGAAATATGAGAGTAGCGTAATCTGCATAAAAATAAATTTGGGTATATTCCCAAAACACAATCACACTGTGGAATTGCAGGAAGCAGGCTAATGAGAGGGAAGCTTTGCTTTCCCTAAAGAAAACCTGCCCAGGATTATTTTTTTTTGTAAAAATAAAGCTACTTTCATATTCTTCTTATATTGCCGTCTTATGTTTGGAGTTGAGTGAATAGTTTGTATTAAATAATTTCCTCCATGAAATGAACCTTGTGTTATTATTGTTCAAAGGCTGTTGATAACATGCTGGGGTTTCCTGCACTTATGCTTCATTCAACAACTTTAAATCATATATGTGTACTCCTCTAAGGATCGATCTGGATTTGGGTTGAGTGGTTGATACACGTTGGAGCTGTGTCGGTTACCGTGTCGGGCTCCTTCTCTTTTCACCTTTTCCGTGCCCCCTTTGGAAGGGACGTGTTCCTGGGGATCCCAGAAGTAGAGCAAATCCAAGAATAATTACTGTGGGGTGGGCTGTGGAGAAGGCAGTGCAAGAAGAAAAGACTGTGTGATCTTTCTCCTGTGCTTTCTGGAGCAGGAGATGTGGCACAGCTCCTATGAGCAGAGACCATCACCCAGGGGGACCTTTTGTCCCTCTCCAGAGTTGTCCCCTGACTGGAAGGCAGCCGGCTGCTACAACTGTCCACAATACAGTCTTCCCAGTTTGCAGGAAACAGGTTTGTTTTTTGTTATCCTTTTGGCTTTACTCCCAGTTGAACAGCAACCAACATTTTTTAAAACTTGGAGCAAGGCAAGGCCTCTTGTGTTTCCGCCTGGGAAATCCTTGGGGCTAATGGGATGCACATGCTGGGTGCCACCACAGCCCATTTGCTGGCCAGACCCTGGTGGCATATCCATGGGATGTCTCAGGGACCCAGACGCCCTGGGCGTTGGAGGTCTTCACCTGGGCCACCCCCTGCTCCAGCCATGTGGTTCAGAAATCCCAGCCAACTGGTGAAATCATCATGATTTTTGTCCCGACAAAATTACCTTTAGGAAAAAGGGAGCTCAGGATGTTCAGTAGCTTGGTAGCACATCAGGTGCTCAATAAAATGGATATTTTTCTAGATTTGATGCTAAAACCAAGGCTGTTTGAGCAATTCCAGTGTTCTGCTTTGGGTGCACCTGTGGTCCTACCTACCAAGGACCCAGGCAGGGCTCCCATGGTATTCCACCTTGAAGGGGGAGAGAATTCATCTCCTGTGCAAAAGCAGGCACGAACCCAGTGCTGTCCCTGTCACACTTCTGTGAGCGGTATTTT
This sequence comes from Athene cunicularia, assembly GCF_003259725.1. Taxonomy (NCBI): domain Eukaryota; kingdom Metazoa; phylum Chordata; class Aves; order Strigiformes; family Strigidae; genus Athene; species Athene cunicularia. The sequence continues at coordinate 13,129,829 of NW_020799112.1, forward strand.
CACACAGGGAAAAAGGGGGAGCAGAGGGAAATAACCATTTCAGCAAGAAATGTGTCTAATGCTTTTACTCCGTGAGTCACCGAGGCTGCCAGCTGGGTGTTTGCTGAAGGAAGGCAGCAACAAAATACAGAGCAGGACAAGGAAGGACAAAACTTACTTGGCTAAAAGCAAATCTGAACTTTTCATGTTGTAAATTTGGAGGAAGGAATGCAGTTCCCTCCTTCCTTCCCCACCACTTGCACACACAAAACAACCTGAAGCTTGTAGTTAAGAAAATAAACTGCAGAGAAAGCCCCTGAAGGGCCTTGGCAGCAAACTGTTCTCACTAAATTGGGAATCTGCACACTCATAGTCTGAAATAAATTAAGATGCTGGGGGGTGGGGGGAGGAAGAAAGGAAGGGAAGGGAAGAAGACGGGAAAATCAACAGCTCTGGGGTGAAACACAGGTTGATGCTGCCTCATCATTTTTAAACCTAAAATAAAACAAGCAAATTTTCTTTAACTGCAGGTCAAAATAAAAGGGAAAAAAAAAATATCTTCCCTCATCTGTTCATGGTAATTACTAACAGAACGCAGCCCCTGCCAGCTGCAGAGTTCATGGATAAATGGAGGGACATATTATTCTCTCTCTCTGGGATCAAAAACCCAAACTTTGTATCTCAATTTGCCTGTGGTATGTCTTTCATATACTCTTGCAAAGTCATTTCATTGAGCTGTTCAGTTGGGACTTTTTCATCAGACAAAAATTGTGATGTTTGCAGGCTTTCAAGTTTATTTTAAGTTTGCTTCTGAATAAGAAACATGACTCCTGCAATTTCCCAAACTTTTATTATGTCATTATAGTGTATTTATTATTGGAACTACCCACTTTCCTTGCTAGCAACCATTCACAGCAGAGTGAGTTCATACTCGAACCTACGTACACTGGCTGCTGTGGATGCAACAGGGTGTAGGAGTCCCCTGGAGGTACAACTGCAGATCATGTGAATATTTAAAAGGGATAAGATTAGCACGTATTCACCAGAATATCTCAACTGTTTACTTTGTGATACCAATGCAAAGTAGTTATTGATTTTTCTTGATGTCACTTGTCCCATGGTATGGCAATGTCTGATGCATGTGCTGTTGTAGAAGTGACAATGCTAGACCTTGCTGAGCATAGCGTAGCTGGATGAAGAGGAAGGGGATGATAGGCTATTCCTGATATTTGCCATCAGCTGATTTTTAAGGCAGCTTAGGGTCCTAGGTCAAGCACAGACAAATAGAAGAGCCTTGAGTTTTCTTGAAGTTGTCATGAGAAGTGAACTTGGAACAAATACAGTAATTGGGGGAAATAAAGATAGCTTGAAAGCCCTTGTGATTAGACAAGCTGATTGCACTGAAGAATTCGCACCATCATAGTGCTGAACATCTCCAAAGATCAAAGAGTCCTTCTATCACAGATAGCAACGAGCAATTAAGAGTCACAACCTGTGTGCATATGTCTGCGTGTTTGCATGCACTGTTTCATGCAATACAATGATGGGGTCAGTATTCACGTTGTTTGTGGAGTTAAAACATCAGTGCTGTTCTTTGCAGTTTCTTTAGCAAGACCTAGAAGGCATGTGATTTCATCATGGTTTGGTGGTCACAGGTAAAACTGACAATTTGCAGTATTTTTTTGAACCTCTCTGGCATGTGAGCGTGGAGGCCAATGCCTTTTCTACTGTAGAAATAGTAGAGTGACTAATGAGAGAATTTTTGAGAAAGCTATTACGTTATTTTTCAAAGTAAGAGACAGAGCACGAGAAAGAAGGAATAAACACAGGAACAGAGATTGGGAGATCTGACTATTATCTGTCTCATATTTGCTATGTGACCTTGGTCAGAGCCCCGTGTATCGGTTTCCTAGCCATAAAATAGATGGAGTTATCTTCTTTCGCTCCCTTTCAGGACATTGGAAACTTTAATTCACATCTTCTTGCAAAACGCTTTGAGATCCTGGGGCTGAAATGTAAAATCTTGGGTTTATGATTCAGGGTTTTATTAATTTTAATGTAGGGATTTTGTTTGTGTCACATACTAAAGATACAAGCACTGTGGCTGGAAAGTTAACCCGCTCTGCGTGGTGCTCTGTCCCAGGAAAGCAGCCTGGTGGACTGCAGCATTTAATTGATGCATTTTAATGTATACCTTTTATATCTTCACCACTCTAGAGTGGAAAACTGACATTATCTGGACCGATCTCCTGCTTTCTCACTGGCTGATTACACAACAGAAGAGGCTAGGCCTGGGGCAGATCTATTTTCTACACCTATTATGCTGTTGCACAGTTGAAGTTCAGATGTTAGCTGCTTTTAAAAACGACAAATGTGCTCTAATTTTAGAGCATCATAGCAATCATTGTTTTTATTTCAGTAGAGAGGAAAAGTGGAGGAAAAAAACAGCTTGGGACTTAATAAACACCTTAGCCTGCAGCCTTCGACTTTATTCATGAGGTTTTTTATCTTCTCTTCCACTCTCCATGCACTCACTGCATCTTCTTTACTGCACAGTCTTAAATTACCATTGCAAAGGTTATATGTTTATTTACAAAGAGCTGGCTATGAATGGTGATCCTAAAGGCGAGGAGGGTGTCTCATGGCAATAAACATCTCTTGCTCTCTTAAACACCAAGGCCAAATGAATAAGGTGACGTTTAGTGCCTCAGACATATTATGGTTTATGGCTTCATTAACTACCTGACCTGTATTGTGTGCAAATTTCATCAAAGTGAGATGCATATTTATTCCCTGAGGTGGGCTGGCTGATAATGTTCTTATTCTTAAAGGAACAGTGCAAGTAATTACTTATAATTAGTGTTGTGAAAGTAAGGTAATTTTGTGAGGCAAGGTAATTTCACATACCTGAAATTTCACTTAACAGAAAAAAGGCACTGCAATGAATATTTATACTTGGGTGAAATTGAAAATACATAAATATGACTTCTCTTGACTCTGCAGCATGTGGGATAGTTTTAGCCATTTAAGGAATTTTAAAAAACCCAAACCCCACCTCTTGGCCAGATTCTTGTCTGGTGCAATAGTTCCCTTCATCAGACCTGAATCAGGTCTCTTAGATCCACTGAATGTGAAACATAAAATGTTCAAATTTCTTGACCCATCCCATGCCCTCTCTTTTGTTTTTTTGCTCCATATAGTCTTAGTTTATCTTAGGATCTGTGTTTGATTTCCCAAGAGGGTGCTGGGGATATTAGTATCATTGTGGGGTTTTTAATTATAATTATATACACAGACCCTCACCAAACCGGGGTGAACCTGAAAACTTGAATTTCAGTTCACTGTCTGATTTTAGAGCAGCTTTCCTGGAGCACAAAGCATGTTTTGGGATGCTTTCATACAGAGATGCTGTGACAAGGGTTCCACCGTTGTAAGAGGGTTTATTACTCATGAAATAGCTGCAGCCAATGCAAAGGGATTTCTATGGCTCAGAAGTGAGTTCACTGCCTTCCTATTTGAAAGATACCCCATGGCCACAGTAGTGTTTGTGACAGTTCATAAAAATTTCTATATTCATCTGTCTTTAATTAAGGTGTTTCTTATAGCCTTGGAAGATGCTTCTGGTGTCTGCAATGATGAGCTTTGAATTTAGTGATAGGACAAAGGTAGTTTAAATGTATGTGGCCCTTCCACTCCAGGATCAGTCAAAACAACATGTACTGTCTGTCCTGTAACATGATCACAGCTCTTCAGCCCTTACATTTCCATCAGGGCTGAGCCTACTCCTCTAGTTGTTCCAAGTACTTACATTTCTAATTCTATCAATCAGACCAGGAAAAAAGCTGCTGGTAACAACCATGTTCACACGTTTAAAGGATAAGTTAGTAGCTGACTGTAGGAGAGAGCACTAAGTAGTTCTGCAGAAAGGACTTTCTGAGAGTTGCATTTAAAGTTTAACCGTAAGTATATGATGTATTTTGCCATGTGCACTAACTTAACCAGAGAATGTCATGGAGCTAATTCTGAGCAATTGGATTTCTGTGGTCTAACCACTAGCAATAGCTGCATCGCGTGATGAATGGCCTATGGTCAAGGTACATATCCTGAACATGGGGAAGCACAGTTTAAGCTGTTCCTCTGTGGTAATGTTGTTCAGTAGCATAAGGAAGTTTTCTTATTCTGCTAATGTTTGCTATCCAGCTACAGTAAAAGAAAACTTAGCAATTAACTGGAACAAGAGAGAAAAAAAAAAAAGAAGGAAAAAAGAAAGTGATCTTTCTCAAGTGCTGTGCAATCTTCAGACTGTAAATTGAGCTTCAGTCTAGGACTGGATGGGGATCCCTGCAATCCATGAGGCCCTCTCATCATGAAGCCTCAGCCACCTTTCAGATCAAGAGGACCCACCTTTCCTGCTTCAGGGTCAGAACTAGCTTTTTAGCAAAACCAGGGGAGAAATTCCTGTGAACATTTACTGCAAGTGAGCTGGAGCTCCAGCGACTGTGTTTGCTAGATGCTTGAGATACTTAATATTTGATGTTCCTTGGTAGTTTTCCAGGGGTCAAGCACAGGGTATGCTCAGCCTTATGTCTCCCTATGGTCTCAGTAGTTTCTTCTTGGGAATACGTTCTAGGCCTCATGTAGGACCTTTCTGACTTGGTTGTTAGCTTTGAGCACCGTTTGCTTACTACGGTTCTGGCAGCAATGGCCGGACTGTCTCCATCCCATGTAGGAGTCTAAATATGATTTTTGGGCAATGAGCATGTCACAGGGAAAAGTAAAATGAAAAATGGAGGCCTGCACGTGGAAATTTTCCTTGGATATCATGGAACCAAAAGGAATTGCAAGCAACTTGTCTTCTATATCTACCTGTCTTCAGCCACTACTGCTTCACAAGTCCTTCCTTTCTGGACAAAGGCTTCACCAGGTAAATGTCTTCTTGACAATAGTCTTGGTCCTGGAAGACAGAAATCCTACCCCGATCCTGCTGATATAGGTGGAACCAGCTTTTTGCCAATTTTATGATGTCCCTTTGGGAAACTTTCTGTATTTTTACTGGTGTTAGCTTAACTCTCTCTGTGTTTAGGTTTTTTGTGCAATTGTCTCAAATTCATGCCATCAAATAAAAAAACCCAAACAAACAACTAACTAGGTCAGCTGCTCTGTGTTATTGTAGCTTGTCCCAGTACAGGTGAACAGGGGCATCAGTAGGCTAGATATTATACATAGTCCCAAATACTTACACTTTTAACTTTCACACACATATTAAAGGTGAAGGCAGAGGGAAAAAGACGCTCCAAACCAACCAAAAAAAAACCCAACAAAACAAAAACCAAACCCCAAACCAAAAATGGAAGGACAAACAGCCAAGGAAGAAATGAGTGATATGCTTAAGTAAAAACAGAAAGTTTTACAAGGACAAGGACAAAATTAGACAGACAGTGTAGAAAGCCAATGAAAGAAAATATATGTGACCGTGAAAAAAGTAATGTCAGCACTGACCTGGCCAAGTAAGTAGGGAACAGCTTGTGAGTGTTTCAGAAGTCCCAAACCTGTTCAGCTTCTTCCTTGGAAACTCCAGTTTCTTACTATCGAGTTATTCCACTTTCTCCTGTTAGGGTTCTGCCCTCAGCCTTGACCCCTCCTATTTATGTAACATGGTAGTAACTGAGGTTAGAAATCTGAAAAAGGGTAAGTAAACATAAATGGGAGAAAACTCCATAAGTCTGCAAAAACTTGGAAACTTGAAATACATGTAGCAATTATTTTCCCATAGTGTTTTTTAATCTGTAGAAAAGAAATGTTTGTAGCTCCTTAGCAGCTTTGTTCATTCTGATTTAATGGTTTCTCAGTTAATAAAAGCGGGATAGGCAAGATTTGGGCAAAATAAATAAATCAGACCTTGTGGACTGTGCTGCAAAAAGAAACTCAAAATAAAAAGCAGGAACAAAGTTTGAAACCATGTTATGGTAAGAAATTACATTGATGGGAGGATTCTGATTTTCAAAGACTGACTTGTGACATGGGGGGAGTCCACAGGACCTGGATGTCAGCTGGTTTAAATCATTAGGTGTAGAGGATCTGTTGTGTTCCATCCACTGACTTGGGGATAATTCTCCAAGTTGAGGCTTATACCACCTTTGTCTGATGAAGCAGATCTGTAAAATCAGACAGTGTTCACAAATGACATTTTCCCCACAGCTTAGCGGCATGCTGCTTTGTGTCATGCTACAGGGAGTCACTCAGGACAAACGTACCAGCACTTCAGTGAGTTCCCTACAGGTTCATGTGTATACAGAGATGTGCATATACCAGCAAACTTACTACAAAATGCATCTGAACTTAAATTATATAATTACAGTGGAGGCGATTGGGGGTTTGTTAGTAAATCCTTTTCCATTGAACAGTGCCTTTTCCCTGAGATCCCAAATTGTGCAAAGAAAAGGGTTGAAGAAACTGGTAAACTACTCCACTTCAACACTTTCTAAAAATTCTACCATTGCCTGGACCAAAACCTGTTGTTTTCTTTGTAGTGCAAGTTAAGTTAAGGGAAACTTGTATGGAAGAAAATATGGAGTTAGAGAAGAAATGAAACCATTTGAAAAGAAAATGCTTCAAGTGATCTAATACTCCTTTCCTTGGTGCATGTGTAGAATTTTGGTGTCTAAAAATATTGACTGAACTTTTAATCTTGATTTGAGATAGGAACATTTTTTTTAAATGTCAGACTTACACATGGGATGGGAAAAACATTTCCTGTCTTGATCTAAATTGTGAGTTATGTGTATGGAAATGTTGTGGGTACTTTTGTGGATTCTCTCTTCATTATGGCTGTATGCATGATTTCTACATTACATCATGGGCTGGACCCAGCACAGGCTAAATCACTCCCAGGAAAGCAAATTCTACTGGATTGTCTAAAGATTTTATAAAGTGATAAAATGCCCCTGGAGGGCTAATGAGACTTGGGAAAAGTAATTTCTACTAAGATTTCAAAGTCAGACTACCAGAAAATAATCTCTAGTACACTGAGTTCCTAGATTTCCATTCTCATTGTGATTATGCATACAAATTATTTTTGACCATGCTGAGACCAAATATCCCCCTAGTGTGCTTACTGTATTCCCCTAAATGCTTCTTCTACTTCTCTATTTATGATGAAGGGTGAAGATCTGCAGTATAAATAATTTGCTGATCTAGTACATGATGATGGGTTCCTTATTAGATGGTTTGAATATAAGCATAGGCACCTATCTGGACAAAATGGGGTTGTTTCAGGGATAACCATCAGGGCTTTCATATCAAGACAGACCAGCTGAAGGTAAGAGTACTTTTGGAGATTACACAAAGTGTAATCTTTGTAGCAGAGAGAAGAAATACATTGCTGAATTTTGCACAGGTTGGAAGATGAAGAAAAGAATTTTGTTATGTCCCAAGAAGAAATAATGAAGTAACTGAGCTTCTGGTTCATGCATATGTACTCTTTACTTGCAAGTCCACTACAGGATAAACTAAAAGAAAGGGTATTGTTGAGGGAAAACAGTGTGCATGACCAGCAGCTCAGGAGGACAGAACTGGGGCTTGCAGCCATCTCTCTGGTAACCAGGAGATTGGATGAAAAGCTTTTGAATAAGGTCCTTCTTTCCTGTCAGAGTCTTAGACTTTGTCTTGGCTAGGATTTGAAGGCATTGTTTGAACATGCTAGCTCACACTTTTTGATTAAAGCTTTGAGGTGAAGCCTTAGTTCCATTTGAAGTTAATGGTAAAATTCTCACTGACTTTTCTGGAACCAGGATGCAATGTCTTGTGTGAACAAACCCATGTTTCTTACTTGTCCACACTAGATATATTTTTAAATCAAGACTGTGCTTTAGAGAATACATCACCCAGCCACACTACTGTGTATTTTTAAGTTTTAAGCTTTTTTACTATTTTCAAGGCATGCAGGTCACATCCCTTCTTAAACCTCCTACCCTAATATACATGTACATCAATAAAAAAAAAAAAAAAATCAATAAGATAGTCAAACTCTCTGCAACACGAGCAAGAAGTCTTGTTCTCATATCTTAAAATGGATGTGACAGGTATATAATAACTGATGGCTTATTGTAATCAAGCCACATATTAGCATTGATACCCAGCAAGCCATTAAATCTAGTTCAGGGAGTGGGTGAAAAGACAGATCCTACCCTGAAAAATGGGAAACTGTAATGGGATCCACCTGAAAAGAGACCAAAACCAAATACAGGGTTTTACCTCAGAAAGTAAAATAACTTCCAAGATCGCATCATGTCTGTAACTCAGTCAGGAGGAAATCAAATGTGTGGCAGAGACTATTTGAAACCTGTTATTGACACACATACACCCAGTCAAAATTCTTGGGAAAGAGGTCTAGGTAGCGCTCTATGTGATATTTTAACATTTATAACTCATTAAAGTGATCATTTTGCACAATAAAATACTTTAAAAAGAACAGCTGCAGACAAAATAATGGCATGTATTTAAGATAAAGAGAAATAGAAAACAAGGCTGAGCAAAATCCCAAACTGTAGTGGGAGCAGTGAGATGCCCCCCTTCCCTGTCTTTGGACCAGGACCTGGTTTTGAAGAAGGGAACTAACAGTTTAAATCTTTCTGGTGTCAATAAAGGAAGATCCATGTTATTTTATGTGTTGTTAGAATCAAATAATTGAGTGTGAGTGAGAAAAAGGCCAGCTGAGAAAGCAGCCACTGCCGAGATGCGATGGAAACACATGTTTTGGTGCAGCCCACAGCCACGTCTGCCCGAAGCATCCACGCTAGTCAGCGGTAAAAGTCATCCTCTGCAGTTATTGTTTAACAGTGTCCGGAGAGGGAATGCGAACCGCACAGGGAAATCCCCACTTCAAATCAAAGCCTGGGGTGATGCCAAAAATGTCTTTGCGATTTTATAAAGGTGAAGGGAATCAAACAAAAATAAACAATGTCTAGGGAGTGTTACGCATCCCTCCTCCCGCGGTCTCCAGATGCTCGCCAGCCTGAGTCACACATGCCGAGGTGGATACACTGGAAAGCCGAAGCAACGTCTCGGCGGAGCTGGAAGGTGTCTGGGTTTGGTTTTCATGATTCCTGCAGCTCATTTAGAATGAGACAGTCCCTCCTCGGTAGACAGTGTGACACAGTCCAGAACCGAAACATTTTTGTGCAGATGAACTCTGCAGGTCTGCAGTGGATCATCTGGCAGAAGGAAAGGTAAGGTGTTACAGGCAAAAAAATCAAACACCACATGGGGCTGAGCAGCACAAGAAGCTGTCTCGCGAGTGCTGAGAAACACTGACAGCTCCCACCACTGGACAAAGCTGCCCTGTCCAACAGACCCTGATCTGTAGTTGCCTGGGCAGCTTGTCCAAACTTTCCTTGAAAACCCCCTTTTCCTTCCTCCCACACTTTCCTATTCAACAGGAGCTGTTTTTGAAAAGATGTTCATGTTAGTGTCTCCCTTCAAACAAAGGGAGATCCCCCCTGGCTGCCATCAGGACCGAGCTCTGGCTTTCCCTGGGCTGTCCGGGGTTCACCTCTCAGCATCCTGATCCCTTCCCCCTTCACTTTTTGTTGCCGTTGCCAGAAAGGAAAGTGAATTTTTGAGAGTGTCAGAATAGTGTAAATGCTGATATATAGGCCACAGTTGTTTGAGGGCCTTTTGAGAGACAAACTCCTCCCCTCTCCTCTGTTCCCTTCAAGTTGGGAATGATTCATCAGCTGGCCTTTAGCAAGAAAAGAGCCCTGCCCTAGGTCTCAGGCCTTTGACCTGGGTGAAGAGAGGGGTCAGGCCGCAAGCAACTGTGCAAGCGCCACTCGGCAGCTATGGGTCTGGGAGACACAAGGGAGAGGGGAGGGAAAGAATGGAGTGGGACGGTGGGAAAAAGCGGGAATTTATAAAAGTTAAGAGTATATTTCTAAGAGTCTCAACGGATCAGCTGACAACTGGGGTCAGGGGTCGTATTTATGCTTGATTCCCTGGGCATGTTACAGTAACATCTGCTTGTTAAGGGTCTGTGGGGACCAAATGTTCCTGACCTTTGCCTACGGAAGGGGACAAACTGGGAGATTAGGGGTGTTCATATTAACGTTTGTGTTTGACTTGAAGGTTTCCCCTTATCTGAGCCTGGTTTGTCAGTTTTGCCAAAATTCTTTTATGCTCTACCCAAATAAACAGGTCAACCGTGCCAACGGTTTGGCCAGGATTTGAGGTCATGAGGTGTTTGACGTCACTTGACTCTGAGAGAGGAGAATACGAAGGGTGGAAACCCTTTCTCTGGGAGGTGAGGCTCAGTCCACCTCCTGGTCTGACCACACTATCAGCTGTAAACATCTGGAGCAAATCCCCGGTCTCTGCCTGCATCTATATTTAGTAATGAGAGAGCTAATGCCAAGATGTAACCAGAAGTTTACAAGAAGGTTAGGACCTCACTCTAACTTCTGCGGTAGATTTTGAGACTACTGGCTGTACCAGAAAACTCCATGTATGGCAATTCCTTATTATACACAGGAGGAGTTAATGTCCCCTCACAGCCAGATTTGACATTAATTTTGAAAAACAATAACTAGAAATGACATAGCTTTATGAACTATAATCCCAGAACTGGAAAGATCTTCTTCCAACTATATGCAACCAGAGAAATGTGTTTTGAAGACCTTCTACTTATACAAATGTACTTTCTTTTTTCTCACTAACTAGGAGTTTGGTTCTTGGGTAGCAGGTCACAGTGTTACTGTAGAGATGAATGAAGAGTTGTGGATATTTTTACCAATACCAGAAGCTTTGAGGAGACAGACTTAGATTAAAGATTTTGTTCTCATGTTTATCTCATTGAACAAGAGACAAAAATTACTACCCCATTTAATGGGAGCAGAAAAGCACCTCAGCACTAACATTACACATCGAGCATTTTCTATTCATTAAGAAGTTCTTTTTAGTACCTGGCTTTTTCTTAGCCACTTACAATGTCCAATCCATGACTCTGAGTTATCTATAAATATACGGCAAGTGGCTACTCTTCTGGACCTGGGAAAATAATACTGTTGATTTTTAGCTTGTTTACGGACACTGTTTGTGACATTTGTGGTATTTCACTTCTGTCCAAACTTAGTCTCAACTCAAACCCCAGAGACCATGTAAAGTTTTATTTCAGCTAAAAACAGCCTCAATGCTGGAAACTTTTTGTTTGTAGGCGTGTATTTTAGCTATTTTTATCCAGCAGCAGCTACAAGTTATCTCATACTCTGTTATCACTTGTGTTGCCCTATCTTTGGGTCCAAAGTCAACAACAGTTAAATTTGTATTGTGCAATCCAGTTTTAAAAAAAAAAAAAAAAAAAAAAAAAGACTAGTTCAAAACAGAGAGCCTGGCTGAGGTCCAGGAGCTGGAGAAGAACTGAGGCAAACTGGATCTAGGTGATCTGAGGTGGTTTTAAAGTTGGGGTCTTGGATTGAGTAGGCTGGTGAAGGAGAGGAATGTAGACCATTCAAATCCACCTTTGTGATTATAAATAATAAAAAATTTCATTCGGAAGTGCATTCTGCCAGACATCACAATAAACCTCCTAGCAGGTCATTGAAATTCTCTTAATCAGGGTCAGAACCCACAAGCTGGGGTCTGCCCTGTGAGTTCAGTGGGAAAAATATTCTTCTTTCCAAATAGTCTTTTTTCCTCTTTCCTTTTCTCTTTCAGTTGGAAGGGACCCCCACATAAACATGCAGAGCAATTTTCCAGTACATTAACCCGGGAGGGGGGAATCCTTACTAGCAATGCAACGGGTAGCCTAAAAAAACCCTAAAAATGGAGCAACCGGGTGAGCTGAAGATGGATGAGCCTGGGATATAAGACAGGGTAGTTTTTCCACTGTCCTGCCCTATACACCTAGGACAAAGGCTTCATTGAGTGAGATGCTTGACATCAGCCTCATAAACTAGTAGTTGGGCACAAAAGGTCTGACACTTGAAAGTACCAGTCCCTGCCCTCTTTGCATTGCAGCTGCACAGAGGGGTTGGGTCTAACAGTTGTGTCCCTTTGTCATCCCGTAGGACAAGAGGTGAAGATAAATAGTGTTGACTTTAATGTAGTCACACAATTTTGCGTTTTCCCAAAAGACAACATTTCCTCCCAGGCCTTACTTTATTACCTCAAGCAGCTAGAACCATCTTCCTTCTCTTGGGGGTGGGGGCATGCTAGAGGTAGTAGAGGGCAAAGGGAGGAGAGATGAAACCCAAGCCCTGGTACATCTTCCCCAGCAACGAGGTGGGCTGTGAGTTTCTCCTGCTTTGTTATGGTGCCTTTCTTTTCTTTCTCGTGGGAAAGCTGGAAATGGCCTGAAAAGCTTGGAAAGAAGCTGAAAAACGTAGAAATTTCTATGACTTAAAAACATCTCTTAAAAAAATGTTGGTGCTCCCACAAAATCTACACCAGGAAGAAAGGGTTGAATTTTCTGTGGCAATTTCCTGGAGAAAAGCTTGTCAGAATGTGTTTGCAACCAATTGCCTTGCAAAATGGTCATTCATTAATTTCTTCAGTGTTTTGTAATCACAACCAAGAATATTTCACCTGGAAAAGTAGATAGAATAAAAATATATATTGGAGACAGAACTGAAAATGTAACATCTTTACCAATGCAGACAGCAAAGGAGGAAATTTAGGAACGATAAGACTTTTGTTCACATCTGGACTTGGTGGGCCATAGCCAAGTGCATCTGTGCAGAAGATGCTTTGTCTGGTACTATGCTCATTGGCTACAGAATGTCTTTTTGGATGTGTCCATGGCATCCTCTACAGTGACTCATTCAATGATGAGCAGAACTCCCCGAGTCATTTGTATTTGTCCAGCATGACCCTTCTCTTTCCTTCTCCGTGGTGGACTTGTGGTAACGACACCACAGAGGATGAATGAGCTAATTAAAAATGTATTAAGGGGAATTCTATACTTGTAAGAAAAATAAATGTTAGACCTGGGACATGAAGGCTGTGGAGAAACAAAATAATCTAGCCTATGATCTATGCTGCTTTGGCTAGATTGCTTTTGGTATTTAAGTTAGACTGTTTAAAGCTGAACTAGGTATTTCCCCAGTGCACAAGAGTCAAAAGCACATAAGCACCTGTAGCTGCTTTTTGTACAGAGGTATGTTGGGAGGAAAGCCTCACAGAAAAGGTCCTGCCTGACAATGATTACTTTCATTTTCCAAGTTAACAATATTGTTAGTTTTTCAGGCCGTGTAGCCTAGTCGAGTTTGTTTCTTGGCTTCTCGTTGACCTGTGATCTTGGACTGACTTGAAAGGCTGCCTTGTGTGCTTAAAGAGTGTAGTTTGTGTCTATTTGATAAGTTGTCAGCAAATTTAAGAAAATAAAGACAGACAAGTTCTCTCAGGCTGTTTTGAGTCCTATGAGCCCTTAGGACTTGGCAACTAAACAGAAGATGAGAAATCATGTGCTTGAAAAATAAGTTCAGTTCTGTGTGATATCAGGGATAGGCAGGAAAAGAGGGTTTTTTGCCTCAGATTTGTCCTCTACAAATGGTATAACTCTCTACTCCATCACTATGTTATGCATTTCAATAGGAAGAAAAAAAAATTGCCCAATGGATTTGACAGCTGTCTGGCAGCAAAAATAGTCCTGGGCAAAATTACTAACTCCAGGGAGTCAATGACAAAGTCCAATTGACTGCAATGGGGCAGAACCTGTCCCCTGGTAACAGTCCTGGCCAATTTGGCCAGGGACTTACTTCTTGCTTTCCCAAGTCACCCCATCAAACACTACCCACTTCTTTCTGTGCCTGCATTTTTCAGTGATCCTCCTGAGCAATGAGTGACCTAATTTCTGGGGCACTGAGCATCATCTGAAGTCAAGGCTGCTGAGGGTGCTCTTTGCTCACTCACACTTCCAGAAATCAATTGAGATTTATTTCCAACTCAGCAAAATCAACTCAGGCTACTAAAGTCTGATTTTCAAAGCTGTTTGAAGTCAGTTGAAATTAGGGGCTAAAGCAGCTTAGAAAAACAGCTGGCACCTATCTGCATCTTTATGTGAGTAAGTATCTTTAAAAATCTGACTCCATCTCCTTATACTTAGCTTTTTTTTTTTTTTTTTTTTTTTTTTTTTTTTTTTTTTTCCCAGAGTGCTCGTACTCCCATGACCTCACTGAAAGGAGAGGCACTAAAATTATATGGCAGGTCTTATAACATACACAGACACATTGCAGTGTATGTAAATGTATGTCTCAGGTCTGGAAAGAGGTCGAGTATTTCACTGGGCTGAGGGCCAAATAGGTGTTGGAATTAGAGCAGTGTAAAGATTATGTCTGTGAGATGGGGGAGGCACTGAAGTGTTTAGGGGCCTTAATGCATCTCTCTCCCTTCAGTCGTGTTGGGTGGTGATGTAGGTAACCCCGCTTCACTGGATGCACGGTTCCCCCATACAGACTGAAGTGGAATCAGCCCCTCGGAAGGAGCCATCCTTTAGAATGAAAGGATTATCTGATCTGCACAGTAGCATATACAGAAAGTTGGTGATATGATCTTACTTTCATCCTCACCTAACTCGTCACTGCAACCCCTGTGGGGATGTGCTGCCTAATGCGCAGAGAGATCCTTGGCTCTAATTCATAGCAAGTATAAGAAGGGTTTACTTTGCTCTGCTCCTCTTCTCTCCCTGCTCTCCAAATACTATTATTGTAAGGTTTTTTTCAACAGTTTTAGAAATATTCAGTAGCAAAATTGAAGAACTCCGGCAGAGCTCTCCTTCAAGCAGAGTAAAATGGTCCCAAGCAGCCAAAACAAGAGTCCTCTCTCACAGAGGTGTCTTTGTGCAGTATAAAACTAGCAGAGCTGGGTCTGTGCCACGTTTTCCTTGCCCTGTGAAAAGTGGAGGTCTGAGAGCATGGCTGAAAAAGGCTCAGGACATTCTCACAGTCGGGGCTGGCAGGACTCGTCGGAAGGCTGTTCCAGCTGGCCAGGATCAGAGCATCCCCAGGGGTGTGACAGATTCCCCCAAGAATGAACAAGCAGACTAGAGAACATGAAGATGTGTCTCCTTTCTCCCACCCCCTGATCTGATCCCAAACCCAGGTCAAACCCAGCTCATTTCAGCCCAAAAAATAGCCTTTTGATTCCCCTTCCAGAGCCACTCTTTCTATAGTAGCTATTTAAAATGTTGCAAGTTTCTGCTATCAAGATTTTCCTTCTATTTGCCTGGGTAAAATCATTGATACTAAGTTTAAATAGGCATCCTCCTCCATGCAATTCTTTTCTCTAAACAAATTAGCATACGTTGGAAAACTGTCTTGGAAATGAGACAAACAATGACTCGATCTGAACTGTTTATGTTGGCTGAACATTATGACACTGGGAAAGTCCAATGCTGGTCAATATTCTTTTTCTTGGGAACTGACAGTAATAGCTTACTCAGAAGAAATGCAGCATCTTGCAGACTACCAATACCAAGCTGGGAACTGCTGGCAATGCCTTCTGTTATTTTAAGGATGCTTAATGTAATTTTTCATTTTGAGGAGTTGCTTGATTGCATTATTTCCAGTATATGTTTTATTCCAAAGAAGCAGCTAGGATTCTTACTAGTACACAGCTGTCTTGGCACCGTGAACTCTTTTCCTGAATTGTTGCCTTGTAAAAACTCTCATTGATTTTGAAGTTCTCCGACTTACATTTAAGTCTTAACTGTCTGAGGTCCAACATACCTAACCAATTTTCTTTTACTTCATATTATATGCTCAGCTATCAAACAGAATTGACTATACTGGTTGTAATACCATGACATATGGGAGAATGGTCAAACACCTTGTGTAGGACAGCTGAGAGTGCCCTGTCCTTCACTGCAGCCAGATACCCACCACATGTGAGAGTTCACTCAGAGCTGACATCTGCAGCACACAAGACAAGGAAAATAAAAGATTTGGGAAAAAAAAAAAAAAAAGCAAATTACTTCTGATGAGTATTTTGAATGATGAAATGTTTTGACTACCTCATAAACTGACTGCAAAGGGAAATACAAAAATAGCTAATGGAAATTTTGCAATTTCATTTTTTCATCCGCCTACCTATAAAAAGATACTTTTGAAGGCTTCATGTGGGATTTTTTAAATTTGCAGAGTTCAAGACATTTCAAAGAAAGGTGATAACATTTGTATCCCCATTTTACAGATGGTGAGACAAAAATATTCCTCACATTCATCTTATAAAATAGTCTCCATAGTCTAATAAAATCTGGCTTCAGTAAGACCACTGCTTACTCCAGTAAGACAAGCTACAGAAACTATGATGTTCTTCTGGCTTTTAGTTCAGTCTCCACAGCAAAGAAAGGGAGCTAGAATCATCTTCTGGAGTCAGCTGAGATGAGCTGGTAATGTGTATTGACAATACACATTTAAATCTGCATCTAACTTTAAGCACAGAGTAGTTTTCCTGAAATCATTCAAGACTACTCTGTGCTTAAAGTTAGATCCAGATTTAAATGTGTAGCTAAATTAAGATGTTATTAGGTCCTTGTATCAAGATAAGCAAAGCTGTAAAAGAAGCATCTCCAACTTGGAATAAGAACTTTTTTTATTATTATTATTTTAAGAAGAACTACACAGAGAATAAAGTTCTGTTAAAAATACCTTTTTTGTTGAAGCTAGAAAGAAAAATATCCTAATTTTATGGGCTCGTGAAGAAATAAAATATTTTTCATTTGAAACTTGATTTTTTTTCTAAGTAGATAAAAAATAATGGCCATCTTTAAAGAAAACTTATTGGATCAAAAAGACTAAAAAAAAAAGAAGAAAGAATAAAATGTCTGGAACCATACTGATCCTTAAGAAAAAGTTGGATTGGACCATAGCTCAATTTAAAAGCTGCCAACACCTGAAGAAAATACATGTTCATCCTGAAAGCTTGTGTGCTTTATTTCTAACCGATTTGTTAGTCCAATAAAAGGTTGCACTTTAACTATCTTGACTCACTTGAGAATAATTGGCATTTCTTTCGTTTTATGGCATCATTTAAGTTTTAGAATGGATTATTTGCTTGCATATTCCTGCCTTTTGCTGCAGCTGATAGATGAGTTCCTACTCAGCGGGAACTCTCCAATTTCTCTTTTTGAGCCATATACTGTGCAGCTACTGTGAAATCTTCTATTAGGCTGAAACCCAGCTCTGTGCAGCAGGCTGGAGGAAGTGCCTTGCCATGAGTCCTGCCCTGTAGCAAGGTGTTCAAGAGGGTTGAAATGTTGGGTTACAGGTCGAAGACTGGGTTGTGTTCCTCAGGGAATTAAAACAGGCCAAACTAGGAAGAAGGCACGACAATGCAGGGAGAGATCTGTTGCTGCAACACCAAAGGGGACACCCCCCACCCCC